>NC_139080.1:42430650-42965650 GCF_965140915.1 Aythya marila | reverse complement strand
AACTTTGCAGCAGATCAGATATGTCAAGATTTAAAGATAGATGCTCATAAATGTTTCTTTAGGATTAGAAAGTTAATTTTAAGTTTCTCTTCCGCAGAGATTGAATATTATCTCTCTGTGTGAAACATAAAATATAAAAAATTAATAGCAATTATTCTATATGCCCTCTTTCTGGAACAAGGTGTATTTTATTGCATTTATTAGAAGCTTCAACTCTCACATGTGTACAGTGAAATCTGAGATCTTTAAAGGAACTATTTATTTATGTGCTTCACCAAATTTAATGGGGAGACAAATTTGCAGAGCATAAACTTTCTATTGAGCAAGGAGGTAAATAAAATGATGTACTTTTAATCCAGACTGTACATACTCTGGGAGTAGTGCTTGTTCTTGACTAGAACAAATAGCAAGGGAAAACCTGAGGGAAGAGGTTATGAATGAAAAATAAACATATTGTAAAAAAAAATAATAAAAATAATGTAATGGTGAATTGAAATATTAATTCAAATCAGCATTTCAAAATCCAAATAGCGGGAGTGAGAAGATTTTTTTGATTTAATTGGTTTACATCATCTGGAGATTCACGCTACAAAATGGTGATGATATATGTCAAGTTCCTTTCAGAAAAAGTAAGCAACTCATTTATATTTTTACGTATAGGGGTAGAAAATGTATTGCAAACACCTAACATAATGGTTGGCTAATATGAAAATCTGGGGAAAAGTGACCTTTGGGAGTAGGAAAGAAGAAACTGAGCTCCATACACCTCTCCCTCTCACTACTCTTAACATTTTCTGTAGTAACCTGGGACAGGGTGGTATTAATTAATATAGATGTGCTTGGCTTCTGGAAACCAACCAACCAATTGAAAAATATCAATTCTTTGCATTTTCTGCGTCAAATTAATGTTTCAATGATAAAAACCTCTATGAGGAAGCAGAAATGTCCCCTATTTAGCAGAACTGGGGCAATACATTGTTTTAGGTCAGTCTATTGTATTTTTATTGACACCCAAGGTGAAGGGTTAGTGCTTTACGTTATGGTAGTTATACAATGTGTTAGAGCAAGTAATAAAATATACAAGCTAATAAAAAACAGACATTGGTATCCCAAATATCATCATACTGAAGCTTTTTAAGCATCCTATTAATCCTTTTCTATGCCAACCATTTGCTTTCATAGCACAGGTTCATTTTATATGTTCTGTAGAAATCCAATAACAAGTGGTATGACCAATTTCCATAGCAGCAGGATACAGAGGATAAAGACAATATAAAGTTAGGTTGTTTTTGTAGCTTCTACTAAAGGTTTGAGTGCTTATCCTGTTTGCCATGAGTTCTGGAACTCGGGGAAGAGGACAGGGCTGCTCAACCAGCTGTGTTTCTTGTTCTTTGATCGATCTGTGGGAGAACTGGCTATCTCTTTTACTGTCTTGCTAACTGGCTATCTCTTTTACTATCTTGCTAATCTCAGATTCTAGGCTCTGAAACAGTGATTTTGAAAAGGTTACATTAAGTTTAGCATCAGAAATCTATTTCTAAAATGTTAATATCTGTGGACATTAATGTTCTCACAGCCAGAATGTTAATTGATATTTATAACCATTTCAACAAGGGAATTTTGCTTATTGGCCTTATTCTGAAGATTATTATGGTTTTGTCAGTTTTCTGTGGAATGACAGAAAAGACTTTTAAGACTTCTCTGCAACTCTTGTGTACCCTATAGTTGCTACAAAAATAACAATGAGATTTTTCCCCCAGGTCCTCGGGAGAAAATTTGGCTGCAGTGTTCTTATATCTTGTACCACTTAGGAAAGAATATAGATTTGGCAAGTCCCAAATGACCCTCAGGATGATGGAAATGTATTGAGCTACCTGATTCCTAGGGAATCAGCAGAGAATATTTGTAGACAATCACACATTTCTGTTCATCCAGAAAGTAACCTGACATGTGACATTCTTGTGCTTCTTCAAAGGAGAGGTAACTAGGTGTCCTCCTTATTTTTGTTTGATAAAGACTAGTATGAGAGACTAATTAGACCCATGAGATAAAATTTTCATATAGGTGTAAATGGGCAGCTAAACCAAGTGCTCCTAAAAAAATATGTTAAACCTAAATGATTTTATTCTTTTCATGTCAATTTATAAAGGAAATCATCTGATTTGAAAGGCAAAATAATCTGCTTTCATGGAAGAGTATCTCACTATTATCCATCAGTTATATGTAAAGTTGTAATATTTTATTCTGATTTGTGAATTACAGTTCTAGCCTCCATTTAGTTTTTACTGCCTTGGTAACAGTGTTGGTTAGGCTAACATCTGGCTTTTACACTTCAGCAATGTCACGATAAGATATCTGATCAGCAGGATTTCAATTAAAATCTTTCCATCAGGTGTAGTGAGATGCAGCTGCTGGTCTGGTTAGTCATGTCAACTATCTTGATACTCATGGATGGAGCTGTCATTGACAGGTCTGCAGAACCTGAGCCAATATCATCTTTCTGTATGAATCTCAGTGATAACTTAATTCCTTTTCTCTATATTTTCCTTCAAAATTTCAACTTTCTGATTTTACAAATTTAAAATTTTGACAAAGAGAGAAGCACCAGTTGGAAGAGTTTGGAACCCAAATGGCCTAGACAAATCCAGATACCGGCCTTTAGATGGCAGTGTATACCTGTTGAATGGGAATTCTTACTACCACAGGGTAAATTTGTGATGCAGAAATAATTTTCTAGAGGTGGAACTGAGATGAGGTTCTATTAGCAAACTAAGATGAAGTTGAGATCTCACCTTATCAGAATTTCATTGCTGGCTGTCTGTCTCCGACCAAAATTTAATAAATAAACAGGAAGATACAATAAAATTAGCATGCTTATATTTTTATTTTAAGTTGCAAGGTTGTGTATTGAAACATTTGATTTGGATTTACCAGAGCAAACCCAGATTGATAGCTGCCTGTGATACTTTTCAGCTTCTTCTTACTCCTGCATGCAAATTTGCTACAATTAATTAAAAGATTAATACAGTTGCATGTGATGTGATAACCGGGTATCATGGACCAAACTCTACCTTTGCATGGACAGGCAGGCTATCAGGAAGGAAGATCCATACATGTGCATAAAACCAGAGATTATTATGTAGATTTAGCAGTAGAACAGTAGTCAAATATATGGCCTCTTTGTGCTTTAGTGGAGAAGGGTGAGTTTTTTATTTATTTTTTTATTTTTTTGTATGTGTCTTTGAAGAGTCATTTTGCTTGCTGCTTTTGATATATGCTGCAATTTATTGTAAATAAATACATATTTTAATTTATTAATCTTTCATTACATTTATATTATAAGGGTTTTGGATATTCTTTAGAGATGAGGTTTTGGTGCATAGATTCATATTTCTATATAGCCATGAGTAGAGGATAGAACAGAGGTAAAATTTGCATGGAATTAAATTTATTCAATAATTTTTACCCCATATTTCATGTCAGGCAAGCACATTTTGCTTAGAGAGTTTCTGTTAAATATTTGGAGCAATCCTTGTATACTTGAGAGGATAGCTTTTTCCTGTGCTTGTAAAGGGAAATGAACATATTGTTTAGGATTTTGTTTAAAATATACTTTTTTTTTTTTTTTTTTTTTTGCTAAGTGAATCATTAAATGTATCTATGTCTATATTTACCTATATATCTAAATCCGTATCTAATTTATATCTATATTTCTATGTCTATCATCTACCCGTATGTGCACCATTCAACCCTAAAAAGCACTAGATTCTCAGAGCTAAAGGGGTGTAATTTACTTCTAAAAAATGTCTGGCATCCATATGTTACACATTGGAATTTCTTCTCTTGACTGTCAAAGAAAACTGTAAGGATTGCAGATGTTTCCAAAAGCAATAAATTAGTTCAAATCAATGACAATAAGTGAATATCCATGATAGTACAAATGCTTATCAATGATGCATGTGCATATGTCAAAACTCATCAAGAGCTCGCAGATAACTTCAGCAGCTAAAGGTTTATGTGACCCCATTCCAGCCGCCACCCCTACCCCCTTTTTTTGTTAATTGAAAAAAGTCTATCTTATATATTCGTATGTATTCATATATTCATATGTTCGTATATTATTGTACCCTGGAAATTTCAAGCCTTGTGTCCAGCAGGTGTGATAATCTAAGGTCAGGTGTGATAATCTAAGGTTTATGAATACCATGTGAAATATATATAGACTGGTCTGAATGAGCCATCCAAAGGTAACTTTTATGCAATAGTATAATTACATAATTGCAACACAAGAAAATATGTTGGCAAATGCCATTGGCTCTTTAAAATTAGTGGGACTCTCTGAAGGTAAAAGAAGATTTTTTATTGTTTTCATTCACTTAACAAAATTCTCATTGGGTTCAGTGGTAAATGATTAATCATTAAACTATTTAAGGATTTAACTTATTATTTTAAAAATATTCTAAAAAGATAACTGAATTTAGTGGAATCTTAAGAATCTTTAGGATTAGGTCATTTTTTAGATTTATTCATAAAAATGAATTTAAAAATGAAACATTATGAAACCTCTATTTCAAACTCCACTGAGCTGCAATGTAATCTAACATAGAGCAGAATTTCTAGCACTTTAATCTTTTCAATAAATCTCTTAATCTCTGCCTAGACTGCTCTTTATTACCTGACTCTCTGTCTTGCATTTTTGTCTGTTTTGTAGATTTTTGGCAGTAGAATCTATTTATGTGTTTTTTTAAAAGCCTACCATCATAGAAAGTGAATAGTCTGGGCTGAATCTGAAACTGAATCTTTCAGCAGATCTCTCTTATCAGAGTAAATACAAAATATATAATATAATAAAATATAAATACATAAATACAAATATATATTTATACAAATAATGTATAAAATATATATTATATAATATATTCATATATAAATATATAATATAAAATATAAATATTTACATTATATAATATAATTTTATCTTATTTTATTCTTTTATTTAATATATTTTTATTTTTATTATTATATATAATATGTATTTTTTAAAAAAATTTGACAATAGTTTTATTTTTCAATGAAATTTGTAATATAGCATTTAAAATATCTTGTTAAGGAGACACATTGTAAAAATTTAGACTAAATGGTATAAAAACACTTTAAAATAACAAAACCCTAATCATCCAAAAATCATCACATTAATTGCCTCTTGAACAACTCCTGTTGCGTACTATGGTTTTCTGTGTGCTTGCCCAGTCACATCTGAAAATAAACAAAACATTTGTCAGTCACTGATTTTTGGCTGAGGAAAGTGAAAATTAAAAAAGCTATGGAGATTGGTCTGAAATCAAGAATGTGGTCTGATTTGCTTATTCTAAGATGAGGTAAATAATAACTAATTATAGAATTTTTTAGCCCTTTGCTTTTTCTTGTTACTATAATACAGTTCACTAGTGCCATTACCATCATACTTTTTGAAATTAAATATCCTCCTTTACTGAATGCCATGCAAACACACTCTCTTCACTTAGGGATACAGCAACTGAGCAGGCTCTGTAAAGAAAATAAAAGTGTGTAATTTTAATTCAACTGCTCTGCTACCTTTCATTTAAGGAAATTATGCCTTATGGAGTGCATACCGTTTGTGTAAGAATTCAGAGAGAAGCAAGCAAAATAACTAGGGTAAGAAGGGAATTAGCTATAATTTACTGACAGCTAGTGTGGTCTTAGTTCCTCACCTTGTGAAGTTGTTTTTGTTTTTTTTTTTCAATGTGTAATCCAAGATGTGGCCAGAGGGCTGCATTCAGTACCTGAGATGTTTGCACCTGGTCTGCTACTATTCCAGGAGATGTAACTTAACGCCTCTTACTATGGTTATGCAGTTGTTTCTATCACTACATCAGCTAGGTAAAAGGAAGCAAAGAAGGATCTTCACGTAGATGAAATTTTGTCTGAGAAAATTATTGGAAAAAAAACAAAAACAAAAACACACAACTATGATACAAAAGCAAAACTCTTATCATAAGTATGCTAAATGATGCTCAAGTAATGAGTCATATAAAATTGAACTCCAAATTAATATTAAATAATTTCTGAGGGAATCAGAAGCAATTGAAGGTGTATTAAAAATATGTGTATGGATTTCTTGTCAATCATACTGGCTCTCTTGTAATATATATGTTAGTAGTTCTAACTCCTACAGCAACCAATCCAAACAAATTAAAAATTGTGTTTGGATGAGGAATTTAGTCACCAACAGTTTGGAGCTTAGACCAGAATTAAGCTTTTTTGAAATAGCTAGCTGGTTTCAGCTGGATTTCACGACGTGCTCTGCAGACAGGAGGAGTCCCAGACTGTAAAGCAGTCTATACACTTGTATCTAACCATCATAACTTTTACCGAAGTTCTACTGAAGTTTATTTTTGTTGATTAAGTACCTTCTTGTTCTTACCTGAAGTACCCAATGCTTGATATTAACGGTATTTTTGAAGGCACAGATCTGAGAGGCTCCAGCATGCTCCCTTGAGTCCTACCAGCAAAATAGATTGCATTGATTGCTTCATCCAAGGGGTGGACTGAGTTGAATTCATATCTAGTTGAAGTAGGTCTGTTCTTGGTTTTTTTTTTTTTTTTTTTTTTTTCCTCGTTCTTTTAGTCATTTGAATTTAAGTTTATAAAATTTATGATATATTTCAATGATAACCTGTACTCTTTAAAATAAAATAATTGTATGTTTTGTAGTTCTGCATTTGTATCTGTACAATAGAACAAGTATTTGATGAGAGAAGAATTTGTTTGCTATGGGTTCTAACGCTTTTTGTTCACAAAAGACACTTGAGTAGAGCATGGTGTAAAAGACACATGAGTAGAGCTAAAGGTGTAATGTATTTAGGCATCTGAGCTGTGAGGTCAATGGGAACAAAAACCTCTTTGTCACTACACAATCATCTGAAAAACTTCCTGCTGATATGTGTTAACTCCCGAAAAGACAAGAAAACAGCTATAAACTGTATGAAAATAGAGGGAGCCAATGTGAATTGTATGTATGTGTTTTTTAAAGATTATCTTAAAAAAAAAAAAAAAAGTGCTTTCTGTCAGGATTGTACTGTATTTACACTGAAACTATTCAGGCACATGTGTTTTCAAAGACGTTGCAATTTCCTGTCAGATTTTTTACAAATCCTTTCTAGCAGCTGTAGAGGGAAATCCAGCCACTCCACAATGAATGACCTCCAGTGTTTGGATCCCAGAAAGTAAACAAACATTTACTCTGCAGAGGAAGCCCTACTGTGAACATAACATTAACATTACCGTGTATTACACTCCTCTGTTGGTTTATTAGAAACTAATTCTATTTCTACACAGCAATTATGACTTTTTGAAAGCCAAAGCATTTTTCTTAGCACACCAATCTTGATAACACTTACAGACTGATAGTGTCAGTAATGAAAATTACATTATGTAGAGCTTGACAAGACATGACTTTTGCTTCTGTGTGCGTGTTTTGTTTTGACAGTGTTTGTTTTACCTTTCAGGACACTAGTTTCCATAAACTCCCCATGTCTTAGATACATAGTGGATATTTTTAAACTTAGCTCTTATACTGGAGTGTAGATTAAATATTTGTTCAGCTGATTAAAACAGTTCTACATTTATTTAATGTTTGAAGAGTAAACAGTTTATTGAGGACTGCAATGTCTTCTTACATATACACATGCACACACTCAGGTCTCATTAGAAGGGCTTTTCTTATAAGGTTATTTTACCTACATGTAAAAATACCCTATGGGTATTACAAACCTTCAGATAAAACTTCTTTTTATAACTGATTCAACTCCAATGCTTACTGTTAGTAGATGGCATTTGCAGTAGCAGGCATTAGAGGTGATAAGAAGGTCTTTGGGAAGCAGAACACAGAACTTGTTTCACATCAGTGGAAACACCTGTTGCAAATGTAAAGTGAAAGAGACGCATGAGGTAAAAACATATGAGATGTAGTTCACCTGTAAGAGCTCATGTCCTTTGCACTGTACCCTTAGCACACAGTGTCTAAACTAGAAATAAATTTGAAAACATGTAGATTATTTTGAGGAATATTAAACATGAGCTTTGTACTGGTCGTATATTTATTTAGTTGTATTGAGAGATTAACAGTTTTGGAGCAAAATGTTTTCTCTCAGGGTATTTGTTGAGGTGATGAGGAAAATCAAAAGAACTTTCCTTCTTTATTGCTTGTTTTGTCCAGAAAAGTGTAAACTACAAATCCAGTTTGAAAAAAAATAGTGTTAATATTATAAATAGTAATTATTATTAAATTCTTTCCATAATTTTCAGTAGTTGCTTTGAAATGTTTTCTGAATGAAGTATATGCAGCAAGCAAATATAGAATAGACTTTCTCACCAGATATGCACACTCACCCCTCCTGCTTCCAGCCCTTGCAACCCTCTCAGCCTTGGAGAATAAGAAGGGTTCTTTTATCTTGTTTATCACTAGAAGTAACAAAAATATAACAGGTCACATAAGATCCAGTCCTACAGTACCGTGCCATTAAAACCTATCCAATTCCATAGCTTTTGGTAGCTATGTGACTGAAAGTCATAAAGTGACTGAAACGTGGCTGATAATTTCCTGGTGCAGAACACAGGCATACCATATGCTTAAATACAAACCAGCTTTTTTTACTTCTGGTTTTATTGGCTCATTGTTCATTGCTCTAACAGGAGTAAAAAGCAGTAGAACTTCACTTATATCATTTAAATAAGTGGGTTGGTACTCCAGGAACATTAGCAATGCTCTTCTTTGGTAAATATATATCAATGTTCAGAGATAAATCTTTAATGATGTTGCAAAGTAGAGGTTTTCATTTCATATTGCAGATTTCATTTCTGAAGTTTAGAACATTACAATACATTCTTGAGAGAAAAATAACCATTATTATCTATGTTTTGTGGAAATAAGACACAAAGAACAGGAAGGAAAAACATGGATTAGACAATATGCTTAAGATGTTTAAGGTTAGTCACATACAGATGAGTGAAAAAAAATAAGAGTAGAACTAGATGCAGATCAAAATAAATAACACTAGCAGTTGAAAGTGGAACAACATATTGCTTCTACTTTACAGTGCAATAGAGAAGAAATAATGTTACCTCATCCCTTTCCCAAAGTTAATGTAAAGGTTGAACAAATCTACCTTTTTTTTTGTCATTTTTTGTTTGTTTGTTTCTGTCATTGATCTGTTTAAAAAATTGGCTACAATTTAATCTGGTGTCTATAATAAGTTAACAATTCCTAATTCTAAGAATTACAGAGTGCATAATTATCATTTTGAAGCCTTTTTTTCAGTGGTTGTCTGTACCCTAAAGAGGTAGTTCATGTAAAGAGAATAAGAAAATGTTTTTTTATTTATTTTTATTATTATTATTTTTTTAAAACTTACATGCAATAACTAGATCATGTTTTTAAAACCAAGCTATTTTATGCTCTTGATAACATGGATATCCTGTGAAATACGTCTTGTTCTTTATGCATACAAAAGTGATCTTGTGAGTGAAAGCAAGCGGTCTACAAATTAAGCCCACATCTTGTTTTTGTTGAGGCTGTAGAAACATACATTTTGAATGAAGTAGGGAATCCATTCCTTATATTAAATATTCACTGTGTCATCTACAAATATAAAAGTACCTACTCATAGAAGATCATATGATGAAGATGTAAAACATGGAAAAGTGTCTTGGAAGATGGATAGCAAAGACATGGATATTCAAATTGTGCCCACAAATTCATAAAAAATATGTGATGAAAGTGGATCTTCACTCCACGTTTCTTGATATGCAGGCTGTTCCCTAACATACATAAGAGTTCTTATCCTGACACTACTTATAAGCAGGTTTTTAGAACTTCTGAGTGAGTCTTCTCAGTCAATTTCAGGTTGCTTTTTGTGACCTGAAGCTCTAGTAATTCCTTTTTCAGTTCCATTGGCTTCCAGAGCCATCGTTTTATTGTGATCTCTGCAATGCAGTCATTTGAGAAATGTGGTAACTTTTCACAAATTACAACAAATCGTAGAATCTAGGTTTTGGTTAAGGTACTGAGCAGTGATAATACTTCTCTGATTCTTTCAAAATTCTCTTAATGAATGATGCCAAATCTTCAGAGGTGCTATATATGAATGATGCCAAATCTTCAGAGGTGCTATATTAAGGTATACTTCAATAATCCAACAGCGTAGAATGTAACAGATATTGCGTGTGAGTGCTTTTTTTGTTTGTTTGTTTGCTTGCTTGCTTTTTTTTTTTTTTTTCATTTTTAATTAAAAAGGCCACTTTGGATGGGGCTTTAAGCAACCTGATCTAGTGGGATGTGTCCCTCCTCATGTCGGGGGGGTGAAAATAGGTGATCTTTAAGGTCTCTTCCAAGCCAAGCTATTCTGTGGTTCTGTGAAAAAAAGTACAGAATTAATTGCTCTAGAATGTGCTTTACCAGACAGCTTAATAGTGGGTCTCATCTTCTGCAGCTAGTTGCCACTATCACAGAATAATTTAGGTTGGATGAGATATCTGCATTTCATTTACTCCAACCTTTTGCTTGAAGCTCATCCAGTCAGAGCAGGTTAGAATTAGTTGCAGGATGGTTGTGTCCAGGTGATTTTTGACCTTCTCAAAGGATGGATACTGTAACCTCTTTGGGTATATATTTGATTTTTCCCATACTAAAAATGAATAAGAAAATTTATATTAAAATTTCCTGTTTTTCTTCTTCTGTCTACTGCCTGTTGTTTTGTGATTATGCTCCTTCTATTAACATCTTGTTATGCTCTGATTAGGTAGCTGCAGATAACAATTAGATGCCTTCTGATATTTCTCTTCCCAAGGCCAAATGAACCTGACTCTGAGGTTCTTCTCTTATGTAATGTGCTCCAACTACCTCATCCCTTTAGTAGCTAGACTTGCCTCTGGATGTCTGTAACTGTCTCGGTCTAGGGAGCCCACAATTAAGCATAGTGCTTAGAAGCAGCCTCACAACTGTTGAGGAGAAAGGAATAATCTCTTATATTTACATAATGGCTGTGGTCTTGTTAATAAAGCTGACTGAGCTTTCTCTGGTCCTGCAACATACCTTTGAACTACCATACAGAGTTATCAAAAAAATCCTGGATGTCTCTCTGACACATGCTGAAAGGGAGACAGTTCTGAAAACTGCTTAAAGCAAGGCAGTGGCTGACATTTTAATAGAAATGTACTGGTACTGCAAGGCTGTAAATCTTTGCTGCTGCTCTTGATGTAATATTATAAAAAGGGAAAAAAAGGAAAAAAAGAAAAAAAAGAAAGAAAAAAGAAAAAAAAAAGAAAAAAAAAGAAAAAAAAGTTTTTCAGTCAGAAGGGACCTAAGAAGATTATTGATTGCAATAGTCAGTCTAGTTTGATGTACCCAAAGTTAAAACATACCATTAACAGAGTTATCAAATTGCCTGTTAAATTCTAACAGGCATGGGGCATCAACGACATTGCTAGGAAGCCTAGTGTTTGACCACCCTCACAGTAAATAATTTTTTACTAATTTCCATTCTGAACCTCACCTGTTGTAATTTTCCCCAGGGCTCAGTGCTGGGGCCGGTCCTCTTTAGTATCTTCATCGATGATCTGGACAAGGGCATCTAGTGCACCCTCAGTAAGTTTGCAGATGACACCAAGTTAGGTGCGTGTGTCGATCTGCTTGAGGGTAGGAAGGCTCTGCAGGAGGATCTGGATAGGCTGGACCGATGGGCTGAGGTCAACTGCATGAAGTTCAACAAGGCCAAGTGCCGGGTCCTGCACCTGGGGCGCAATAACCCCAAGCAGAGCTACAGGCTGGGAGATGAGTGGTTGGAAAGCTGCCAGGCAGAGAAGGACCTGGGAGTGATGGTGGATAGTCGGCTGAATATGAGCCAGCAGTGTGCTCAGGTGGCCAAGAAGGCCAACGGCATCCTGGCTTGTATCAGGAACAGTGTGACCAGCAGGGCTAGGGAGGTGATCGTCCCCCTGTACTCGGCTCTGGTGAGGCCGCACATCGAGTACTGTGTCCAGTTTTGGGCCCCTCGCTACAAGAAGGACATCGAGGTGCTTGAGAGGGTCCAGAGAAGGGCGACGAAGCTGGTGAGGGGCCTGGAGAACAAGTCCTACGAGGAGCGGCTGAGGGAGCTGGGCTTGTTCAGCCTGGAGAAGAGGAGGCTCAGGGGCGACCTTATCGCTCTCTATAGGTACCTCAAGGGAGGCTGTAGCGAGGTGGGGGTTGGTCTGTTCTCCCACGTGCCTGGTGACAGGACGAGGGGGAATGGGCTAAAGTTGAGCCAGGGGAGTTTTAGGTTAGATGTTAGGAAGAACTTCTTCACTGAAAGGGTTGTGAGGCATTGGAACAGGCTGCCCAGGGAAGTGGTGGAGTCACCATCCCTGGAAGTCTTTAAAAGACATTTAGATGTAGAGCTTAGGGATATGGTTTAGTGGGGACTGCTAGCGTTAGGTCAGAGGTTGGACTCGATGATCTTGAGGTCTCTTCCAACCTAGAAATTCTGTGTGATTCTGTGTAATTTTATGCTGTTCCCATTTGTCCTGTCATCAGCTACCAGGAAGAGGAGTCTGGAACCTCCCTCTCCACTTCCCCTGCTCAGAAACTGCAGAGAGCAATGATGCCTCTCAGCCTTCTCTTCACCAGACTGGATAACTCAGGTGTTGTCTTTCCTCATAGGACATGCCTTCTAGCCCTGTTACAAGATTTCTGCCCTCCTCTTGATGTATTAAAGTATCTTAATATCTTTCTTACATTGCTATGCCTTGAATTGCAAACAATGTCCCAGGTGAGGCTGCATCAATTCTAAATACAGTGGGATTACCACATCTTTGGACCATCTGTCTATGTTGTGTTTAAGGCTAGGGACCATATTTCCTTTTTTAAACTATTCCATCAGGAAAAGCAAAAATTCTCAGATATGTGTCCAATTGATACTCAGTTTTCAAAGCTTCAGTCCAAACTTGGTTTGGTCTTGTAGCCAACAGTCATGGAGGATCATAGTAATATCAAATATAGTTATGATTCTGATGGTTACAAACAAAAGGAGAATGAGAGAAGTCAAGCACTGTCATAAAGTTGTTATGCCATTAATAGAGGCCTTCACATCAAGGACTTTGTGAATTTAAAATATTTGTATACTAGATTTTTTTCTCAGATTCAGGGTACGTATAGCCAGTGTTTTAGTATTCTGAAGAGCTGGGCAAGAGTCCTTGACTTTGGATCTATGTATATATACAATAGGTCATATTATAATATATAGTAGGTCATACAATATATAATAGGTCATGTATACATACATATACATGACCTATTATATAACATCACCTTAAATTTCCTCTCTTCCTTCTGAATGGAAAAAAAATAACAATATAACATGTGCAAAATCTTAGGTTTTTGGAAGAATGCCATAAAATTTTCTTGCCTATGATTTACAGGTGGACTGAATTCATTTGCTTCAATTCATGAGAAATATTTCACTCTAAGAAGCAGAACTCAAGCAGCGTTTAATGTACTTTAACATCACTGCATGAAACATGTAACCCTTTTTTAATAGCAAAAATACAGGATTTTAAGCATAACAATTGTTAATGTGATGCTGCTATGAATCACAATCATACACAATTAAGAGAATAATTAAGCTGCTCTAACAAGACAAAGCAAAAGCAAACAACAACAACAACAAAACAATAAAAATCTCATGCACACACACACACACACAAAACCAACCCCAGATCAGTGAAATAAATAAAATCTGAGGCTGGAATATATTTTGCTTCTTAGATGTTAGAAAATATGCAGTTATTTCCTTAATCTAAATCAACATTAGTGTAAGCCTTTCCATGAGACAGTATGTTAATACATCTGAAATGCAAACTATAGGAATAATATCAACTGCTTAATAAAATTATTGAAGAGGGATTGAATATTATCTTCTACTTGCACTTTCAGTTCAGTGAAATTAGTGGATGACTGGTTTCATACCTTACTAGTCTCACGACAGGCATCGTGATTTCTACTTCATTCAGTATCGGCCTAAGGGAAGCCAATGTTTCCTGCAATTTTCTACAATAATAGCAAGACAATTTAGCAATAATGGATAAGTAGGGAGAAAATTAAGCAGTTTGCTGAGATATGGAAATGAAGCCAGAAAATATTTGGCCTCATGTTAGGCTTCAAATTCATAGTCAATTCATTAGTGCAATTTGCACTTGCATAAGGCTTTGTGTAATAAATTTTACTAATAAATTTGAAATGTCAGCTGTAAGAATAACCCACAGATTTGTGAGTAAAATTAAAAGATGGGATAGAATAAATCCTTAATTTTCATCTGGTACATGAAGATATATAAAGGCCTTTGCAAAAATGAATCTTTCTATTTATTCTAGATGGATAATATTAAATAAAAACATTACAATAGTGGACTTTTGTGAACCAAATGTTTAATTGGGTCAGAATGTTTACTGATTCTTGAGTAACATTTATTTTAGTTTTGACTGGTTTGTTTAGGGATGGCTTGCAGGCAGATAGCTTTCTTCTATCAAATGCAGAACCCACTTGAAAAAATGACGTGATATGTCAACGTATCTGTTGGCTCAGTTGCAATAGTTTGAATTAAATATTAAATAATTGTTTTTTTATTTTATTTTTTAATTATATGTATATTAATCAAACCAAAGTCTCCAAAATATCCAATTCAACTGGTCAAACTAGCAGCACAGTAGCAAATCACCAAAGTCAACTTTTTAGTTTGGTGAATTAAAAACACATCTTCAGATGACGTAGATATATAGTTATTTAAAAATTTATAAATCTTATCCACTGCAATCATAACAAGCTCTGTAATGAAATACTAGCTGCTTTGAGATCTGGCTTAAACAAATTGTAGTTAGGCGTGAGACCACCCTATTGTTAGAAGATACTTTATGGATATAGGGAGCTTTGCTGTGTCCTTGTACCTACTTTGATTCTCAAACTTTGAAATCATGTACATGCTAGAGCCCTACAGAAATTAGAAAACTGACCAAATTGTCATGATTTATGTCTGATTGGATAAAACTATGTTTTGGCTCTAGCGGTTTTAAAGTCTTGGATTCTGCGGTGTTGTGTTCTGCGGATTTGCATTTGCATTCTTGAGTACTTTAGTTTAGTACCTACCAGGCATTTGGAAGCCAGGCTACCATAAAAAAATTTGCAATATTGCACGTTAGAGGCTGGGAACTGCATAAAAAGACTCTTCTTCATGAACCCTTATTTGAGAGCAATCACTGGCAGAAGAGGAAATCAGTGGATTTAAACAAGCAACAACAAACACAACCACAAATAAACAAACAAAAAAAAACCAGAAGGATTAAATAGCTAAAACCTTCATCAAAACTAAAGTTCTCTTGAGTTATCTTATTTACAGGTCTCACAGAATTTCTCTTTGCATCTGTAAGTAGTGGATACTATAGGATCTGAAAGATGCTTTTTCTCAAAGTCATGCCCTGGTGCTGTCAGTGGACTAAGACTTAATTTGAATAGTCATAATAAAACCAGCAAAACAGCAGAATCTAAGCAACTCACTACTTCCTTTTTCAAGTAAATTTGTGTGAAAATGATACATTAATCCAAAAATTAGAAAAGGGATATGATTGGCTCAAGAAGCCTAACCCCAGTCAAGGAGAAGGTAACTCTGTTCTCTCATCAGGGATAAAGAACTCAACGGGAGACTGCTGGAACAGTCAGAGACAACTCTTCAAATTTTCCAGTCATCCCTTAGGCCAATCCCTCCAGATTAGATTTTTGTGAGATTTGTAGTGCTGGCAGCCTGTGGATCCAGGAGATCCAAGGCAATAAAACATTTGGATCTCAAAGACAAGCTAAATCTGCACTTGACTGGTCTGTGATAATGACTACAAATCAGGACAGTCCTGGGAATACGGAGGAAGAGTGCAGAATAGATTATATTGCTACCAACGTTTTCCAGTGCTAAGGAAGTCCGGCTTATAAGTAGAAAGACAGTACTCAGATTATATTTTCTTTCTAGAAACAGTCTTTTTTGAAGAAGAAAATAAAGGCAAAAAGTGACTAGAACAAGCTAATTTTGCCAGAAGAAAATGTTACTTATAAAAAGAAAGCCATGAACTAGTACCAGGGAAGAAATCGGGGGCTCACATTAGTGAGATTTTATCCAAAGTAAATTTTATCCAAAAGTAAAAATTAAAAGTTGAAGAGAACATGAGAAAGATGTAATACAGTTGTGGAAAGCAGTGCCTATTGCTGAGTTAGAAAGATGTAAATATTAGTCTCATTAACAGGACAATGATTCTAGTGGCTGAGGACCTTCTATAAGGTCTATAGAGGTTTCAACACTGCTTAATAAAGATGAGAACCAGATCATACTACAGATTGCTAGCACGGTTATTGTCATGCCTAGTAGTTGGAAAAAATAGCAATATAGACCAGGTATTCTTTTGAAAACCAATTTTTGACTGAGTAAACAGCACTTTTGTTTGTATTTGAACACAAGATAATTGAGTCTTTAAAATGTCAGAATTGTTCCCCCTCAGAAGTGTGTCCTCTGGAAGCTGTTTTTAATTCCAAGTATTTTTCTATGCTGATTACACTGATTTGATTGACGAGGGTCCACTAATGAAATAGAGTACACAAGCGATGACTTTCGCCACATAATTAAGAAGGCTCTATGTCATTGTGGGCCTTTTTTTGTTTGTTTGTTTTTGAGTAGAAAAGAGAAACGTAATTTGAATCTGGCTCCCGAGTAATTTCCTAGAAAGTATAAGGCAAGTAATGTTACCAGTATTGGAAGAACTAATGAACTAATGTTAGTCTTGGAGCATCACTTATGTAAATGATGCTTTCATTTGTGGAAAAATGGTGGTAAGGGTCCAGAAAATGTTAAAAAAGACCTGCTAACCTTTAATGAAAAAACTTCATGCACTTGCTTATGTTGAAAGTTACAACATAAAATAGCCTAGAACTTAAAACTCCAGGTTAAAACTGACTAACTAAATTCTGTGTACATATGTGTAGGTACTAGAAGTGAAATCATAAAACAGAAATTCAAGAATACAGAGAGAACAATACGATTGGAATAATTGGCAATGAGTATTAGTGATGCCTCAAGTGAGTCTTCAGTAGAGTCATGAACTGTACTGGTGGAGTGATGCTGGGGAAGAGAATTCCTGAAGTCCCAAGAGGAGGCAGAATATGTGAATGAGCATACAGGCAGTTTTTACCTTAGGTTGTGTTTGGCAAGCACAGGACGTGAACTAATGTCCTGTTCTGTGAGTAACACTGCCTTGAGGATAGATCTCCCAGCTTCATAGGGCAGCTGTTATATCATGGGAAACTCAGTAACTGTCAGACACACCAATTAAATGAATATTGTGCACTCATTTAGCTGCTTGATAAAATAACAATACTTGACATGGGGTATTTTGGAAATGATGTGTAAAAGTCTTGGTTAATTTTAGTCTGATACAAGGAAATGGTGGTATTAAGCTTCCATGATTTTGAATCCTAGACTGGGATGTAATCTGGTGGCAGATAGTTCAATTTCAGTGAGATTACCTCATGAACTGCACCATCAAGGCCACATAGGTATGGCTTTGGACTATTACACAGAACAACGGATTGAATCAAATTTAGTTTTACGAGTTCTTCCCCCATTCCCCAGTCTCACTCACCTGAGTCTTTGGGATTTATTCATAACAAACACACCTTCCTTCCTTCCTTCCTTCCTTCCTTCCTTCCTTCCTTCCTTCCTTCCTTCCTTCCTTCCTTCCTTCCTTCCTTCCTTCCTTCCTTCCTTCCTTCCTCCCTCCCTTCCTTCCTCCCTTCCTTCCTTCCTCCCTCCCCTCCCCTCCCCTCCCCTCCCCTCCCCTTCCCTTCCCACAGTGGGAGGACAAAAGACAGTGCTGTCCTCTGAGGATCTGAATCTCTAGTTTGAGGTAATCAAAATGTTAAGCTTCAGTTGCTGCGCATCTCTGTGTAGTGCATATCAAGAACAGAGGAAAACAAAAAGGTGGAAGGTACAGTTAAGTTGAAGACAGGCAAAATGCTGTATGTGAAGTGTAAGAATAATGTGCTTATGTTTGTGATAATGGTATGTGTGAAGCAGATAGATAAAGCTGTCTCTTCAGATAATGCTTCTAAACAAGACAGGCTGAACCACCCCAGCAGACCCCAAAATTTAGCCTGCTTATCTCTTGTTCTTTTGTCTTTCAGCCTGATGCACTGCTGAAGTAGCGTGTCAGAAATGGCTCTCCTCCACTAGCACTGTCACTCCTCTGTCTGCCGCCCCTTCTGCCCACTCTGCAGCTTTGCCAGCTGTCAATTATTCTTTCTCCTCCTTGTCATCCTTCTCCTCCTTTCTCCCTCTCCTTCTCCTTCTCCTCCTGCTCCTCCTCCTGCTTCTTCTCCTCTCTTGCCTCCACCTGCTTATCCTCTTCCTTCTCCTCCTTCTCTTCCTCTGCCTGGTGCAGCTATGCCGTATCAGCTTACCTGGTGCTCAGGCACGAGCGTGCCCATCTGCATCTACTTGTTGCTGGCCATGTCTCTGGCAGCTTCCTCCTCTTTGAGAGAGCAGTGCCTCCAGAGCAGTGCCTTCCGGCCACATGAAGTCTGTACATGCTGTGTTGCTGTCAGCCATACTGAAGAGAGAAGTGGACTCATTTACAAGAGCTGCAGGAAGTTCAGGTGTTTATTTGTTCTTTCACCAGATACTGAGGATATAGAAATGTGGACAGGAAATTTTCCAAAGGTCTTTTTTTTTGTTGTTGTTTTGTTTTGTTTCTTTTTTTTTGTTTGTTTGTTTATTTTTCCTTTTTCTTCTCTTTCTATATAAAAAGTCTGCAAGTATGAAGACCTGAAAACTAAAAGACAAAAAACCCTAAATCCCCAAGAGCCTACAGCTGTTTCCTTCTTCCAATCCCAATTCCAATATCCAGTCCCACTTACTCTAAAAATCATACTTATGAGCTTTTAAGTACTGTTTCTTAAACAATTTGTATTGGTAATAATAATATTTGTAGAAATATTTTGCTGTTTTGTGAACTGATGTTTGTCTTAGAATATTTATCCCACATTCATCTGTTGTATGATTTGCTTATGCAGGGAGTATCAGTAAGTTAAGAACAGCTCATTTCACCTATACACTTCTTCATGTTCATCCGTATGAATATGTAATTTAGGTAGGGCTAAGAATCTGTAAGCTTGAAGAACTATACACTTAAATATAAAAAAGTGGAAAATGACTATGTCACACTGCCTACTAACGTATTTTTTTTTTTTAAAAAAGGATTGTAATTTGTAGGTGTGAAATTGTATTTTAGTTTAAAAAAAAATATTGTGCATAGGGACATGTATGAAGATACACAGGTAATAATAAGCCATAGTAATAAACAGTATTGTAATAAACAGGAATAAAATTGATTGTTAACAATTCAAAAAATAAAAGTAGACTTTTTCCTCATTGGACATAAATCCTCATTCAAATATAAATCTACTATCATATAACTGTGGATGAATTTTAAACTAATACGTTTTCTTATAAAAAATGCTGAGAGTTTCCTAATCTATCACACAGTAGTTGTAAATACCAGTGTCAGAATTTTCTTAGGAAATGAATATTAAAAATACAAACAAAGAATTGATTTCGTAATCCTTGAATGTGCATGATGGTTACTTTATCATTTAGTTACTCCTGTCCTCTTTCTATGAATTGCTTATTCTATAAATGTGTCTTTAGTTATATAATGTGAGAGAGATGTTTTTGTCTTAGAGCTTTTTTTTTTCTAAATTTTTGAAATGACAAAAGAAAAATTAATTCTTTTTAAGTGTAGAGAGAATTTTACTAAAAACAACATAGTTATCTGTAAATAAGATTACTTTTTTGTTTGTACATTTGGAACTGATTCAAATGTTGATCATTTCACACTCTTGTTTCATGTAGGAATCAATCTTATCTTTTCTATTAAGAGCTTGCTTGCCAAATCATGATTTTACTCTATTATACAGACCACTCTAGCTAGATTCTGGCCATGTCCAAAGCCAAAACCTTAATATTTTATATAAATAATGCATAGTGTGATGGCTAATCCCTGTTATGCCCTTTGTCTTCATGTTCAACAACAGCAGTTAGCTCTTGGGCAGCTCTGGCTGCTATACCACTCTTGTGTAATCCCATCCTTCTTCACATATGAAGATAAATGCTGTAATAGAGCTCAATCATCAGCTGTAATATGTAATTCATGTATTCTTTTCTGCATGTCACTCTTCAGGACTAGAATGGTTTGAGATGACAGGCGTGGAAAAATAAGTTTTTTGAAAGTAGGGGAGTAACAGATTTGAAGGGAGTAAAACTTTTGGTAAGTTAACATTATAACACATTATAAGTTAACATTATAACACATTATAAAGTACAAATAAATGTACTGTTGTTTTAACATAGTAATAGGAGGAATATTAGTGTTTCCTATGACATATATATACACAGTTTGTATTTGTAATTGTTTCTGTTATTTGACCTAGGCTAATGGCTTTGGAGAAGGACAAGGTTATCAGAAAAACAATGCTTGTTCAGTAAATAGAAAGATAATGGCTCATCACAATAGGAATGTTTTGTAGATCAGAATTCAAGACTGTGATGTATTTTGCTGAAGTTTGATTTAAATGTGTCAAATGCTGCTTTAAAAAGTGTTCATAAATACTTTGCTGGATTGAGAGCTTTTCTGAGTGTCTGTCCTGATGGACACCCTCAGAATTTAAAAATGTAACAGAAAATGTAAAAGAAAATGTTGACTGTAGTCAGAAGTTTTCAAAGAAAAATAAGTAACTAACTTTTTCTGTTCCAACAGGGAGACTTCAATACTGTGATTTTCAAGTTTATCCTCATAAAATGTATAGAAATTTTAAAAGGCTATCAGCTTCTCAGATTACATTAAGTTCAGTGAACACATAACAATGTCACAGTCTTTAAAGAGAATAATCGTATTGTTTGCTTTAGAGATTTCTACTTAAAGATTTTATTTATTTATTTATTTTTACCATATAGCCTATATTTAAGTGTTGCTTTGGAAAATTTCAGAAGTTAAGGGCTCTGTGTGAGAGACTGAAATTTTGATGTGTCTGTATGTAGAAACATAAGCCTAGAAAACATGCCTGAGTTGAAAACAATGTGTCATGGGTCCTTTCTTCACAGGAACATACAAGTGCCCCCAAATACCGAAAGATGTCTCATATTTTGTAAAATGGGTGTCCTCCAAGTTTTGCTTTCTTTCACACATTTGCTCTGAAACAAAAATAGTGTGGATTTCTGTTCCATACCACTGGAACATTCAAATGAACTAGCCATATATTTTTATTAGATGAAACACAGTATTCACATTATCTGCCCTCAGTAAAAATGGTCTGCTTGCAATAGTACAGAATCAACCTTCTTTTGAGAGACATGAACCTTTATATTAACCATGGTAGGTGGGTGTTGCACAGCTTGTTTCTGAAAAAAGAGGTTTCAAGAGGTTGGAAGGAGAATGTTCCTTTTCTGGCCTTTGGTCTGCATTGATACAGAGTAGACTTATATACAGGTTAAATAAAAAATAATCTCAGTGACTACAAATCTTATCCTCTTGTAGGTAAATGGGAATGAACCATTAATTTGGAAGACCCAGCACAATGCTCTCTATGCAGCAGCCATACGAAAGCTTGGTCCTCAAACCTTGCTCCCAATCACACAAGTGTGGACATCTGTGGCATATGCTGGAGAACTATTTTTGTATATCAACATTGTTTCATACAATAGGAAGCTTTCCTATCAAAATATTTGGCTTAAAAAATGAATAGAATCAGATTTTTTAATTTTAATTTTAATTTTAATTTTTAATCCTCTATAATTGCAACACAGAATAAAAAGAAGGACTAATAAAATCATAGAATGGTGAAAGATTTGGGTTGGAAGGGACCTTAAAGATCACCTAACTCCAACCCTCCCATCATTGGCAGAGACATCTCCCACTGGACTTAAACACTTCCTGAGAACAGGGCATTCGCAAATTATCTGGGTAACCTCTTCCAGTGTCTTACTGTCCTCATTATAAGGAGTATCATCCTTATATCTAATGTAAATACTCTCTTTTCGTTTGAAGCTATTACCCCTTTTCATAGCATTATGTTCCCTGAAAAAGAGTCCCTCCCCAGCTTTCCTGTAGGCTCCCTTTAGGAACTGGAAGACTGCTTTGATGTCTCTTTGGAGTCTTCTCTTCTCCAGGCTGAACAACCCCAGCTCTATCAGCCTGTATTCATAGAAGAGGTGCTCCAAACTTCTGATTATCCTTGTGGTTATCCTCTGTACTCATTCTAATACATCCATGTCCTTCTTATGTTGGGAGCCCCAGAGCTGAATCCAGTCCTCCAGATGGATTATCATGAGAGCAGAGGGGGAGAATCTCCTCCCTCAACCTGCTGGCCTTGCTTCTTTTGATGTACTTGAGGATATGGTTGGCCTTCTGGGCAGCAAGGGCATATTGCTGGCACGTGCTGAGCTTCTCATCAACCAACACTAACAAAGTCTCTTCTCCTCAGAGCTGTTCTCAATCCTTTCTCCACCAGGCCTGTATTTGTATTTAGGCTTGCCCCAACCTTGGTGCATTGGTCACAATATCAAACCCTGAGGAACCCTACTCGTCGCTGGTCTCCACCTGGATATCAAGCCACTGACCACAACTCTTTGAGTGTAACCATCCAGACCACTGCTTACCCACTGAGTGGTCCATCTGTCAAATCCAAGTCTCTCCAGTTTAGGGACAAGGATATCATGGGAGGTAGTGTCAAATACTTTTTGCAAGTCCAGGCAGATTAAGTCAGTTTTCTTCCCTGTCCACCAAAGCTGTGGCCGTGTTGTAGAAGACTACCAGGTCTGTCAGGCATGATCTGCCCTTAGTGAAGTTATGTTGGCTGTCACCAGTCACCTCGTTTTCCATGTGCTTTAGCATAGTTTCCTTGAAGATCTGCTCCAGGATCTTGCTGGGCACAGAGGTGAGACGGATTGGCCTGTAGTTCTCTGGCTCTTCTTTTTTTCTGTTTTTAAAACTGGGGGCTATGTTTCCTCTCTTCCAGTCAGTGAGAGCTTCACTGGTCTGCCATAATTTCTCAAGTATGATGGATAGTGGCTTAACAACTTAATCTACCAGTTCCCTCAGGACCCACAGATGCATCTCATCTTGTCCCATGGAAACTTCAGATTCCTTAGATGGTCTGACACCTGGTCTTCTCCTACAGTGTGTAGTTTTTCATTCTCCCAGTCTTTGCCTTCTGGGACTTGGGCTATGTGGCTAGAGCGCTTGCTGGTGAAGGCTGAGGCAAAAAAAGTCATTAATTACCTCAACCTTCTCCATATCCTGGGTAATCAGGTGTTCCTTTTCCTTCTGGTGAGGGCCCACAGTTTCCTTTTATCACTGATGCATTTACAGAAGCCTTTTTTTGTTGCCCTTGATATCCCTGGCCAAATTTAATTGTAATATGGTTTTAGCTTTCCTAACCTGATCCCTGGGCATTTACACAAGTTTTCTGTATTTGTCTGAGCCTATCTTTCCTTCTTCCACCCTTTCTAGGCCTTCTTTTTTCTTGAGTTTGTCCAGGAACTCCTTGTTCATCCTTACAGGACTCCTGGCTTTCTTGCCTGACTTCCTCTTCATAGGGACTTGGAAGATGTGATCCTTGAATATTAACCATTCATCTAGGGCCCTTCTTCCTTCCAGGGCTTTGTCCCATGATATTCTACCAAGCAGATCCCTGCAGAGGCCAAAGTCTGCTCTCCTGAAGTCTGGAGTAGTGGGCTTGTTGTGCTCCCTCCTCGCTGTCCTCAAGATCCTAAGCTCTATACCAATTCGTGGTCACTGCATCCAAAGCTACCCTTGATATTCAAACTCCTAACCAGACAGCCTTTCCTGGTTGGTGAGTATCAGATCTGTCATATCACCTCTTCTTGTTGGTTCCTTTGACACCTGGAGAAGGAAATGATTGCCAATGCATTCCAGGAACCTACTGTATGGCTTATGTCCTGATGTGTTTTCCCTCCAACAGGTATTGGGATGGTTGAAGTTTCTCATGGGGACTAGAGCTTATGAATGTGAGGCTGCTTCTGTGTGTTTATAGAAGGCCTCTTCTGCTTGGTCTTCCTGGTCAGGTGGCTTGTAACAGACTAACACTATAATGTCACCTCTCCCTTCCCTCCTCGGAATCCTGACATATACATGTACACTCTCTGTCAGCTCCTTATCTATCTCCAGGTGAAGCTGCAAGAATCACCACCTGGGCCACTGCGTAGTAGAATGTATGTACTGAAACAAGGAAAGAAAGACTGCATTAAGACATTACTCTGTTTGGCAGCACTTCTATGGACAAAAGGGATGTTTCCTCATATTGATTTTCAGATGCAGTTCCCCGTTCACCACAATTTGGTTCCTGTAGTAATTGGTATGAAATCAATATTTTTTTATGTACCTCTCAGCCCACATCCCAAATAATCTTGTTTAAAAAGATAGACCCAATAGTCCAAAGGACAGCTAAACCTTTGGAATGCTTTTATATGAACAGGAATCAGAAAAAATTCATTGCCTGAAACCCCAAACTAAAATAACCTACCTCAAAGCACAAGTGAGGGAATGACAAGTTTATTATAAAATCATTTTGGTTTTGATTCCATAATGGATTTTGATGGAAAACTAAATGAATCATGTTATCTTGTATTTGTGCAGAGAAGCTCTGAACAGCTGCTGAGCTTTCCCCAGACACAATGTATATTCTGAATGGTTGGACACTTCTGGTCTTTTTGAAGGCTTGCCTGCAGTTGTTATGCTCTGCACAAGATGTATTTGCTCAAGGGGTCCAGTCATCATGCTAAATAAAATCGTTCACTTTGGTTGGCAAATATTGACTCAAGCTGTTATGCTTTTATGTATTTCAGAGACTCACAATGTTTGAGAGCTCAGCAAGCAAACAAGAACAGGTACAGGAAGTTATTGTGATGTTTTGGACTGATGTTTGTTTTTCTACTGCTGATGTATGTTCTCCATTGTGTGTGGCTTTTTACTAATGACCTTGTTATATAGTGCACTACTGATGATAAGGCCAAAGGCTTTAACAGAATACAAATACATTTCACATTTCCACTTGAAGAGTTTATTTTAATTGTGTTTTGAAATATACTGTACCCTAAAGGCGCTCTCTTCTCTGTAATGTACTTTCTAGAAATAAAATCCTGTGAAGAATGGAATGTATAATGGGGTGAGGTGTAATGGACAGTTTTCTACTCAATTGGATCTGATAGTATCCATTCAGCATAAATCTAAATCCTGAACTATGGAAGAAAATTAAACAAGAGGTCAGAAATAATGGTTTTACTGAATGTTTGGTTTATTCGTTCCTCTGAGGGAGAGAAATAGGCAAATATTGAAAAGCATCTTAAAGATTCCTAGTTTTTATGTGCCTTTTCCCATTTGTTACTCCTCTTGAAAAACTGCAGAGTCATGAGCATCCAACGTTTGTTTTGCTAATTGTAGGATATCTCAATTATTATCTTCCAGGGTGTTTCAGGGTGGTGTTTTGTTTTTGTTTTTGTTTTTGGTTTTTGGTTTTGTTTTTAATCAATTACCTCATCCCAGAGCTAACATGACCATAATCTGAGGTTTGATGCATCTTCAGAAGCTAGCATCATGCAGAAGTCATGCAGAAGAACAGTTTATAAAAAAGCACAGATTGATAAGCAATTGAGGAGGAAATCTGTCAATGAATTTAGAAAATGCTGGGTGATTTACTATGTTAAATAGATTAAGAAAAAACAAATCATGACTTCATTTTGTCACTGATTCTTTATGAGTGAATTAACTTTGGACTGCTGATCTTGAGAATGCTGGCCAGGTCTTGTAGGAGGTGGAATGTTTGGAAAAAATTCTGACATAAAAATGTGTCATCATGATTGCTAACTTTTTCTTATTTCTGTGCTGGGACTGAAATTTCATCTCTTTGAAATATCTAAGATAACGTTATATATATGTGAAGGAGCTTACAAATGTTCATAGCAAGCATGGACAAGTACTAGATGGAGAGTTTCCTTGGGGGATTACAACATGTGTGAACCACACCAAGCTCAGGAAATTCCCCCAGATGAAAGTAGTTGGAGACTAGGGGCAAGCATATTGCATCCTTATTCTTACATATTCTCTGATTCTCTATTACAAATGTTGTTTGAGAAAGAATATGAATCTCCATGAACCCCTGTATAGAAACAGGGAGGTGACTTAGCACTTGTGTGTTGTTTTCAGAGTGTAAAGGATAACAAACTCTGCCTACAACAACCCAGCATGAAATGGATTTTGTGTTGATGTTGTGCTGGGCATAGCTCAGAAGAACAAAGGTTTGCAGGTTTCATAATCACAGAAATGACGTCTCATGAATTACAAAGCTATCCATAGGTGTATTCAAGTTACTGAGGGTCCCGTGAAAACTATCATGCCCTCCTAGGAATACCCCCCAGAATATTAAACTAACAGGCTACAGAATCCACTTGTACATTCTAACATGTGAAGAAAAGAAGAAAGGGACTTGAGCTTTCTTCAAGTTTTAACCCTCTTAACCTTTTCCAGCCTAATCTTTAGACAGAAATATCTATCTGAAAAAGTTAACGACAGAAAAAGCCTTTAGTTTCTTCATAGAAGATCTTCTGGTTTCTAGAGATATAGATACTATGCATCAGATGAAAAAGTGAACAATACAGGAAGAAACAATTCCTGGCTGAAGATCTGACTCCAGCAGGATAGTAATTTTTTGTCATTATTTGCTCTTCATACATCCAAGAAAAGAATGCAAATAGAATGATATACTAAGCATCTATTCTCCAATGATAAAATGGAAGTGTAATGTTTAATCAGTAGTTATGTGTCCTGATTTTTATGGTATGGGCTGACATACATACCGCAAAGAGTTGAAACAAATTAGTCACACAATAATTCTGGGATGCTGCAAGAGGAAGTAGCTTAATTACTGAGGTTAATGCTAGTTAAATTTTATCTGCTTTAAAAATGATGAAAGTATGCATCTTGCCAGTAGAAGAATCAAAACAGAGAAATTCAGAGAGAAATAACCTAAGGCTTGTTTCTAAGATTATTCCAAATTAAATTTCTAAAAGATCTTGTTGCAACAAATTTAGAAATACAGATTGGGTGCAGTAATTACATGTTAAAATTCTATAGTCTATGCGCATGTTGTCAATAAAAAGATCACAGTGACTCAAAACTGTTAGTTTGATGAAGTTAACTTAGAGGAGGAGCAGAAGTGCTGTTGTGAAACAGTGTTTGTTAAAAACTTTGCTAGTTTATGTGGATTGTGAAAATGTTATTTGTTGTCCATTAATAATATGTTTTTAAACTAATCGCACTATTAATGAAAATCAGATATACTCTATTGTTTATTTCAGCCTTCTTAAAATGGTAAGGCTCACAATTCTGTTAGAAACCAAGCAAGTAAGAAACGACATTTTAAAATTCACATTCCAAATTATGGAATCAAAAATGAAGTAATTTTCTGGTCTTTCCAAGAGTCAAGTAACTCTCTGGAATCATTGCGAATCAGTGTTTGCTTTGTAACTACAACAGATTATCTGGATAAACCTCTGTTTACTAGACAGAACAGGAGAGTACATAATTGCCTAAAGTTCAGTGGCAGAGGTTAGGTCACTCAGAGCTTGCTTTCTGGGAACATGCTAGTTTGTTCAAAAATATTATTAGAACAACTGTTTCTCATTTTGGGGTTTCCATTTACTACATCTGTGATTACTGATTCTCCATGAAATAAAACTGAAGATTGAGCATATGATTTTCCCCCAAAATACAAATTCTTCTAGTATAAGACAATTGAAGGTGACATGATTGTCTTAAAATAAATAAATAAATAAATTAATTAATTAATTAATGTGTACAGTAACGAGAAGAAAGTTTTCTTAGCTTAAAACAAACAACTACAGGTACATATTGTAACTACAGACAAACAGTAGTGAATTCCACAATAAAAAGACTCTGGAAGAACACTCATTTGCTGTCTGTTTTATCTTTAAACTGAGTCTAAGCTCTCCTAAATTTAAACATCAGTTGACATTTTTCTTTGGAAAAAGTCCACCCAGGCACTTAAGAAACAAGGTAAGGTCTTCAGTGCTGTGTTGCAGCAGAACAGCCTTTTCATCCTCTTAGAGCATTAAGGCCTGCATTGTTCTTTGAATATCTTAGCTGTGGTTCCTAATTCATGGTTCTCCAGCAGAAGCTGGAGAGATGGGTGGTGACTGCAAACTTTAACAGGCGTAATCTAGCAAAATGTTGAAAACCTTGAGACCTAACTGAAATTCCAGAGCTTTTGCAGTATGTGTTTCTATGTAAAATATTTTACAGAAATTAAATACTAAATAGGTCTTATATTTACCTGGAAACTGTACTCAGGTCACAGTATACAGTAAGAAACATTATGCGCTATTGCAATGTAGAAATCTTTCAATGAGTTGGACTATTCTGTATTGACTGAATTTTGTTGTTGTTGTTGTTTTCCAGCAAATACTATTGATTTCTTACTGACACCCTAGATATATTTTAATATCTATTTTTTAAATTATGTGTTCCACAATATAATACAACACTCTGCCTCTTCAGTAATTGCTGTATGCATATATGCTTTAAGCTAAGATGAATACAAATATTTTTTCCACCTAAAAAATATAAATATATATTTATATTTTAAACTGAAAAGTTTGTAATGCAGAAGCAATTTTGTAGGTATAAAAATGGATGACACTTCTGCATTTCTTCCTTTACAGAACTCCCATTCCAGAGTAAAAACACTGTCCCTGATGGAAATAAGGGCATTATGGTAATGGTTATAGTCCCTGCTTGAGCAAGGGGGGGTTGGACCAGATAACCTCCAGAGGTCCACTCCAAACTCTGCAATTCTGTAGCCTATCATTTCAAGTTATATATCTGTTAATATAACTGTAACTGAAGGGTTTAAGTACCATTTACATATGGAAGCTGCTTCAGACTTGTTTATCACAACATTGAATACAATAGTTGTGACAAGACCTTTACACTAGTAATACTTAACAGCTCCTGGGCCTTTGGACAGTTGTTTTTCTTTCTTGATGAAGGTTGAAGGACATTACAAAGAGAAAACAAGAGAAAGCTTGTGTTGGGAAGGATGGCTGTATGCCTGGCAGTGATGATATAACTGTGTGACTGAGAGCTGTGAATGAATGACTGGTGTCATTCTCCACCAGGAAGCACCTGATTTCTCCCCACTGTCTCCTGTAACAAAGCAGACAGATAGCTGGGACAGACTACTGATGGGAGAGACCACTCCTTTAGGGCATGCCCTCCCATTCAAGACAGTCTATTGCCTGTCCCTTGGTGCTTTTGTTGTTGTCTTTGCACTAACACTATTGTCTTTGTGTAGGAGCAGTGATTTAGCCCTTTAGCTGGAGCCAGTTTAAGGCTGGTGTGGCTTTCATTTGTTGGGCCACTAGACAGTGCACTTGCTTGAGAATTTAAATTGAGAACTTAATTAATTAAAAAACACAGAAGCAAAATGTTAAGGCAAAATATAAACAGGTTAAAGGGCTAAGTCCAGGAAATAAGTATTTGGAGAAAGGAAAACACTGATTAATAATATGGGGCCCTTTTACAGATGAAGATGCACTCTTCTTTCTTCCTTACACAGAACTGGATAGATTTATTTCAGAAAGGATAATTGATTTTCTCCTTAGCAGGATGCAAAGTCAAGATAGCTGGTAATTTAAGACATTGAAGGTTATTGGTGAATTAGATTGACAGGATCGAGGGAAAACAATCTAGCTACTGTAAAAGCAAAGCGACTTTTATTTTATTTTATTTTATTTTATTTTATTTTATTTTATTTTATTTTATTTTATTTTATTTTATTTTATTTTATTTTATTTTATTTTATTTTATTTTATTTTATTTTATTTTGTTTTATTTTATTTTATTTTATTTTATTTTATTTTATTTTATTTTAATTTAATTTAATTTAATTTAATTTTATTTTATTTATTTTATTTTATTTATTTTATTTTATTTTATTTTATTTTATTTTATTTTTTTGAGCTGATATGGGCAAAAAAAAGAGTACTGAAAAAGAAGAATTAAAGTAACCTGAGCAATATCTTGTAGCTTGTGGTCATAGATATTTTGACTGTCATGAAGCTCATATTGATATGATAAAGAGGGACTTAGTTGAATGAATAATTCTTGGATCTTCATTAAGAATTTGTTTCAGGATTCATCATGTGATGATGTTGCTGAATTAAAACCAAAGGCTGTAAACTGCTGCTGAAGATAAGCTTTCTGTATTTACACATATGTGAAACTCCTAATTTATTTATTTATTGTATATTTGTTTTATTTAGTTTGTTTCTTATTATTTATTACTGTTTATAAGCAAGGAACTAGGTTTGCATGGATTTCATGAAGATAGAAAAAAATCTGTCTTATTTGTGGTGCAGGAAGGTGTAGTGCAAGCAAGTACTGAATAAAACTTCAGTGAGTCTATGACTGGCACTAGCTGACGTACTACCAATAGTGGGTGAGATGAGCACTGTACTTGTATGGTGATCCTTCAGACTGAAAGAGTGTGTTAATTCAGAATGCTCTTTTTTTTTTTTTACTTTACGTTGTGTATTAAAAAAAAAAAGAAGTTGCAATCTTTGTTGTATAACAGATGAAATAACAGTAAGTTAATATGTATGTGGTCCATTTCACTTTGTCTTTTTAACTACTATATTCACAATGAGAAAACAGAAAAATAGTTATGTCTGTAATTTTGAAAGAGGGTACATAAGAAGTCTGGATTATACATATCTTAAGAAAATGGACAGAAAAAAGAGACACCTAACACATACAGAACACAAAGAAAGCACTAGAATTAATTGACTTTCACTCTACCGTAGAACACACAAGCTACAGAACTAGTAAACAGTTTGTGTCTGTCCACCTTACCCTTTTTTTGAGTCTAATAATTTTTTACAGTTGATTAAGTTCCTCATTAAGAGTTGGCAAGATACGGATTTTCGTTGAAGTACTGCCATATTGTGTTGTATTCTGTGTTTTGTATCTAAGTTATGATAATAGATATGATTAGGTTGTACAAATGACATAAAGTTCAGTTGCAATGTATGGAGCCATTGATAGGTTCTCTTTAATAAAGTAGATGTTTATTTTCTGCTTCCCCCTTTCCCCCCCCCCCCCCCCCCCCAAAAAACAAAAAAGAAATTGGCCTTTTAGTGTGCCTGGAATTGCATGGTTTTCAGAGAAGAAGTCAAAGAAACTTCTTTATGGGAAATGATTTTTTATTTATTTTATTTTTTTTCCCCCAACATCTGAAAAGTCTGCTGCAGATCACATCAGTTTTGTGTTCAGTTATGGCACCCAGAACCTGTTGGGCTCAGCAGAGCTGACTGTTGGTCTTTCTGAATCATCTGACTGTGAGTAATAGGTCCATGCACTTCCCTTGGAAATGGTAATTACTGTGCACAATGAGTACCTCTCCCAGAAATAACAATGTGCTCCACAGTAAGTATGGAATCAGTCCAGTCAGAAATACATGTGACTTTGAATATAATATTATCTATATTTTCTTGTTGACAAAATATTCAAAGGCTTTATTATTATTATTATTATTATTATTATTATTATTATTATTATTATTATTATTATTATTATTATTATTATTATTATTATTATTATTAATAATAATAATAATAATAATAATAATAATAATAATAATATTTCACAGGCATAAATCAATATGGCAACGTTTGAATATGAAGGAATAAGAAACACTAAGTACAGTTTTCAGCACTTCATAACTACTCGTTATGTTTATTTCCCAGTTTTCTTTGTTATTTGTTTCCTGTCTCTGCTAAGAGCCAACACATTTTTGGCTTTAAATTTGAAGTGTGAGGCACGGCCAATCAGTAGGAAATATAAAACAGATAAGATTCATATAAAGCCTTTGAACTGTTAAAATCTCTGAATAGAAAATGGATGTTAAATTGTTTGTATTTGGCACCAGAAGAAAAAAGTTCCATTTTTAAATTCAAAGCCTCTCCACCTTTGTAACTGAAAATAAATCACATGGGTCATATAAAGTTCCACTTTTGTAAAATCCATCATAGGTCCCATAAAAGTTTATTTAAGTCAGCAACTTTATCTGTGGCTTGTTTGAAAGTTATTCTGCAGATTAAAATTAGGTGTCTCTTTGCACTGTATCCTTTGGAAAAGTAGTGTATTAGTAACATGCTCATGACATAGTAAAAACACTGTTTTGTTAGTGTTTTAACACTTTAAAAAAGATACACAATGTTTCCATGTCATTCTAGATTACCCATATTATCCCAATACTTTTAATTTGTTAAGGATGTCTGTCTAGAGCTGATGTCTCTATATTTTGCTGTTGTTGTTTTATTTTATTTTATTTTATTTTATTTTATTTTATTTTATTTTATTTTATTTTATTTTATTTTATTTTATTTTATTTTATTTTATTTTATTTTATTTTATTTTATTTATTAATAGGCAACAATCTTCATGGATAAACATCCAGAATTCTGTAGCTATATCAATTTGCAGGCTGTATGGAAATGTGCTGTCCCAGTTTTCTGAATATTAACAATATTAGAACTCAATGTTCACATTAGTGGTGATTTTTTTCTGTATCAATTTGTGCATCATTTTTTGTATCATATGTGTACAGGATATATCTCAGAGGTTCTGGATGGCAGTAAATCTCAAAGATAAAGTTGAGAACAACATCACCTTTGGAACAGTTAGGCATTGCTAATGAGTACTAATCATATGGCAATTCAGAGAGTGAGAAACAGTCTCTGGCATAACTGCAAGCTGTTTTGTGGAACATCTTATATTTCAAAGCCAGCAGAATCAGTAATAGCTGAAAAAGATGTTCACGATAGGCTTGCCAACATAAAAGCACTTCAGCAATTGAAAACATTCTCCAGAATCTGCAGTAATGGAAACCTCCTCAAAGGAGAAGCTTAACCTTGAATCCTTGTGACATTTTGGATTTGGTTGGAATACCCTTTCACTTATAGATTTGGTTGAGTAGACACTAATTTAATTCAGGGAGAAAAATCTCTTAAAATGATAATCAAGTGTTATGCAGTTTTGGCAAAAGCATGGTTAGAGGGCTAGTATTTAAACTACTTATGCTCTTATCTTCTTTAGATCACTTAATGTAAAAAAAAAATCGTTAAAAAAGTACTTCTTTCCAATGTTTTCCCAAAGTAAAGATCATACAGCTACAAAGATTTCAGAAGACTGGGGAAACCCAAACCATTCTCATTGCATTTTCTCAGGGAGGTTGTAAACCAAGTTACAGAGGATGCGTAAGCTTCATCATTTAGATTTGAAAGGTCTTTTAGTCCAAATGATAGGGTATTATGAAATCTAGTGGATCTAGAGCTTGTGAAAATTCATGTGTTAGTTACACGTATTTTTCCTGCCCACCCCCTCACCCCCTTCCTCCTAACCCCGTCATCCCCCCAGTGAAAGGCAAGAGAAGGCAAATACATTTTTAAAAAATTCTATTCTGTAACTAAGAGAAACTTCACCAACGTGTCAATTTACATAACAAAAATCACAGAATACAATCATTTACAATAGGGTCTACTTGCAAATGCAAATAATTCAACAGCATTAATGATTGACACTGGATTTGATAAAGGTGACTGTATAGCAGATGCCTTACTAATTACGTGCCTGACTGTACAAACACAGTAAAGTGCTGTAAAAGTATATAAAATAATCTTATTTTGCTCAGTATTGAGAAGAACTTGCAGTACTCTCAAGATAAAATGAATAGTTGTCAAGGTTGGGAGAATATGAAAGACGCATTTTTTAAACACAAAACTGATGTCACTTCAGTCTTTTTGGATCACATCATTTGGATTTAGAAGGATATCATTGAACTGAGGAAATGATCTCACCCTGCAGCATAAACATGGCCTGTTCTGAGGATATGAAACTCAGAGCTGGAAAATCAGAAGTCTTCAGAGGAAAGAGAGAAGTTATTGAAGAAGAAGAGTTTTATGAAAATAGATAAAATTTCTCCAAATAAAGTGTGTGCTTTGTAATGAGATTCTCATATATCTCAACCAGCAGCTGCAACCTTGTTGAATTCCCCATTTGGTGCTAATCAAGGCAAAATTTAACACTCGTTTTCAAGAAATACTGGTGAACACATCAATGCTGGTATTACATGAATGGTCAGTTATTTTCTGGATTTTGACTGAAGATACTTGCTAAAGATGCAAATCTGCTTTTTTTTTTTTTTTTTTTTTTTTTTTTCCAAAACTTTGTGAATAGTTACTATCTGGATTTCTATAACAACCTTCAATTACCATTGTAGCCTTTGGACCAAAGTTTGTGTAAACTTGATGTTAACTTTTGGATGACTTAACTTTCTTAAAAGTGGGTATAGAACTCAAAGGTTAATCAAATTCTAATTTTCATAGTTGCTGTGGGTGGGAGGGGATGAAGATGAAGGAGCCAGACTTTTCTCACTAGTGCCCAGTAACAGGGAAAGAGGCAGTAGACAGAAAGTGAAAATTCCATCTGTACACAAGAAATGCTACATTTTAATGTATTTTTTAACTGTGAGGATAATAAAACTTAAGTGCCTCCCTCCCCCCCCCCCCAAAAAAAAAAAAAAAAAAAAAATCCCAACCCTATGAAAAAGAATTAGGAACATTTGAGTAATTTAATACTGGATAACTTACTGGTCTTCACTATCGATAAGAGCTTTAGAAATGTATTCACACAGTTCTATTTAGTTGGTGATTTGACTGAAATGGGAGCTCCTGAGAGATATTACCAAACCCATCCTATTCTCAGTCCTTAGTTGTAGTCCCATGTCAGCATAAAAGCAAAGGCCAAGAGAGCTCTATACTAAAAGCTTTATTATTTGAAATAACTTTAACATAAATATTTCTGGGTTCAGCCTGGAATTGCCCTCTCCTAAAGGCCTGGTATAATAGAAGGCCACTGAATCCACATCTATTTGTAGATTAATATAATGTTGCTGTTTGGAATTAGTTTAATTCTGCATTTGGGTAATCAGGAGTATCATATAATTGGTCGAGGAAGTTAGTGACAACTGATAATATAACATGTTAGGAGATGTCTGTTCTTAATCATACAGGAGCATGTGTTTACCTTCAAGTACTCTTGAAAGTTTATAACTAAAAAACAACCAGGAGGAAAAGTGATAGGCTACCACATTAATTACTTTGCTAGATTTGGGCTTTTAGAAAATATGTCTTTTCCTGAAATCAGAGAAACCAGCCTTAACCTTTCTTTTCATCTATGTTGTAGGCTGTAGAGATGAAGGGGTGGAAGCTCCTGTGCCAGGTACTCTCCTACCAGAGTCCAGATATGACTTGCTTAGTGATTTAGGAGGACCACTGCAAGGGAACCCAGTAGTTGAGCCCTATCTGGAGGTCTGAAGAATGCAGTGCTTTGAGGATGAAGTAATACTATGAGCTCGTAAGTCAAAAAAGGGCTGCAAAGACTTTTCATGTTACATTCCAAGGATTAATACTTTCCTATTACATTGTTTAGATATCGTGATTTTGAGACATGAAATTATAATATTTTACATTTACAGACAGCATTCATGGTTTTCTTGTCATCTCTATGTTCATTTTTTGAAGATTATGTAACACTGATTCAAGGGATATGTGTGTGTTTAGGGAATGACTGAAATATTAACGATCTAGTTACTAGGCTTAACTGATCTTGTTTTGAAACTGTTATGAGTGTGTTTGAGTCCCAGGTTAATTTTTATAATACCAGAGTTTTGGAAAAAGAATTGAATTCCATGAGATTTTCTTTATCTGTGTTTCCCATCTGGTTTGCTGTTACAAGCATTTAATCCTGTGTTTGTTGCCAATGTTTCCCAGAAAGCCTTATAATTGCTTGGAATTTGTATGAACAGTTCCAGTCTGGTGCACAATTAGGGATGCACTATAAAATTTTCATTGCTCGATTTAGTTGAAATTATAAGACGGATGGGGAACAATAATGTCCATAGTTGTACCAAATAAAAATGACTACTGGAAATTTGCAAGAGGGAAAATTTAATGGTAACTATTTCTTTTTCTTCTACTTCAAGGATGAGGAGAGAGGGAAATGTAGCAATTGAATTTAAAAAGAATGCCTGATGTTCTATGATTCTTTCATTTTTTTTTCCCTTACTGTTGTGTATCTAAAAACTGGAACCCACAATTCAGAATATGTTTATGTGCCTCTTTAAGAGGTTGATGTGCGTTTTTGGAGGATATATAAACATGACATGTTCTTTCCCTTCACCAGGAAAATAAATGTAAATATGTTATTGTTTTTATATAAACAAAGGGTTCGCTTTCTTATTTTGTTGACTCACTTGCTGATGCTGCAGATAGGCATATATTTAGTAATTGTTGGCAACTGACATCACATGTCATTAAAAAACCTGGCAGATTAGTCAGTAGGAAATCCCTTTCCCCACATGGCTCTGACTGGAGGTGTTTTTGAAAAGAACCTCATGTTTACAACTTGTAGCAAGATATCTAAAGATAAGATACCTTAAAGATACCTTAAAGATACCATTTCTTTTCATTTGAAACTGATACAGTTTCAAAAAATTATTATGTCTTTAGACACATTTGCAGTGAAGTCAGTAGGAGCTCTGTTGTACGTCTGTAAGAGTTCAGACTGTAACAACAAATGTACTTTTCTTGAACATTTATGAACAGGAGAACCTATGTAGTTGTGCAGTACCATGTCCAGTGCTGTTTGACCTAGTCTAGGTAGTGGAATACATTGGCTATTTGCTTTAACTAGTTTGCCTCATTGTGAAGCAGATCGAATAGCTCTGTTTCAGGTCTGTTTCTTTGACTACAAGGACATTTTTGGACTTTTTTTTTTTTTTTTTTTTTTTCCCTGATTGTACTGCTAGTATTCCTGCTGTTACCTGACACCTTGTGATAAATAGTAATCAAGGGATAACTGTAATGGTCTTGTGTGTAGGTTTCCAGGTTGCTGAGCATGAGAAATGAGGGAAGAAGGTAAAATTCTTCCTATATCACCTTTGTTCTCGAAGTCCAGGCACCCATGCCCACTGAAAAACAGGCAGAAATGTAATCTATGTTTCTGAAACCACTCAAACATCTGACAGAATGGAAAAACAGTTTAAGGACAGGAATTTGATATGTGACCCAGTTCAAAAAAGTGTCTGTGACTAAGTATCAGTTTGAAATAGTAAATAGATATGACAGCTTTCCCACACCTTATGTTTATATTAGGCATTGCAGTCTTACTGCTTTTTCATGAGGAAACATGTCAGTATTTGTGACAAAATACTGATGTGACAGTCAGGACATAAATAGCCTGTTTGTTATCTTTACTAGTAAAGACCTGTGTTTCCTTTAATAAACAGCATATTATATATTTTATTGTGTGTTAGATGAATATAGAATTTATGGTGAATAATTTTTTAAACAGAAATTGTTGAATAAAACTTTTTTTTTTTAAGCGGTCACCAAAAGCTGGAGTAGGTAGCCTGACACATGGAATATATCAAAATGATAGTGTTGTTTTACAAAATAAGTAATTACATTGGCAGATCTCTCTTTTACATACTGTATTTCAATGATTTTGAAAGTATCTATCTATTGCTTAGAAATTTCCTTGAGAATAATGAAAAGTGACTCTATTCCTCCTCTAGGCATGTATGCTTTCACTGTTCTGAATAACTACTTGATAACAATATTTAGTTTGGTGGAATAGGAAGGTATTTGAAGCCAAACAAAGTACACAATACATTGCAATAGATTTAATGCAGAGATTGAAGAAAAAATTATATGGTATTCTTTATCCACATTATCATTTCTCTTTGGTCTATATGAATTCGTGGACATGTTTTTGCATAAGAGCAATGATGGTTTGGGCCTAGATGGGTCATTGCACTTCACTTATCTGTTCTAGTGGGAATTATAATTGGTATTTTCAGTGTCATAAGGTCTAGTCTCTTTTGATGCTGCTATGAAGTGTTCAGGTAGGAAGGAAATGGAGACATAACACATATTTGGTTATACAATATATAGTTTTTTTCCTTTACATATAGATTCTGCCCCTGGGTAAACCAGGACACCATGGGTATCCACCAGGGGTTTGTGCTGAAATAGATAAGTTGTATTCAAGTCATATTAAGGAAACAGAAATTCTATAAAGTGCATTTATGCCACTTAGTTTAGCCCACTAACCTTATTCACTTTTCCCCACTCTCCTGTGCATGTAAGATTTTACCAATGCAACATCGCTGGAGAATTGGAGTACTAGAAAGATGGATTACATTAATGGTTTACAATTTTACAGGTTGTTCACAAAGGCACCAAATCACTTTGGCCATTTGTGAAGAAAGTCTTTGCACCTGTCACAGATTTTTCCAAAAAGAATTGCCCATGAAAGGGTGCAAAGGAGATGAACATTTAAATGGTCCTTCCATGTGAAGGACCAGAATGGATTCTTCATGCTTATAAAAAAATTACAATAAATTCATCCTGCTATTAAAAACAAACAAACAAACAAACAAAAACATAATATGGAATGGAATGGTTTATTTCTTGAAATCAGTCTTGCTAATTTTCCCACGAGCTTATATTTGTATTCATTTTTCATTAATATTTTAAAAGTAAATAAAGCCATCAGTGAAGTGTAATAGGATCACAATGGAGTAGATATTTATCAGTGGTTAGAAACAGCATACAACATTTTATGACTTAATATACACTCTTTTCAAAGTCAGACTGGGGAGTAGATTCATTGGAATTGGATTCTTTTTGGTCAGAAATGTCAAATGACTTTTGGATTTGAACCTTGGTTTCCGTGGAGTCTAGATTTATGTTATCATATTTGTCATTTAATTAAGTATAACTGTATGAAAGCTACAACAGCTGCTAGACCAACAACTTTTATCTAACTGCTTTGGAAACAAGTTGATGTTGGCGATGACTGCTAGTGCTTGCCAAAACACATATATTTATGATAGTGATGTTATCAGTTGCAGAGTTCTCAATGGCTTTTTACTTCCTTATAGCTCAGCCATGGCTTTCTCTCTTTAGCTCTGCACTCTGGATGAACATCTCCACAAGACATGCATGGTGTCATCACTGGGGCATGTTCTTTTCATCTTCTCATTAGACTTGTCTTGCTGGCCTGATCAATGACTTCCTAAAGTAGCTTATAGGGTCACAAACACTGAGAAAACTCACAATATTGTTTTTGCAGAACATCAGTCAGTTCCTGACAAAAAGCCCTCCTAGGAGGCTGTGCCTCAGCTTTGGACTCCCCATGGTACACCTTTTTTTTCTCAGCTTTCCTGCATGTCACTGACAGCGAGCAGGAGACACTTTCGTGACATCAGTGACTGAGATCCCTGAAAATGGAGGGGAGGGAGATGCAGGTGATACCAGGATGGCCATCATCCCATCTGTGAAGAAAAGGAGAGACATTGAAATTTGTTGTAATGTGGGAAGACCACATTACGCCCTTTGACCCCAAAGCTGACTCCCAGGTATAAACACTAATATTCAAATATCTCAGAAAAGGATCTTTGTAGCCTCTCTCAGATCCTGTTCACTCCCTTCAGCATCATGTTGCCTACAAATGCGGGGTATATGACTCTGAGGAAAATGAAGAGGAAAAATCAGACACAAGATTGACTGAGAATATTGTAAGCCAGTGGTGCTATGGATGACCAGTTGAGCTATGCTTATTTAATATTGATCAGAGAGTGCCGTGAAAATGACTTTCACTAAGCATTATTTCAAAAGACAATAGGGTGACTGTGGGAGTGTGGCTACGGGGGTCGACAACCCCCGTGGTTGGTGATAACATCGGACTCTTAGCGATGAGGCCATGAGGAATGTAAAGAGTTGAGAAGGAACAAAGAGGGGTGATTCAGGAGACGCCTTGTTGTCTCGGACTGCTTGTTCTCCAGCCATTGGTGGGTGTTTGCTGTTGCTGGGCCAAGTTGTTGACCAATGAATAGTTAGTGGAAAAGTACAGCTGTAGAGTAAATATATGAGAGGGGAACCTGTCCTCAAAAAGGGGGAGTTGAAGTTATGTCATCAATATAGTAGTAGCAGTTACTCATCCTAAAAGAACCCTGGTGTCCGTGTGATCATTACAACACAGGTGACAAGGAAAATTTTACTAGGTCAAATATGCTGTGCAACAATCTACAGAAACAATAAATGAAAATTGTCATTATATGATGAGGATTTCTTTCTTTATTTATTTTATCTTTTATTTTTCCCACGAGAATATGAATGATTCATTCTTTCATTCATTGGTTTCTGGGATAGAAAATAAGTTGGACAGCCAAAAAATCAAACAATTATATGTTATCTGTTATCTGAATTACACTCTAAATCTAAAATGTCTTCTGGAGATAAATTCATGCAGTTTTAGGACCTTTTTAACTTTATCAGTTAACTCAACAGATTCCAAGTCATGTTGACTTTCTCTAGTTTGCTGTTTCTTTCCTCAATTCCCCTCACAGCTAGAAAATTATATTTTGTTTCTAAACTGGATTTATCTAACTTCACTATTCAACTGTTGATCCTTAATATACCATTGGCAGCAAGCTTAAAATGCTTCCAAGCATAAACCATCTTTTTCCTCCGTGAGTTCCTGTGCACAGTGAACAAGTCACTTCTCAGTCCATATTCTGAGAGCAGAATAAACTGGGATCCTAGATCCTCTAAGTCTAATGTCGTAACACTCATCTCTTTTTAGTTCTTCTTCAAACTCTCTAATTTATTCTCCATCCTTCTTGCAGAATAAATAGTAGAACAGAACAAAGAAATGAACCAGCTATTGAGGTTGCCCCCAGAAATGCAATTGCAATAGTTTTGTTAATTCTACATGTGTTGCACTCTTCTTATAAGTGAAGCCATGCTATCTGCCAAGGAAGAGTGAAAGAGTAGTATAGATGAATTTATCAGTGAAATTGCAGCAGGATGGTCTCCATCTGATTTAGTCACAGTATGTTAGCAACTTAATTTGTGCACCAAGAATTGAGCATCTGAACTTTAGATAAGGACTATGCATCTATAAATATTTTGTATGTTTGTTTGTTTCTCATTGTTACAAGATAAATGATTAATAAGATAATAATTAATAAGATATTAATAATTATTAAGATAATGATTAATAATAAATGAGAAACAAAAAAAGTTTTCTCCCTTTCATAAACACAGAATTTGTGGAAAAAAAAAATAAAAAGTCACATTTATTACATAAGCTGTATCCAAGAGCACCTACTTTTGTGACTAATCTTCTGGAAATGCAATCCTTACAAGTTAAATATCAGTGAAGATAAAAACTTTCTGTTATGTTTCAGAGAGTGCAAGAGAGTTTGTAATGGGAAGTGCAGAGAATTACAAAATATGTTAAGTACGCAAATCTATAGACATATATAGAGATAGAAAACTTGGTGTGCTTGGCCTGTTACTTAATGTTGATAATTGTGTTGCACCATAGTCACCATTGCATTATTTCATATTATGTCAATATAGCACCATCTAAACTGATGCTTTTATTCAGGGATAAGGAAACAATAAAGCAGCAATTTCTTAAGACTTGAATATTAAAAGTTTGAGCAGATTTTATAGCTGTAAATTCATAAATATTTTAAAAGGAGAATTCTAGATACTGAAAATTCCCTCCAATCTGAAAATCTGTATGCTGAAAAACTATCGTGGAAAAAAACAAGCAAAAAACAACAAAACCCACCACCACCACCACCAAAAAACAACCCTATCACCAGTAGCTTATTGTGTAGTATTTCTTTTTTATATATATATATTTTTTTCTATCACATATTAGAAATTAAGAATACAAATGGACTTACATGCAGCAATATTTTATGTTACTTTATATGTAAACTCCTTAATGTGTAGGAGTAAAATCAGAAAGATTAAGGAGCATTAGAGGTCAGTTAAAATTAGTTTGATCCTGTGGAAAAATGCTGATGACAAGCATCAAATCAACTTAGACATTTCTTTTCATGTTGAAGCCTCCTTATGGTGTTTTAGGATAAAGGCAAATTCACTGGTTTCTTGCTTAAATGTAATCCTGAACTAGTCATACTTGAACTTGTGTGTTACAAGAAAATGTAATCATGAATTTAAAGCAGGAGCCTTATTCTGAAATTATCAGGTACTTGAAGTAAAGTGCACTGAATGGATTTTTCATTATCAAGATGCTAGTTGTATTGCAGTATCAGCAGTCCTGGCTATCGGGGGAGGTCCCAGTTGACTGGCGGCTAGCAAATGTGACGCCCATCTACAAGAAGGGCCGGAGGGCAGACCCGGGAAACTACAGGCCTGTCAGTTTGACCTCAGTACCAGGGAAGCTCATGGAGCAGATCCTCCTGAGAGTCATCATGCAGCACTTGCAGGGGAAGCAGGCGATCAGGCCCAGTCAGCATGGGTTTATGAAAGGCAGATCCTGCTTGACGAACCTGATCTCCTTCTATGACAAAGTGACGCGCTGGGTGGACGAGGGAAAGGCTGTGGATGTGGTCTACCTTGACTTCAGCAAGGCTTTTGACACCGTCTCCCACAGCATTCTCCTCAAGAAACTGGCTGCTCTTGGCTTGGACTGGCGCACGCTTAGTTGGGTTAGAAACTGGCTGGATAGCCGGGCCCAAAGAGTCGTGGTGAATGGAGCCAAGTCCAGTTGGAGGCCAGTCACTAGTGGCGTCCCCCAGGGCTTGGTGCTGGGGCCGGTCCTCTTTAATATCTTCATCGATGATCTGGATGAGGGCATCGAGTGCACCCTCAGTAAGTTCGCAGATGACACCAAGCTACGTGCGTGTGTCAATCTGCTTGAGGGTAGGAAGGCTCTGCAGGAGGATCTGGATAGGCTGCACTGATGGGCTGAGGTCAACTGCATGAAGTTCAACAAGGCCAAGTGCCGGGTCCTGCACCTGGGGCGCAATAACCCCAAGCAGAGCTACAGGCTGGGAGAGGAATGGTTCGAGAGCTGCCAGGCAGAGAAGGACCTGGGAGTGATGGTGGATAGTCGGCTGAATATGAGCCAGCAGTGTGCTCAGGTGGCCAAGAAGGCCAACGGCATCCTGGCTTGTATCAGGAACAGTGTGACCAGCAGGGCTAGGGAGGTGATCGTCCCCCTGTACTCAGCTCTGGTGAGGCCGCACCTCGAGTACTGTGTCCAGTTTTGGGCCCCTCGCTACTAGAAGGACATCGAGGTGCTTGAGCGGGTCCAGAGAAGGGCGACGAAGCTGGTGAGAGGCCTGGAGAACAAGTCCTACGAGGAGCGGCTGAGGGAGCTGGGCTTGTTCAGCCTGGAGAAGAGGAGGTTCAGGGGCGACCTTATCGCTCTCTATGGGTACCTCAAGGGAGGCTGTAGCGAGGTGGGGGTTGGCCTGTTCTCCCACGTGCCTGATGACAGGACGAGGGGGAATGGGCTTAAGTTGAGCCAGGGGAGTTTTAGGTTGGATGTTAGGAAGAACTTCTTTTCTGAAAGGGTTTTGAGGCATTGGAACAGGCTGCCCAGGGAAGTGGTGGAGTCACCATCCCTGGAAGTCTTCAAAAGACGTTTAGATGTAGAGCTTAGGGAAATGGTTTAGTGGGGACTGTTAGCGTTAGATCAGAGGTTGGACTCGATGATCTTGAGGTCTCTTCCAACCTAGAAATTCTGTGATTGCACTTAGACTAGAAATTCATTTTTGAGACCTGAGTACATAGGATGAGCCATGAGGAAGCTAGGATTTACTGAAATACATAGACTGTACAAGTATGAGATAAGGTTCAAGATGATTTTAGACCACAGGAACAGGTCTGCTTTTAGTGAGGATAGTACACAACTACTATTTTTTTGTTGTTGTTGTTGGGGGGCGGAGGGGAGGAGGGCTGTATTTATTTTATTTTTTATTATTTTTATTTCTTTTACTTTTTACTTAATATTTTACTCTCAGTAGAAATTCAAGCATGGAAATAGTTATTAAGGATGAAAGTGCTGATGCTAGTTCAATTTCTTCTAGCTGTCAAAACTGCCATAGGCTCTCTACTGCTTATCTACATTGTGGTGTGCTTAGAGGCAAAGTACACCTCTGTATTTCACTTGTGCAAAGTAAGCCTCAGCAACATTCTCTGTTACACATTTTGTCTGAAGCATTGCTTCATGTTATTTTTTTCCTTTTCTTAAATCCATCTCATCAAGTGATTTCAGTAAGATGTCAAGAATGTGGTGTAGGGAAAGGTGGAGGGAGAGGAAGGAGTGAATGTAAAGGGTAAAATTTGAGATGATGCTCAGACCTTGCCCAGGTGTTCTGCTACACACCTGTGTTAACTGTCAACATAAAAGACTAAGTTTAAAGTAGTTAGCTGTAAAAATATCCCTGTAGCGTGGCAGTATCCTGCTGCAACTCGTCCATTTCTGTGCTGTTTCCCCTCAGCTATGATGCTTCTCTGTTGCGTCACTGTCCAATCTTGTTCCTACCTTTGCATTCCAGAACTTTGGGCACTGTATCTTGGAGGACACTTGAATGACATAACTGCATAATGATTAAATTCACTTGGTAATACACACGATACCAAGAGATAATGTAAATAAAAGAGCCTTTATTAATATGGCGCCTATTATTTTGGTAAATAAACAATATATTAATCATTAAAGTATGCTGTTTCAAAATGAATGTTACATTAGTCACTAAGTAATTCTCTGTAGAAATGAAGCAAATTGATTGTAGTTATTTTTTAGATTTCAGTTACTTCCCTATAAGCATTTATGACTCAGGAATCCAGTCTGCCTGGTTTCTTGCTCTCTGCTCCCCCTACATTCACCTGGAGCTGCCAATGTCTACCTACATACTGTATACAATGCTGTATCTTTTAAGACAAAAGTACTCAAACATGTGCTTTTTCAAACTTCAATCCTTATGGTCCACTGTAAGATTGATGGGAAGAATGTCATTCCAGTAGTTTAAGGAAACATTAAAATAAAACATATTTTCTTCTTAAAGGAAATTTGTAAAGTTAGGTCAAATTGTCTTCTTGTATGATCATGTGTCATAATTAGATTTTCTCTCTCTCTTTCTTTCTCACTAAGCCTATGTCTTTCATGAATTCTCAATTTTGTAATTTAAGTATGAAGAGCGGAAATGAAAATTAGGAAATACTGGTATGGTCGAATGAATAATTCTTTCCCTCTAATTTCCTTTGAATTTAAGGATACAGTAATTCATTCTTATCCAACACTTAGCAAAAAGCAGCTCCTATTTAATCTTTGTAATCCTGGCTTTGAAGCTGCTGCTCCTTTGTAATTTTCTATATGAGTGGCAATCACAGCAGTGGTTTTGATTAAATGATTACCCATAGGCCTGCTCTTGAATGAAATGATGGATGTACTTTGCTAAGATGCAAGTAAATGCTGCAAACCTGGTAACTTTCTCCAGTGTGAGTTCCAAATATTGTTATGTACTATTACTATGAATTGCTTGTGACACATAGCATAATATATTACTTTCTTTGAGTAGTTTTTTTTATTATTTTTTTTTATTGGGGGAGGGTAAAAAATTCTGTCAAAGGTCATATGTCTCTGTAGGTTTTCTTGTAAGTGTGTATGTATAGACGGAAAGTGACTGCCTGTGTCAGCAAATGCTACCTCTGAAAGATCTTGAAGAGTCTAAAGATCTTTCTACCTTTCTCTGTTCTTTAAAGTGTTCATTTCCTCTTTGACATTTTTTTCAGAACTGTGTGAATCATGTCAAATCTTCTTCTATTAAGAGGCTGACAAGCCATTGTCTGAATGGCAATTCTACAAGCTACCAGCATGGGGATATTTAACATATTTGCTCTTATGTTTTCTCCATTTTGTGGGATGAGGGATTCAGTGGCACCTGCAAAAATAAGCACATAAGGTGAAACATTTGTAGACACATGAAAATCAGTGTGAAATTTTAACAAATTCACAGACTTTATGGCCTATATAACTTTTTGCAACTTTGTTTTTAATTATGCTTTATTTCACTTTTTTTCCCCAAAGCACTCTGTTTTACAAACCCACACTTGAATATTATAATTATTGTTTATTGATTCCTCTTTGTGGAAGGGAACAAAGTTTTCCCACAGCAGTATCTACCTAGTGGTACTAACATAACTGTGCCTCCCCTTCCTGGTATTGTACTATTTGGAAACTTTTCAGTCTCATTAAAATATGTATTTAATCATACAGACCAAAATTTGTCTCTGGATTTATGCGGAATATTCTTTGTGTAGAGAGAAAATCAGGAACTAAGTCCCGAGGAAGTATTTAATAGACTCTTCCTTTCTCCAGAGAAAGCAGTAGTCATTTTTTATTAACTGTATGGATATTTTATGCATTTCTTCTCTGGTAGTAACAGATAAAAGCATTCTGCACACTCCCCTGCAGCTTTCGCTACAGTGCTCTTCCTTGTTGGCTCCTTAGTGTTATATAGAAATCCATGGACCTTTTGTAAAAAGCTATAACTTCTGTAAATGAGACAAAGCAAAAAAGCACAGAGAAACAGAGAATGGAGGTGGTAAAGGGAAAGGTCAAAGGAGGAAAAAATAACAGGAACACGAGAGGGACCCTTCGGGAAAAAACAAACCAAACCAAACAAAACTAAGAAAGGAAAATCAACGGAGAGAGAAGTAGAGAAAATAAATAAATAAATAAATAAATAAAAAGACAATAAAAAGGAGCTAGTATTTCTTCGTTGCCAACATTATTAATATTAGTGTAATGTTTACATAATAGTAATGTTCACAGTTGTGTTGTGAATTTTCCATACAGGTACTGTCCCATTGTTTCTGCAGTCTGATCTCTCACTTACCCTTGTGGTCACCACAGACCTCCCAGTTTTCCTTTCCTCTTTCTATTTATTTTTTCTCTCCTGAAACAGCCAGAAAGAATGCCTCATTTCACCCATGGCTCACAGCACTAGAGCTGTATTTTCTTTGAAATGCTGGCAGGTATGTTATTTGGGAATAGGAGAACAAGTGATGAAAAGAAGGAGAGAGAGTATGAGGACATGTAACAAAGAAGAAGCTACAGACTGAAAGGTGAAGAGGTTACTCCTCATCACCCTCACTACCAGACCACTGACATAACTGTGAAGTCTTTCCTTCTCCTCATTGTATCAGTGTGGTCTACATTCAGCACTAAAAATAATTATGTTTTTAAAATCTGGGTCATTTTGACAGAATCAAGCTAAGGAGAAATTTTCATGTTATCTAACAGATTTCAAGCAACAGCATCCTTCATGTGTGATTATGGGTGGTAACCAAACGTAGCTGCAATGAAAATATTTTTTACATAGCTTAGCTTTTAGTATTTTGTTGGAAAGTAGTAAGCCTAGTGAAGAATGAATGCAAGATATACTGCTGTATACTTTTGAAAATATTTGAAAGACAGTGCTGTAGACCAATGTGTTATGTACAGCTTGGTGTGGTGTTATTTAAAATTCATTTATCAGTCTCTTTAGGTCATTGTTAGTTTACCACTTCAGAAATTATGAAAAACAGTGTCGAATACAGGACATTTGTCAAAGTCACTTGGCTTATTGTTCTTTTGGATAGTCCTCTAAATATTAGGATAATGGGAGCTCTTCTCATACTGTGTATGATCAAAGCTTACTGATGTTTATGAAGACTTACCTGACCTCAGAGGAAAGGGACATTGGGACACATTATATCTCAGTTACCACCTACTTGATAGTTAAAGTCTTTTCACAAAATCTGTTCAACCCCAGCTCTATCAACCTATCCTGAAGGTCTTTTCCAGCCTTAATGATTCTATGATTCATAGCAGAGGTTCTTCAGCCTTCTGATCATCATTGTGGCTATCCTCTGCACTCATCCTAATTCATTCACATCCTTCTTATGTTGGGGGCCCCAGAGCTGAACGCAGTGCTCCAGGTGGAGTCTCATGAGAGCAGAGTAGAGAGGGAGAATCAACTCCCTCGACCTGCTGGCCTTGCTTCTTTTGATGCAGTTGAGGATATGGTTGGCCTTCTGGGCAGCAAGGGCATGCTACTGACTCATGATGAGGTTCTAATCAACCAGCACTAACAAAGTCCATTTTCCTGAGAGATGTTCTAAATTCATTTTTCACCCAGCCTGGAGATACTTTTGCTGGGGATTGCCCCAACCTAGATTCAAGACCTTGCAGTTGGCCTTGTTGAACTTCACAAGGTTCACACAGGCCCACTTCTCAAACATATCCAGCTCCCTCTGGATAGCATCCTTTCTCTCCAGCATGTCAACTGCACCACAAGAATTGATATTACCCCCAGACTTGTGGAGGTTACACCCTACCCCACTGTCCATGTCACTAACAAGGATGTTAAACAACTCTGGTCTCAATACCTACCCCAGAGGAACACCACTCACCACTGGTCTCCACCTGGATATCAAGCCATTGACCACAACTCTTTGAGTGTAACCATTCAGACCCTCTGAGTGGTTCATCTGTCAAACCCAAGTCTCTCCAATTTAGGGACAAGGATATCATGGGAGATAGTGTCAAATGCTCTGCACAAGTCCAGGCAGGTGAAGTCACAGAATCACAGAATTGTAGGGGTTGGAAGGGACCTCAAGAGATCATCAGGTCTAACCCCCCTGCAAAAGCAAGATCCCTAGAGAAGGTTGCCCAGATAGGCATCCAGACAGGCCTTGAATATCTCCATCGAAGGAGACTTCACAGCTGCCCTGGACAGCCTGTTCTAGTGCTCTGCTCCAGAAGAAGTTCTTTTGCATGTTGACGTGGAACTTCCTGTGTTCCATTTTTTGGCCATTGCTCCTTGTCCTGTCCCCACACACCACTGAAAAGAAGTTGGCCAAATCCCTCTGTCTCCCACACTTAAGACACTTATAAACACTGACAAGATCCTCTCAATCTTTTTTTCTTAAGGCTGAACAGACCCAGGTCTCTCAGTCTTTCCTCATAGGGAAGATGATCCAGGCCCCATATTATCTTTGTGGCCCTCCGCTGGACTCTTTCCAGGAGATTCCTGTCTTTTTTGTGCCAGGGAGCCCAGAACTGGACACAGTACTCCAGATGAGGACCAGGGCAGAGTAGAGGGGGAGGATCACCTCCCTTGACCTACTGGGCATGATCCTTTTAATGCACACCAGGATCCCATTGGCCTTTTTGGCCACCAAGGCACACCGCTGGTTCATGGTCAACCCGTTGTCCACCAGGATCCCCAGGTCTTTCTCTGCAGAGCAGGTCGTCCCCCAGCCTGTACTGATACATGTGGTTGTTCCTTCCCAGGTGCAGGACTTGCTTTTGTTAAACTTTGTTTGTTTTTTTCCTGCCCAGCTCTCCAGCCTGTCCAAGTCAGTTTTTCTTCCCCTGTCCACCAAAGCTGTGGCCATGTTGTAGCTGTGGCCACCAGGTCTGTCAGGCACGATCTGCCCTTAGTGAAGTTATGTTGGCTGTCACCAGTCACCTCCTTGTTTTCCATGTGCCTTAACATAGTTTCCTTGAAGATCTGCTCCAAGATCTTGCTGGGCACAGACGTGAGACTGACTGGCCTGTAGTTCTCTGGATTTTCCTTTTTTCTGTTTTTAAAACTGGGGGCTATGTTTCCTCTCTTCCAGTCAGTGAGAGCTTCACTGGTCTGCCATAATTTCTCAAGTATGATGGATAGTGGCTTAACAACTTAATCTACCAGTTCCCTCAGGATCCACAGATGCATCTCATCTTGTCCCATGGAAACTTTAGGTTTCTTAGATAGTCTGATACCTGATCTTCTCCAACAGTGGGTGGTTTTTCTTTCTCCCGGTCCCAGTCTTTGCCTTCTGGGACTTGGGCTATGTGGCTAGAGCACTTGCTGGTGAAGACTGAGGCAAAAAAGTCATTGAGTACCTCAACCTTCTCCATATCCTGGGTAATCAGGTGTTCCTTTTCTTTCCGGTGAGGGCCCACAGTTTCCTTAGTCTTCCTTTTATCACTGATGCACTTATAGAAGACTTTTTTGTTGCCCTTTGTCTCTGGACAAATGACATCCTTGGATTTGTACATACTTACACATGACCTGTAGAATTTTGTCAGTAGTGTTTAATATGACATTTTACTGCAAATAATTATACAAAGTATATGTTCCATCATATCCTGTTACTCCTATTCTTGGAATCATTTTGAAAAAACATATATTCTTGAAAAAACATATATATTTGCTCTAATAAAATAAGAGCAGGCATACTGAGCTCTGGCTATTCAGTGTGGCGTGAGAAGGTGGGAATCACAATGAAGCGTGTTTTCCTTTTTAATTTTAAGAACATTGATTTAAAACACTAAGAACTTCTCTATGTAGTTATTGATCTGGACTGATCTCTCTAGTCCATGGATGCCACTCCTTCTCCAATAAGTGAAGTCAAAAGACTGGGAAATGCTGTCTCTGTGATGCATGTATTTAAGGGTACACACATAACTGCATCCTCGCATAAATCACATCTGACAAACATCACTGCATAGAGATAGCTCAGATAATTCAAGGGTCTCAATGAAATGACAATAATATCAAAGCATATTCTTCTGGGTCATTATCTCCCATGTGGTTTTCAGCATTCTTCTCATGGCCACAGCTTCAACTCCAGCCTGTTTGTGACCACATTACTTTGACAGTAGCGCTCATCCTAGTAGGAATTAAATATGCTCATATTCCTGGGTAGAAATTAAATATGATGCTCATATTCTTTTTGTTAGTTTGTTTGCTTGTTTTGACTGTGATTGAGAATAGTCAGTAACAATTACAGAAATGTTAAGTTATTGTTTTACCTTTACTATTTTCCCAGTAGGTCCTGTATTTTAAGATTAAGAAAAAATGAAATATTATAACAAATTATAAATGGCTTTTCATTATGTCATCAAATAAAATACCCTTGTAGGGATTAAGAAATCTTGTTATTGGCAGATAACATTTTTCCAAAACCATTGATGTAAATCCTTTGTAAAACACAAAAGTAAAAGCATTTGAACAAATACCTCTGAGCTTCTAGAGCTGCAAATTAAGCAAACTGAAAAAATTCCTCATGCAAACTCTGGTATTTTCATTTTTATGTCTTGATCAATACATAAAGCTACAGAAACAAAGCCAAAATCCATTGAGTGGTCAGTTCCTGTTTCAGTAACCTATATAATTTTGTGTTTTTTAGGCACACTGGGGAGAGAAAATGAATTAGTCCTCACTGACAGTATGTAGGCAATCCAGAAAGAGTTGGAGGGGAAAAAAAGCCACTTCAGACTGTGGTACTGAGTGATCTGTCTGTAGAGAACTTTAATAATAAAAATAAAAATAACTCATGACATAACTATCCACATACAACTTCCAAGAGTCTTTGTGTTTTATTTCATTTCAGTGAAATACAGCGAGATGCTTTGTTGTGCATTAAATCAACCTATCTATATCAAATTGTGATCTGCAAAAGAAGGAAATTAACTTGTAAGAATGAGATGCTTTTTTTTTTTTTGACAAAAAAAAACATCCCTTTATTCATGTTTTTCTTTTGGAGGCTAATTTCAAGCACGAGGCATCAAATAGCCTACCTTCAGGGTGTTCTATTTGTTTGACTGATTTAAAGGCAGTTGTAGAATTACATTGTTATAACTTTCCCTCTAGACAAGTAGGTTCTTTATGCCACTGTTTCAGTCCAAGGAGCCAAATAATACCTTTTTTATTGCAGTATTTTTAGACATTGGATACATCTGGAAAAATATTCAAGCAGATAATTAGATTGCATTAGCAATGTGTCTGTTGTGGTTTCCCTGATCCCAAAGAAGGCAGCCCTTTATGAAGCACTTGGCCACAGTCTCAGCAAAATCTGCTGTGTAAATTGGCCCACACTAAAGCATGTGGAAAACATTTTTTGGCTGAAACTTGAAACCATTCATGTGGCTTTGAGACAGGGAAGCTCAGCCTGCCAACATCAATAGAACTTTGTACTACAAACCAAAATGGTCATTTAGACATGTGTACTTTCATGCTTGCAAATGCACTGAGGTCAAATATTTTTTAATCTTGGGAATTTTTCCTCTTTATACAGCCTCATATTTCACGCAGGAAATGAGACTGAGTACAACAAACACAAATCATTGAGACTGACAGAGCATATTGGGTTCAAAACCCAAGCTTTGACTCTAATTGCTCTCCAAAGGCCTCTGGCTCAAGGTAACTGTTGATTTAGTTCAGCTGTTTCAAATCAGCACTGTAAGGTCTTGCTAAGACAAACTGGTTAGGCCACATTACATTTGTACCATTGGATCTCTTGGGTACAAGTATAACACAGTTAGCATTTTAAAAGATTGCATTTGCCTGTACGCTGCAGGTGGTAATTACAAGCAGGCAAATCTTTTCTGAAATATGGTGTGACCTTCCTTTTGGTGAGTGATGATGGCATCTTGTGGATTTAAAAATAATGTTTCCATTCAAGGTTCAGAGAGGGATCCACCTTGTTTTATATGCAATCCAGCCTTGTCAGACACTTGTTGCCGTTGGTTTAGTTTTGCTATGATCATACTTGCTTATCTAGACAATCTCTGAAATGTAAAATTTCTATTAATCTCTCACTCTAAAAATATTGCACGGCCTTCTCAGGGAGAAGGGGTTGCTAAGGAAAATCTGCCTTCCCTCTGCATTATTTAAACAGTTAACACTTACTCAATTCAATGTATTTGGTTTCTATATTATTGACTGTTTCTGACATAAACGGGGGCTGACTTTTCAGCCAGGGCAGGAATATTATCTGGAAGAGCATAAACCTGCTTGGTGCATTATATTCTCTTACTGTTCTTTGCAGTATAATTGCTGAACCATGATTTTTACCAATATATCCATTTGCCTGTCTACGGTCAGAATTTGCACAGCAAAGATCTAATCCCCTGGAAGGAGAGCACAGCAAGCTCATGCAAGATTTAATTCACAAAATGTTATTTTATGGTTTAGCCCTCTCTGGCCCAGGGGTCATTCTGGAATGTTGCGCTGGGGCTTAAAAATCACAGATCAAATCATCTGGCCAGACCAAGCTCGTAGTATCATGGTGGTAGACTGCAGAAACAACAGGACTGTGAGGCACTTCCCAATCTGTCAAAAAATCAGCCATCACTGTAAGTCTCTCTAAGGCCATTGTAAATCCTGTTGGTCAAGGAGAGCAGTTTACAAAGGCACAGAGGGCCTGCTACTTCTGCTCTGCAGCTTGTTCTTTGTGCTCTTCATATGAGCTGTGGAGTAGTGACACAGGGCTGGAAAAAGGTGACATAAGGCTGACTACATTGGATTTCTGCCATCTGAGCAACATAAAAGGACAAATGATTTGGGAATGGGTCACATTAATACATGAATTTAGATTGTAGTTAGTATCATTATATTTGCACGTAAGTGACAACACTCACACTATTTAAACCAGAGCGTAAACCAGAGTGTTTTAATTTTCATACTTTTTTGTTTCTATCTTTTCATTTTTTCATAATTTTTCATTTCCAAGCTTCATTTCTATCCCTCCTTCCTCCACCCACCCCCCCTTTTTTGTTGTTGTTGTTTGTTTATTTGTTTGTTTGTTTTGATTGCATATATCCGCCAAATTTAGTTTTTACTGGTGAGGACCTTGAATAATACCATCTGTAAAGTGTCTTGTTTCCCCCGCAGAGCTGGAAGGTTTAACAAAGTAATGGCAGGGATAGATGATCTCTCTATGATTAACTATAATCCCACAATTCGTCATGGTGACCTGGGGGAATGATATCTGGTGAAACAGTGGTGGATTAAATTGTTGAAGGATGGGTAGCTTTCTTACTTTAATATAAATAAAAAAATAGTCATTGTGATCCAGATCAATTTAACAAGTTACCCGAGTGTTGCTTTCTGCTCCTTTATTGCCTTTTTCAGCTAAGATTGTCAGTATATTGACAAATCCACCATATTTGTTGACTGTGTCATAGCAGAAACCCATGATCATGAGAGATACTTTTCCTAAACAGTGGGTTACACTCAGCTGATCATTTGCAAGCAGGCATTAGCTTGTTTTGCCTGTGCTCCCAAACAACTATAAACCATGTTAGCAGAGACCTGTGCTAGCCTGACCTAGTAAGCACGTTGGTGAAACTGATATTTTAAGTTGGATTTTATAGTAATGTGTCATGTGGCTTAGAACTGACTGGCAAATAGGAAAAGCAAGCTCATGTCTGCCTGTAAATCACTGTATAGATGTATCCCTAATTGAAATGTACAGTCTGAGTGAGAATTTTGTTCTGTCAATTTTTTGTTACCTTTATATATGGAACCAATAGATTTTTTTCTCTTTTATTCTATGAACTGTGTTTCTTTTATCTTTTTATATTAAATTTAATTATACAAAAATCATTTATATCCCTTTGCTATGCTTAGAGGAAGCCCTTAATTCCATTTTCCAAAAATCCTGAAACATCTTAAGTGGGGTTCACTTTTATCTAGTTTAATGACTTTTTATTTTATTTTAAACTAGATAGGAAGAGTTAGAAATGAAATGTTACACATACAGTTCTATATGACAAAGTAGTTAAAATAGATGAGATGTCTTCATAGCTACTCTATGTGTTTGGTGTATAATACCTATTATTTAAGGCCTTCAATGCACTTTCCAAACATTACATAAGATGTAATGATAAAAATACAATGTTTCTCCCTATGGGGTATCTGGGAGTAGTTATCAATAAGAACTCTATAGTCTACAACTAGGTAGTAGTTATTTGAAAATTTATTTTCTTTTCCTATTCTAAGTAAGGTGAAGTTTGCTGGCGAGAGTTGACTTTTAACAGTAGTAACCATGTGTATTTTCAGCAGTTTAGCAAACAAGTCAACCCCAAAATAGATCTCACAAAGACTAACTACACATCTTTTGAGAAGTTAAAGAACAAAGATAACATGAATACCAAGTATAGTAAGAGGATTGTGATAATTAGTGTGGATTCTGGACTGAAGGAAGTCTACAGTAAGTATAGGCAGCATTATATGCAGAATTATTTTGACAACCTGCTAATATTACTTTCATGCCTCTCTTGCTATACTTTTCTCCAGTTCATGGAAGAGTAGGTTTTCATTCCACTTATGGAGTGGAATCACACCAACTCTAATGTGAAAAACAAAATATTTATTAAATGAATATGTTACAATATCGTTAAATACTGAGCATTTTCAAATCATAGTGGCTGGGTAATATTCTGAAAATACAGACATGCCATCTTTTGCTAAGTACTTGCCCTTGGAACTAGTCCCTTCATCCTCATTGAAATGTATAAGACTCTACCTATTAGAAATATTCGTAGTATGGTCCGTAAATCCAATCAATTAAGAAAAGGTATGAATATGACAATCTTAGCCTTTCTATGAGAAAGTCAGTACATTTGAGAACACAGTAAGCTGGTACATTTTTTTTTCCTTTTCTATGTTAACATAACTAATGTGTTGATCTTATTAAGGTTGGTGTTTAGGAACCAAATTTTGTGTGGTGAGCATTTCTTTTGCTCTTTTACCCTCTGTTATGATAGGAGAAGGGCACAGAGAAATACTTAGAGTGACACATATTCCAAACAGAGTTACAGAGCTGGTGCTCAGCCAAAATGATCTTTCCAAACACCTCTGAAGAGGTAGTTCTGCTCAGGACCTTTAGTGGTAAATATGGGATTTGCACCTTTGAGTGGGACTATGACAGCACAGCTACTTCTTGAAACACAGTAATTCACCATACTGCCCCTGTGAACATCAGTTTATAAAGCTGGAGAAGTTGCTCATGAAAATTATAACTTCTGATGGAAGTGCTTTTCTTTCTTTTCACGCTTGCTAGATTATTTTCTGCCTTTGCCAGTCTATGTCAACAGTCTGTCTCAAGATGCAAAGCATTACAGGTGAAATGATAAAAACTATTCCATACCTTCTTTTGAAAGGTTATTTATCCATCCCTTTTAAGATACAGTTTTTTTCTTGCTGTCTTTTTGCCAGTAGTTTCTCCTTTGCCATGTTTTTCAGATTCCTTCCATAATGCTAATAGGCCTTTCTGGAAACCCATTGCACAGAAAATCTTTGTGTGAAGCACAGAGTTGTGATGTACCTACTGGGGGTGCAATGATGAAAAGCATCAACAGGGGGCAAAAGTCCAGGAAGCTAGGGGAGGGAAAGGAAAATATATGTCTCTAAAAGAAAAGTGCAGCAATGTCTCTGGCAAGCCCAGATTGTACTAGTCTACAAGTGTGGGAAAATCTGGTCTTTTCCATAGTCAAAGTTTTTTTACATGAAAAATAGAGTTGATCGCCACCTCCCAACAAGTTTTACTTTTTGGAAAAAGAGCTTTAATTCTGAGATTCCTGTCAAAAGAATTTTCATATGTTGCCAAGGGAAATAATGACCCTTCCCCCCTTACCTTCCCCCCTTCCCTTCCCCCCTGAACTGCAGAGCTGCTTTCTAATTATTTGATGGACCTCATACATCCATACCTTGGCCACTCCATGTGCCTCTTATCTATAAGACACATCCACTCTATCAACAGAAAATCTGACCTACAGCTAACAATAAATCTCTCTAAACAGTGTATTTCAAACGGATAACTGTGTGCAGAGTGTAACATTAAAGACACGGAAGTAAAGGCTTTATGCATTCAAACCTCTGCCTGGCTCGGTATGTTCTCATTAAAGTAGATTGTAGTTAGTGCTCTTTGGAAGAACCATTCCGAATTATAAAGGGTGCTTTTTATCAAGAGGGAGGTATTTTACTTGAACTTGGCTTCTGATGACTGTGAAAAACAAATCTCCAAAGGTCTTCATTGAAGGAGAAAATAAACTAATGCTTAAAAGATTTTCAAAGCCCGCTGACAATCAAAGCATTTTTCTCCCCTCCCCCCTTATTTTTCCATTGTATGTTTTAGGGTTATCTGAGAACCACAGTAGTGATTGTTACAATCTTTTTATTCATTGCTTTCCTCTATGTGGGTTTTATGTTACAGTTTATAAGACACTGAACATTTGCTGAGAGATCAAAGTACTTATCATAATGAGAAAAATGTACATAACAACACTTGTGTAGCAAGGGTAAGGATTGCCTGAAGCAGAACAAATTTCTGCAGATTGCCTGACAATGTAAGAATAATATTGCAGTACAATCATGAGAATAATATTACTTAATAAATCACTGCTCTTATATGCCTTATTGTGAAACTTAATATTTTATAAACTAGTAAACACACTTTCTGCTTGATTAGTTTTTTTATGTCCAGAAAACATGTAATAATAGCCTCCTCCTTGAAACCATTTTGAAAGTAAGACTCAGTTTGATCTTAATACTGAAGATCACTAAAATGTCAGTGGCAGACTGATAACATGGCTTTTGCTTTTCTCAGCATTGATGGGTCTTAAACCCATTTTGCCCAGTACATGCAGGGAAGTTTGGCTTTGGCTGGGAAAGAGCACACTGAGTGCTTGATCCCATTGAACCAGGACCTGTGGGACCCCAGTCTCAACACTGCAGTGAGTAAGGAATGAATTTCATAAGAAATCTAGTGACCCCTTGAGTCTCCTAAAATCTCCCAGCAGTTTCAGCCACTCCCTCATCCCCTGACCATGTGGATTTTGTGTAGTGAGAGGAAGTGTAGAGCAAGGCTAAGTATAATTCATTGAAATTTAAACTATACCCTTTCCAGTTCTTTTCTTATCCCTGTCCTTTTTTTTTTTTTTTTTTTTCCCACACCTCTTGATGGCATGCAGAAAATTAAAAAAATAATTTGCCTTGATTTTTGAAGGGGGAATAAAAGTGAGGCTATAGGATTTGGTAATTTTACCCTTTACTTAAGTGTTACCTAAGTTTGATTATATTTTGCATGGATAAGAACTACAAGCTTTGGCCTAAAATTAGCACAAATTTCTTGGTATAATGTGTTAACATTTATAGTATCTGAAATCCAAGTTCATGCTTCATAAAGCATTTCACTATATATGGCAGTTTAAGCTTATGTCATAGTCAGGAATTGTTTCCCTTTGAAAGAACTAACATAGGTCAGGTGACTTGAGGTCAGGTGAGGTGACTTCATAACCTAGAATAATAACGTACTCTTCCTTCCCAGCATTATCACCTCAACATTTTAAAAAAGCTAACAAAGGAAGTAGGAAGTGGGAGTTCCTTGTGTCTGAAATGTATTTCTTCATTGCAACCTGTCTTGCCTTCTCATTGTACCTTACTATATTTTCTTATGACAGATGTTTTTCAGATTGTGGATTAGGAGTGTAAATGTTCTATCAATCCAGTCATTTAAAAATAGACCGTGGATACCTGTCTGCATATAATTGTTATTCATATCTGTTCCTTGCCCTTTGCTGGCAAGATGATCAACCAGATAAGCTAACAGATTCCTTAATACCTCGTAGTTTTGGTTATACACTATCAACATGAAAGAAATGTAGAATTCCATAGCCCTACAGTGTTTTAATGTTCTCTGGCACACTTTTATTTTATTTTATATTTATTTATTTATTTTTGTAATATACTTTGGTATTTGTTTAATCATGGTGCCAGCCAGAATTTCTGAAGTGTTTTGTAGCTGGTTGAGTGTAGGGGCTTGTGAGCCATGAACTCTGGGGTGTGATTTTTAGAGATTATTTTTTCCACTGACTCCAGCAGCAGCCACAAAGATAAACTTATGCCAAGTGGTTACCTTCTTAACCTAGCTCTGGCAGCAGATTTTCCTATGGTTTTCATCAGGTTTCTTAACTTTCCTATTTACATACGTCTGTTTATAAATTAGATATTAATGATATTTATGCAGTTCATTGGAATAGGATATTTTGGAGTGAAATGAACAAATTTTTGTTCCTGTTTAGATTATTATTGCAAATTGAAATTCAACAATGGCATGTCACAGGTGACACATTCTTAGAAACGTAGCAAAGCTTGTCATAATGAATGTGCAACATATTATCATCTTCTCTTTTTGTTGGGGTGTGTTCATTTGTTTACTATAGGGTTGCACCAGCACTTTGCAAAATTGTCATAGCTATTGTCCGTAATTTTATTGCTCCTTTGCATTATCATTTCAGGTTCTGAACAAGATTCTTGGCTGCTATTCTACTGTTAGTAAAATTGTACCTAGTAAAATGTATGTTTTTCCACAGATGTAAGGTGAATATATTTGATCCAAATAATACATCTTGAGCATTGATAATAATGCATTTTAAACAATCTGAGTACACTAAGATATTCTTGCTTCCTGCATATTGTGCAGTTAACAACATTAATTTCTCATGCTTTATTATTTCTACTCAAATCCTATCTACAAGTTGTGCTAATGACAACCTTATCTCAAGTTAGAAAGATTTGTATTTTCTGTTGTGTTGTCCTTCCTTCCATGAAGAAGGATTTGCTAAGCTGAACTGTGTTAAAGGATGTCCCATTACACAGTCAATAAAGGATTGTTTGAGATGGTCTTGTGGCCCATTTATGTAATAACCTGGGAGATGTTTCCTGACCTATCACTCTTACTTTAAAGAGCTGTTCAAAGCTGTGTATCATACACACAGAAAGCAATGGATAAGAATGCTTATTATTGCAACAACATTGAGACCAATAAAATTTTCCTGAGGAGTTCAAGTGAGAGCTGAAATCAAGGTCTTCAAATAAAAAGTCTCAAAACACCCCTATAACTTATCATCCCTGTAACAACTAAGGGAATTCCTAGGGAATCTGTTTAAGTTTCCTCAAGTGGTTATAACTCTTATTTTGTATTTCTTTCTGAAATATATATTAAATAAATTTATATATATATGTATATAAATCTCATTTGATTTATTCTAACTTTGTTGACAACAGAAGAGCCTGTTTTTATTTATTAGTATTGGGTTAAGATAAACCAGCAGCAAAAAAAATTAACAAATATTACACTAATTGTACATACACACTGAAAGTGAAGTTCAGATCTCCAATACAAATGGGATTATACCAGCCACATTATCATGGCAGTTTGAATTGACCATCTGATGGTTTTCTTTTTATTTATTTCTGTTGTGCTGCTGGGAACTGGTTAATCGTCTCCATTTTGTTTGGGTAGCATGCTGATCATCTCAGCAGATAGAAGTGTGGACCAGAAACTAAGGACCTAAGGAACTATATCATAAACTATGTCAATGTACATGTAACTGTGTTGATCAAGGGTAGATTAAGGTACAATTTAACCTGAGCTATTGCACCAACAAGAGTGACAAGATGCAGTTATATTAGAATCATAGAATAGTGTCATAGAATAGTTTGGGTTGGAAGGGTCCTTAAAGATGATTTAATTCCAACTCCACTGTCATGGGCAGGGACACCTCCCACTAGACCAGGTTGCCCAAAGCCACTTAAGTGCTTCCAGGGATGTTGCATCCACAAAATCTCTGGGTCATCTGTTCCAGTGCCTCACCACCTCCATAGTAAAGAATTTATTCCTAATGTCTAATCTAAACCTATCCTCTTTTATTTTAAAGCCACCCACCATTGTCCTATCACTACCTTCCCTGACAAAGAGTCCCTTCCCAGCTTTCCTGTAGGTCCCCATTAGGTATTGGAAAGTTATTATAAGGTCTCCCCAGAACCTTCTCTTCTCCAGGCTGAACAACATCAGCTCCTTTTAGCATACTGGAAAAGTAGGTCTACAATTGTAATAAATCATACCAATAAAGTATGCATTACTGCTTATGTTAGTGTGACCATTCTAAGATCTTGCTGGTGTCACAGTAGTTAAACAACCACATAAAGATTTTCCCTATTAATGCTCCAGCTTTCAAAGAGTTTTACTTTACAGCTACAGGAAGGAACTAATGGATGACTGATAGGTGACTGGTGGAGATTTGTGTTTGTTGTATATCTGCACTGTAACTGAAGACCCAAGTCTTCAGAAGGAAAGGGCATCGGAAAGCTTAATGGAATATTGGAAACGGTAAGATTTGAAGAATAATCCACAGTAGCTGTTTTTTACCTCAGAAATCACTCTATTGTTTTCTTAATGGAACTGATGGAGTTCATTAAATATATTATAGTTCATGAAGATTTGAAGGAAAATAGCTGAAGAATATTTTTGTCTGTTTTTCTTCTGAGCTACAGGGGTGGATCATTATTGGCTGACTGTAGCAATATACCTGAGATAGTGCTAGTGGTATAGTTGAAAGAGACAAGAAAAAGTACTGTATGGCATCAATTAGGAAAGAGAAAAAAAAAGAAAAAAAAAAAAAAAGCCTGCAATAGTTATTTTTCTAGATTTATACCATGAATTTATCAAATTCATCCAACTCAGCAGGGGCTGAACTATTCAAAACAATACAGATTTCAGGATAACCCCAAGATACGGCTGAATAGAATTTGATGAGTGTATAATGAATGTTTGTGCTGTAAAACAAGGACACAGTGCAACTAGAGTAGAAATCATGCAGTACAACAGACATAAAATAATGTTCTTTCTATGTGTTCTCCCCTGTGACCCTTACTAGTTAATATTTTACCTATTAGTTAAAATACATTTTTGGCATGAGGTCAGACAGCTTGTGAGAAACAGCCAATTTTATAACATGCTTGAGTAGACCTGAATTTTATAACTAGCTTGAGTAGGTGCTGCCACAGCTTCTAGTGTCAAATTGTATTCTTTTCTGTGCCTCATATTGGAGGGGCTGGTCAGAGCTTTTATTTCTAAATACTGTAAGGTCCTGTGAGACCATGAGTAGCATTTTGAGCTGTTGCAATTGTTAAATTTTAAAGTTTAGCTTTATTTGATAGTGCTTATGTTGGTATTGATTATGTGAGTCTAGGTATAAGAGAGCTCCCCTAACGTTCTCCAGATGGAAGAAGCTGATACTCCATGAGCTATGTTCTGGGCATATCACACTGGTGACTGGATGATGATATGCCGTGGTTATCTAGGGAGCACTGAACATGAGATGGATCTGATTTGGAGTGGGATTAGGTACTCACGGCTCCATGGCCCCTTATGTTGTGGGCTTGCAAGTGCCTTTTATACTTGTCACCACATCCTGTTGCTCTTCCTTCTTGCACAGATGTAAAATAAAGGCCGTACCTTTGCACTGCTGAAAGTATGAAAACTTGCTAAAACACTTATTTTCTTCTAGTGAAGGAAAGCTTGCTTTCAGCCAGGCTACACATGCAGGAATAACTTTATTGATGCTGATACTGTGGCAACTATATTCACACCACTACAGTGCACCTGTTTGTTAATCTTCTATTATTGTTTAGAGCCTTCTCATAACTGTTGATACTCCAGAGTCATAGACAGTTTGCAGGTACAAAATGCAAGGTCTGAGGTTTACTCCAACTTGAAAAATGGGAGGAAAATAAGAGGCCAGAGGCACAGAGGGAATAATAGATCTACAGAGGTTTGCATCCATCACAGATCAGAACAGAAGCTAGGCCCCAGATGACACTGAGCTGAGTGGTGCAGTTCATACAGTAGAGGGAAGGGATACTATCCAGAAGAGCCTTGGAAGGCTTAAGAAGTGAGCCCATTCAAACCTCATGAGGCTCAACATGTTCTCTTGTGTGAATGGTTCTGTACCTCACCTGGGACAATTGCCAATATCAGTACAGACAGGGTGATGAATGGATCGAGAACAACCCTTCTGAGAAGGGCTTGGTACATGTGGATGTGCATGAGAAGGCAATATGCCTTTGCAGCCCAGAAAGCCAATAATATTCTGGGGTGCGTCAAAAGAAGTGTCGTCAGCAGGTCAAGGGAGGTGATTTTCTCCCTTTACTCCACTCTTGTGAGACTTCACCTGGAGTACTGCATTTTACTTTGGGTATCCCAGTATAAGAAACTCAAGGACCTATTAGAGTAACTCCAGAAGAGAGCTCAGAGGTCTGGAGGACCTCTCCTATGGAGACAGGCTGAAGAAATTGGTGCTGTTCAGCCAGGAAAAGAGAAGAATCCAGTGAGACCTTGTAAAGGTCTTGCAGTACTTAAAGAAGGCCTACAAGAAAGCTGGGAAGAGACTTTTTATCAGGGAATATATTGATAGGACAAAGGATAATGGCTTTAAACTAAAAAGACTTTTTAGACATAGACTTAGACTAGACTAGGTATAGATTTAGACTTAGATTAGGTATGAGAAAGAAATTCTTCACTATGAGGGTGCAGAGACACTGGAACAGGTTGTCCATAGAAATGTGGATGACCCATCCTTGATAGTGTCTATGGCTGTGTTGGGTCTGTCTGAGCTGGAGTCACCTTTTCCCTGCAGCAGCCCGCACAGTGCCGTACTCTGCACTCGTAGCTGGAACAGCACTGATATCACTCCAGTGTTGTGTCTATCACTGCGTAGTGCTGGCACAGCATCAGGACTCCTTCCAAGCCCCCAAGAGCCAGCAGGCTGGGGGTGGGCAAGTGATGGGGAGGGGACATTGCCGGGGCAGCTGACCTAAACCAACCAAAGGGATATTCCATAACACCTGATGTCACACTCAGCAATAAAAAGGGGGGCTCTCGTGGGGGAGGGGGCTGTTCCTCCTGAACAACCACTACGCGTTTGAGGCCCTGCTTCCCAGGATGTGGCCGAGCACCGCTCGCTGATGGGAAGTAGAGAGTAATTTTTCCTCTCTCTGTGCTTCCGCGCGGACTGATTGTTTCTTTTGTTTCTGTTTTTCCTCCCCATTCCCTTTCCCTTTAATTAAACCTTTCTCATCTCAAACCTCGAGTTCTCTGTGTTGTATTTTCTCCCCCTTCCTCTTTGAGGAGAGGGGGAGTGAGAGAGCAGTTGTGGTGGAGGTCGGCTGCCCACCTGAGTAAAACCACCAAAATGGCCAGGTTGGATGAGGTGTCAAGCAACCTGGTCTAATGGTCCCTGACCATGGCAGTGAGGTTGAAAGTAAGTGATCTTTAAGTGATCTAACAAATCAAACCATTCTATGATTTTATGATTCACCAAACAACACTGATACCTATACAGTACTGATACATACATGTAAATGTGAATTTGCAGTCAAATACCAAACAGACATAAACTCATGCCTCTTTTTAAGCCGATTAACTGAAAATGAGTGAAGCTCCTATACATAACATAAATACTGCTGTAAAGTTAATGGTTGGACTTGTTGATCTTAGAGGTCTTTTCCAACCTAAATGATTCTATGATTCTGAAGTAAACATTTTAGTTGATTTATGAAGTTTTATACAGATTTTTCTGCTGATCCTCATTTTTAAGGGTTTTGCCTTACTAAAGGGAAAGACTGGCAAGGCTGAGCACATTTTCACTCTCTGGATATGATTTTTCTTAAATTCATTTAAAGAAAAACTTAGCCACCAACATCAGTGGAAATGATGATAAAACTTGCCTGGATATCAGTTTAAAATTATTTTTGGCAAGGAAGTATTTCATTTCATCCAGAGTTACATTAGTGTCTTGGTAGGGCAGAGGATTTAAAAACAGAACTTGGACATAGGAAAGAAAAGTTTCAATTTTGCCAGGTGAGAGTACTTGTTGTATTTGAAAAGATGTTTTCATATGTTAGGAAGCTTACAAAATTCAGTGAATTGAAAGGAATTGTCTTAATTTCACAATTAAGTACTAGCTTCTAGATTCAGCAGCAAACACATATCTAAAGCTTTATTTTAAAACAATACATATATGGAAAGAGGCATTCTAAGTAAGATAAAAAAAAAAACACACACACAAAAACAAACAAACAAACAAAAAAAAAATAGAAGAAACAAACAAACAAAAAGCCACCACATTTGTAACAGCAAAAATAAAAAGTTAGAATCCTAAACATACACTGATATTACTACTATTCACATCTGTCTGATTAGAAGAGGAAAGTATTTCATATAATGTAAGTTACTAGAAATTTCTTATGATAAATTTGCATATCAATTCAATTCCTCTTTCTGAATCTCTACTTCATGTATTTTCTTACTTCAGTTTGTCTCCAAATTCACCAGTGTGATATCTACAGTTTTAAGGAAAGGCTACATATCTTGAAATACAGCATACCAAGCTTCCTGTAGTGATGTAATATTAATGACCACATCACAGAATAAAATAAGGTTGTTTTCAAAGAAGCCAGCCCTCAGAACTCAGTTATTTAACAGAATAAGTTTTTTTTATAAACATCCTATTTTATGGGATAAGATTTATTGTTATTATTCTAATCACTCATTTGAAAATATAGGCACATTTTGCTCTTTTTTTTTTTTCTCAATTTGGTATAGATGCAAAATAGATAAGCTGCCATCAATAGAGTAATTTTGATGTAAAAAAGATGCTAATTTAGAGATTTAAAATATACTCTGTCTTTTAATTAGATCTATTCTTCCAAAAATTATATTTATACATAAAATCAAGGGAAAAAAGAAAAAAAAAATCAGAATAAAGGATGTGTCTTGCTCTTAGAGCAGCAGGCTAGCTTTTTATTCAGGAAAACAGCTGCTAAAATTGTCAGAAGGAAGAGCTAAAACAAGAAAAAAATGGAGCATAGATGTCATGTTTCTTAAATTTATGAACTGTCTTGGCACTAGGCGGCAACAAGCTCATAACATATCTCTGTATGTTGCAATTTCCTTCAGAGAACTTCTCTACAACCACCAAAGACTTTTCAGGTTGGGTGGACAGGAATACCATGTTAATGCTTTAATTCTATTATGTTGTAAATCAATGTTAGAGCAGACACAGTGCCTAGCAGGTTGTCACCACCCAGCAGCTGAGCCAGCAAAGATGGAAATGATATAGGTCAGAGGTTTCACCACCTGAAAGGTCATAAAGCGCATTGGAGGAGGGAAGTTAACACTCAAGTTCATGTGGACAAGGAGTAGAAACAAGGTCTGTGGCCTTGTTGCTGACATCAAGTGAAACTGTATTTGTACTGAAAGGTATTCCAGCACACCCAGTACAATTAACCATGCTAGAAATGTCATGGTTTATTACCCCCCCTGTTGGATTCAACTACTGCCTTCAAGGTGATGACATTTGCAGTTTAAGCTTGGCAGGCTGCAAAGGGATTAGGAAGGAGAAGAAGAAGGGGGGGTTGGGGGGAACAAAACAAACAAACAAAAAACCGCCACCACCACCACCACCAAAAAAAAAAAACCACAGCTTCTGCTCTGCATTAAATGCATTCTCTAGTATTCACAGGAAGCCAGCAAAAGAGGTCCAGCAAAGTAAGACTTTATCTTGAGATCCAATGGCACTCCAGAGACAAGTGATTAGATTTTGCCACTGCTGAATGACTGTATATAATTAGGGTGGATCACTGTATCATAGGGTAATAAAACATGCAGTTGATGTTCTTTGTGTGAATGCAGAAAAAGTAAAGAGGGAAAATGAGACTGTTTCAGTTTCTCTATTAGTAATATTCTGTCTGTTTTTTCTAAAAGCACTGTTGCTGACTAACACATGATTATTAGGAACTTTTCCTCTTAAGTATATATAAATTCTGCCATATACTCTATAAACCTGTTTTCATGTACCAGGAATTAGAATCAATGCCTCATGCCCAACACAAGCAATGTCTTTTAAAAAAGGGCTGTAAAAAGGCCTGAAACTGGGACTCCCTTTTCCCAGTTTCAAATAGGTATGCACGTTGAACTTCAGGAAGTTACCATTTTCCCTTGGTCTACTATTGGCCACGGGCTGATCTTTTGCTGTAGGTAAGAACTAATCTGAGTTAAAATAGCATCTATCAAAGACTTAGGTGTGTATCAATGAGACACAAAAAAGCCTACTGGTTTTATTTTCTTTTCCCCATAGTGTCCTTCTAGGTTGTCAGTTGTTTGTAGTTTCTTATGATTTATTTCCTTCCCATTGATCCTGGCAAAGTGGTGTTCCTGGGGCAAATGGCTTGCTTAGACAACTGTTCTGGAGAATCCCTTAAATCTAACTAAAGAGGCCTTGAGCTGACTCTAGATGTTAACTTCTCTTTATATACAATCTGAAAGACTATATAATGAAAGCAATAGAAAAGTCTTTCATGCTTAAAAGATACGTTTTTAACCCTGCTTCTTTTCTGCAGCAGCCCTTCCTCTCTCTAAGCACGTCATACACCTGCAGAAATATTGTTGCAAAAATATGTGTGGAGAAGAGAAATGCTGGAAGAATTATGCAATCTTTCACTTCCATATTGTATTTCACTAACTTTTCAACTCAAGTGCCTTGGGTAATTCTTTGATAGCTCTATCGGGGGGGAAAAAAACAACAAAACAAAACAAAACAAAACAAAACAAACAAACAAAAAAATGTACACTGACTCCTGCATTCTCTCATTCTCTCCACATAAGTCTGCAGTTATGTTATGTCATCAGTATGAAGTGTAGGCAGGGAAGTTTTCCCAAATGAACTTGTTAGAGAAAATATATTAGACTTTGGGACAAGGGTAAAGAAAATGAAAAGCCTGATCTTCTTCAGCACAGCTATAAGTCTGGTCAAAATTTCAGATAAATTGTAACCTTTTCTGTCATGAAAGAATTTATTGTATGGAATGTAATATGCCAAGGATCAGCTTAATCTGATTTATTTATTTATTTATTTATTTATAGTCCATTTTGCTGCTGAAAAATGGGTTGCAGTTAGTGGCTGGAGTAACATGGTAGATCAGGATCATCACTTGTCTCTAACATTGCTGTCTCTCTTTCAGAACTCCTCAATTTCTCCCACTGTTCACAGATCTCAAATGTATTACAGAAAAACAAATGCATATGTATACAAGTGTGATAGAAAATGGGAATGACCTGTATAGTTTCAATTACGACTGATAGCATTCTATTGCCTTTTTACTTGTTTTAAAGTCCCCTTGACATAGATTGATTAAAGGCAAGGACCTATGTGAATTTATGAAAAATTTATGGATTTTTGAAAGAGCTTTAACATTTGAAAACTAATCATTTCTTTGCTGTCACTATTTTCTCTCCCTTCTCTCTATCTCAAAATCTCTCTTACGTTGGGAATATATACTTAATAATCAAAAACTGATGCTGTGGATTAAAGAACAAAGATGTCACTGGATAAAATAAAACAACAACAACAGAAAATAAATTAGATTTGTATGATTTTAACTATTCTTTAATCTGCTTCTGGGCAACAAAAGTGATTTGTGTCAGCCGTTATTGCATTAAACTTTAATTTTCTTCCACAAGAACAGGATTATATAAAAGAGTATTGGATTGCACTCAGCATGGATTAGCTGAGCGGTGTCTTTGCTGCCAAGGACCAAATGGATTTCCTTCCTTTTGTGATTTATATTTTTATTGCTGTTTTTTTCCCCTCCTTCTAATTCCCATTACCCATCTGTTTGCCAGAACTGAGATACCCTCAAGAGCAGCAGAAAGGCAGGCAGAATTATTGGCTTATTGCATATATTTATGTTCCAAGGATCTTTACCGGCCAACGTCAAAGGAATAAGCCAGCCCTTAGCCATGGAAGCTGCTTGCTAGTTTAAAACTAAAAGACTAAAAGCTTATTCATTGTAAAAAGAGCATAGTCTTTTCTTCTTGAGTTAACTATATATATATATATATACACACATATATATATACATATATATACATACATACATATACATATATATACATACACCTATATATATATACATATATACATATATATATATATGCATAATCAGTTTAATTTTTCCCTAAAAAGTAGATGAAGATTTTCAGAGTTCTGCCTAATGGTAAATCGGTGAATGCTTGGTGGAAATATAAAATTGACGAATGGTCAAAACAGAGATGCTGGCAATGGAAGATACAAATACTCACTCAGTACAGAGACAGGGAATGTTTAAAATTTGCAGCGATAAAGACAGAATTTTCAAAAAATTATAAACAAACAAACAAACAAACAAAAAAACCCCACACCTCTACTTACAGCCTGAGTGCCATAGATATCAGTTTGTATTTTGTAGTCCATTTTAGAAATAACTAATGAATTTTCTGGTTCTAGCATTTTAACCAGTAAGGAAGTACTTGGTGCTAGATGAGACAGAAGTATTTAAGGAAATATTGAAGCTATTAAATTACAGGGGGTGTTTTGGTTTTGTAGACAGTGAAGTACAGTAGCCTGAGTACCTACCTTGAGTGTCTGCATGATGGTCTGTCTTGACTAGATTCAGCTACACCAAAGTATTTTCCCATATATAGGAAATCTATAAAAAAAATAGTTAATGTTAGTAGAATAAATGAAATATCTGATTCTTCACCACAAGGTTGAAGTGGGAGCAGAAGTGAGCCCTGATATTATTACATCACTGAAGTCATTCTTATTAATAATAAATTCCAGAACATTTTCCATGGATCAGTCATAAAAATATTTTGTGGGTGACAAACACTTGAGAAGCTTGAAACTGAGATGTGTGACTGATGAAACCTGAGCTACCCTTGATCCTATGCTTAAATACTTCTCTTGATGTTGCACATCCGTTTTGCAGTCCAGAACTCAACCCACAGTCAAATGTGTCCCAACCATTTGGTTTTATATTGCAAAGTAAATCTGAGCTTTCTATATACTAATCAAAAGAAACACATTGAAAATTTCACTTGATTCCTCACTTGGCAATGATGTTGACTGACTCTGAGCAAAGGATGCTTCCTCATCATTTCAAGTGAGAGCAGGAGGCTTACCTAATTCTTCAGATTAGACAGTTTTAGCTGACAGCATTTAGTTTATTGATACGGGGGGGGGGGGAAGTGAATTATTGTAATATTTTCAAAATTAATCCTTTTTGTTGACCTATTATATTATTATTATTATTATTATTATTATTATTATTATTAGACCATTGTCTCTCTCTCTCTCTCTTTTTTTTTTTTTTTTTTTTTTTTTGTAAAAGTTAGGTTTCTACAGTACTTTTCAGATGATTGGTGAGTAGAACCTTTAGGTCATCATGAATTTTCCAACCAGGCATTTAGTGTCTTCAGACTACTGACAGAGACACCAGTCTGTCAAACACTAAATCAGAGAGGATATTTCCTGCTGCTTTTATCACATCAGAAAAGTACACAGAGAGACTCCCTATGGTGACTTTAAGACAGTGTTTTCCTGCCTTTTCTCTATTTTTCTCTTACATGAAGGAGCTATTTGTGATAGAATAAATATTGTGCTATACAAGGACATTGTTGAAGTCTTCCTCTTACTGAAAAAAACAGCAACGTCCCACCCCAGGCCCTATCAACACTCCCTCTCTCCTCCATGTCCCTCCCTCCACCCTCCCTCCCCCCAGCCATGTATACACAGTACCCCATAGTTTGAACTCCATGGAAGGAGAATCTTGTTTTAACCCATTTGCCGAAGTCTAAAGCAGTGGCTCTCTGTGAAATGGAGCACAACTAATACCTAGCTCCTATCCTGCGTGCATCTCAGACAGAAAAATTAGTGCTCTTAAAATTCATAAAAAGGCCAGAAAATAGATGTTGCAGTTGCACTTCTTCTTACCTGATTAAATTAAATTCATTTAAATGGGGTCTAAAGGGATCCTCTAGAATATTAATCTCCTGCTATTATGAACAGCTACTTCATGTAATGTCTTTTATATGCTCATCATATTACTTCTGGAATGCAGTTATATTTTTATTATGACTTTTTTGCCTTCATTGTTTTCCCTGGGATGTATTTTTCTTGAGGCCACCACATTTTGTGAATTTCTTTGTAGTCTTTGCAAATTTCCTGGATGCAGGCTTTATATTATTCATCAACAAGAATGTAGATGTGATAGAACCAGTAGAAAATGACCCTTTGGAAGGGATGTCTATGTTTTTCTTTGCTAATTTGTTCTGAGGTTAGTATTGTTCTTTCTGAAAGACACCTCAGCACACAGGCTGAAAATCACAAAGGTGGGCTTGCTCTGTAAATGCAGAACCCAAGTTGCTTGCTCAAAAAGCTGTTTCAGTGGATGTGTTAGTAGGACTCCATGGGGCTTTCTCTGTACCTCTGTACCTAGGCAGTATGTTGTGGTAGTTTTACTCAGGTGGGCAGCCGACCTCCACCACAACCACTCTCTCACTCCCCCTCTCCTCAAAGAGGAAAGGGGAGAAAATACAACACAGAGAACTCGAGGTCTGAGATGAGAAAGGTTTAATTAAAGGGAAAGAGAATGGGGAGAAAAAGAAACAAAAGAAACAATCAGTCCGCGCGGAAGCACAGAGAGAGGAAAAAAAAAATTCTCTACTTCCCATCAACGAGCAATGTTCAGCCACGTCCTGGGAAGCAGGGCCTCAAAACACGTAGTGGTTTTTCAGGAGGAACAGCCCCCTCCCCCACGAGAGCCCCCCTTTTTATTGCTGAGTGTGACATCAGGTGTTATGGAATATCCCTTTGGTTGGTTTAGGTCAGCTGCCCCGGCAATGTCCCCTCCCCATCACTTGCCCACCCCCAGCCTGCTGGCTCTTGGGGGCTTGGAAGGAGTCCTGATGCTGTGTCAGCACTATGCAGGAATAGACACAACACTGGAGTGATATCAGTGCTGTTCCAGCTACGAGTGCAGAGCACACTGTACAGGCTGCTGCAGGGAAAAGGTGACTGCAGCTCGGACAGACCCAACACAACCTCCACCCCTTATTCCATAACGTTTCTGTCACAATCAGGTACAGTTTAGTATATATATCACCATTGTTCTCTGTACATTGAAGTATTTGTATGTCTGTATTTCCTTTCATTCCATAGGTCTTTTCCCAAAATGTTCATAAAAACTGTTGATTGTTTCAGCTTCATCTGTCAAAGTGGTCACTCAGGGCAGGCAAAGTTGGTTTTCTTGACACCAGCACCAGCTTAGCTCACATCACGGTTGCACTTGCCCGGTTCCTTGCGAAGTTGACCCATCATTGGTTCTGCAGTGTCCTCCTACAACACATAACTTGGATGACAGATTAATTTTCTCCCAGTGTTAAATCTCCTTGAGGCACACTCTTGATATCCCCATCTTTCTGCATTACCCACCAGGTATGCCCTGGTCCTTGGGCAAAGACAATCCCTCTAGTGGGTTTGCCTTTTCCCATGGCAGGGGCAACCCACACTGCCTTCCCCATCCAATTTCCCACATATACTACAGGGACTTTAACTTCTCCCACAGTGTGTAGGGGTTTTGTTTCAGCAGAACCAGGACGGCTGTCAGACCCCCTGTTGTTAACTAGCCAAGTGGCCTCTGGTAGATTTATATCCCAATGTTTCCACATCCCAGCACCCAATGCTCGCAGCATAGTTTTTAACAGTCCATTGTACCTCTCAACCTTCCCAGAGGCTTGTGGGTGATAAGGGACATGATACACCCACTCAATGCCATGTCTCTTGGTCCAGGAAGTGACCAAATTATTTCAGAAGCAACTCGCATTGTTGGACTCAATTCTTTCTGGTGTACCATGTTCACAGAATCACAGAATCACAGAATTTTCTAGGTTGGAAGAGACCTCAAGGTCATCGAGTCCAACCTCCAACCTAACGCTAACAGCCCCCACTAAACCATATCCCTAAGCTCTACATCTAAGCGTCTTTTGAAGACTTCCAGGGATGGTGACTCCACCACTTCCCTGGGCAGCCTGTTCCAATGCCTCACAACCCTTTCAGTAAAGAAGTTCTTCCTAACATCCAACCTAAAACTCCCCTGGCTCAACTTAAGCCCATTCCCCCTCGTCCTGTCATCAGGCACGTGGGAGAACAGGCCAACCCCCACCTCGCTACAGCCTCCCTTGAGGTACCCATAGAGAGCGATAAGGTCGCCCCTGAGCCTCCTCTTCTCCAGGCTGAACAAGCCCAGCTCCCTCAGCCGCTCCTCGTAGGACTTGTTCTCCAGACCCCTCACCAGCTTTGTCACTCTTCTCTGGACCCTCTCAAGCACCTCGATGTCCTTCTTGTAGCGAGGGGCCCAAAACTGGACACAGTACTCGAGGTGCGGCCTCACCAGAGCTGAGTACAGGGGGACGATCACCTCCGTAGCCCTGCTGGTCACGCTGTTCCTGATACAAGCCAGGATGCCGTTGGCCTTCTTGGCCACCTGAGCACACTGCTGGCTCATATTCAGCCGACTATCCACCATCACTCCCAGGTCCTTCTCTGCCTGGCAGCTTTCCAACCATTCCTCTCCCAGCCTGTAGCTCTGCTTGGGGTTATTGCGCCCCAGGTGCAGGACCCGGCACTTGGCCTTGTTAAACTTCATGCAGTTGACCTCAGCCCATCAGTGCAGCCTATACAGATCCTCCTGCAGCGCTTTCCTACCCTCAAGCAGATCGACACACGCACCTAACTTGGTGTCATCTGCGAACTTACTGAGGGTGCACTCGATGCCCTCATCCAGATCATCGATGAAGATATTAAAGAGGACCGGCCCCAGCACCAAGCCCTGGGGGACGCCACTAGTGACTGGCCTCCAACTGGACTTGGCTCCATTCACCACGACTCTTTGGGCCCGGCTATCCAGCCAGTTTCTAACCCAACTAAGCGTGCGCCAGTCCAAGCCAAGAGCAGCCAGTTTCTTGAGGAGAATGCTGTGGGAGACGGTGTCAAAAGTCTTGCTGAAGTCAAGGTAGACCACATCCACAGCCTTTCCCTCATCCACCCAGCGCGTCACTTTGTCATAGAAGGAGATCAGGTTCGTCAGGCATGACCTGCCTTTCATAAAGCCATGCTGACTGGGCCTGATCGCCTGCTTCCCCTGCAAGTGCTGCATGATGACTCTCAGGAGGATCTGCTCCATGAGCTTTCCTGGCACTGAGGTCAAACTGACAGGCCTGTAGTTTCCCAGGTCTGCCCTCCGGCCCTTCTTGTAGATGGGCGTCACATTTGCTAGCCGCCAGTCGATTGGGACCTCCCCCGATAGCCAGGACTGCTGATAAATGATGGACAGTGGCTTGGCCAGCTCCTCTGCCAGTTCCCTCAGTACCCTTGGGTGGATTCCATCCGGCCCCATCGACTTGTGCACATCTAAGTGCCGTAGCAGGTCACCAACCAGTTCTTCATGGATAATGAGGGCCACATCCTGCTCCCCATCCCCTTCCACCAGCTCAGGGTACTGAGTATCCAGAGAACATCCGGTATTGCCGCTAAAGACTGAGGCAAAGAAGGCATTGAGCACCTCCGCCTTTTCCTCATCTCTTGTAACTAAGTTTCCCCCCGCCTCCAGTAAAGGATGGAGATTCTCCTTAGTCCTCCTTTTTGTGTTGATGTATTTATAGAAACGTTTTTTGTTATCTTTAACGGCAGTAGCCAGATTGAGCTCCAGATGAGCTTTGGCCTTCCTAATTTTGTCCCTGCACAGCCTCGCTACTTCTTTAAAGTCCTCCTTAGTGGCCTGCCCACTTTTCCAAAGCTTATAAACCCTCTTTTTCCTCCTAAGATCAAGCCACAATTCTCTGTTGAGCCAGGCCGGTCTTCTTCCCCGCCAGCTCGTCTTTGGGCACGTGGGGACAGACCGTTCCTGCGCCATTAAGACTTCCCTCTTGAAGAGCGCCCAGCCTTCCTGGACCCCTCTGCCCTTCAGAACCACCTCCCAAGGGACTCCACCAACTAGTGTCCTGAGCAGCTCAAAGTCAGCCCTCCGAAAGTCCAATACAGCGGTTTTACTGGTCCCCTTCCTGGCCTCACCAAGAATAGTGAACTCCACCATTGCGTGGTCACTCTGCCCAAGACAGCTCCCGACGATCACGTCCTCCACCAGTCCTTCTCTGTTTGTGAAGAGAAGGTCTAGCGGGGCACCACCCCTGGTAGGTTCACTAACCAGCTGCGTCAGGAAGCTATCTTCCACGCTCTCCAGAAACCTCCTAGACTGCTTTCTCAGGGCTGTGTTGTGCTTCCAGGATATGTCAGGGAAGTTGAAGTCCCCCACGAGTACAAGAGCTGATGATTTTGCAACCTCTGTCAGCTGCCTGTAGAATTCCTCATCAGTCTCCTCATCCTGGTTCGGCGGTCTATAGCAGACCCCGACCAGGACACTAGCCTTGTTGTCCCTGCCGATCCTAACCCAAAGGGACTCGACCTTGTCATTCCCAACCTCGAGTTCTACAACCTCGAAAGACTCTCTAATATAGAGAGCCACACCACCACCCCTTCTGTGCTGCCTGTCCCTTCTATAGAGCTTATAGCCAGGCATTGCAGCACTCCAGTCATGAGACTGGTCCCACCACGTCTCTGTGATGGCAACCAAGTCGTAGCCTGCCTGCCGCACGATGGCTTCCAGCTCCTCCTGTTTGTTACCCATGCTGCGTGCATTGGTGTAGATGCACTTCAGCTGGGCCATTGCCTTATCCTCCGGCCTTGCCACAGCACTTGTCTTTCCAGGCCCAAGATAGTGTTTTGGGCTGTGGCATGGTTTACTGGATATGTTTCCAGCCACCCAGTAGTTGCTTCTACCGCGGTATGTAACGTTTACCTTGGCAGGTTTGTGGGAGTGGTCTGATGTAGTCAATCTGCCAGGCCTCACCATATTGAAATCCAAGCCATCTCCACCTATTACAGGGAGACTTTACCCTCATGGCTTGTTTGATTGCAGCACAGATCTCACACTGATGGGTAACCTGTGTAATGACCTCAATGGTCAGGTCCACCCATGGAAAGAGAATGGGTAGAAAAAGAAACAAAAGAAACAATAAGTCTGTGCGGAAGCACAGAGAGAGGGAAAAAAAAATAATTCTCTACTTCCCATCAATGAGTGATGTTCAGCCACGTCCTGGGAAGCAGGGCCTCAAAACAAATAGTGGTTGTTCAGGAGGAACAGCCCCCTCCCCGACAAGAGCCCCCCTTTTTATTGCTGAGTGTGACATCAGGTGTTATGGAATATCCCTTTGGTTGGTTTAGGTCAGCTGCCCTGCCAATGTCCCCTCCCCATCACTTGCCCTGATGCTGTGCCAGCACTATGCAGCAATAGACACAACACTTGAGTGAGATCAGTGCTGTTCCAGCTACGAGTGCAGAGCACAGCACTCTGTGGGCTGCTGCAGGGAAAAGGTGACTGCAGCTCAGACAGACCCAACACATATGTCAGCTGTGCAGCAAAATGCCATTCATTGTGCAAGCGACAAAGAATAATCTCCATATGTACGTATATGAAATATGTAACTTTTACTTGGATTTTTCACTGCAAACCACAAGTGTCAGATGTGTTGTCCCCTGGTATCTACAGGAACTCAGGTCTGTGAATCTTAAGTGATCAGTTTTGAAAAATTCCCTTGTCAGTCTTGCAGTTTCACCTACATTTTTTTCTGCTTGGCTGTTGTAACATTAAATTCTACCAAAAACAAACAAACAAACAAACAAAACAGTTTTTATTGAGGTTACCAACTTAATTGTGCAGATAAAAAAAAAAAAAAAAAAGAAAAGGCTGAGCAGAACTTTCGATTTTACAGTGAAATAGCTTGTTGTCCCCATAATATTTCAGTAGTAGTTTATTTGGGAAATTGTAATGCAAGCTGAAGTTTTTAGCTGAGTTAATGAAATATTTTTATTTTGAGGAATATTAATTCACATTTGAAGAATATTAATTAACTTTGCTTTAATCTGACTTAAATATGGGGGAAACCCTCTGGTTGCTTCATCCCAATTTGCTTACTGACTCAAATCAAGCATATCCAAGATATCCATCCATGCATATCCAGAATAAATCACTTATAGTATACCTAGCTATATACATGTAAAAGCCTATTATCAGCAAGCTTTTTTTTTTCCTTTTTCTTCTTCTTTTTTTTTTTTATATTTTTTTTCCTTTTTTTTTCTCTCTCTTTTTTTTTTTTTTTTTTTTTTTTTTAATTCTTAATGATTTTTCAATTTTTACACTTTTCAAGTCTGACTCCTGAAGATTTAGTCTATGCTTATGCTGCTGCTTCTGACAGCAATTGTAGTCACAGCAATTCACTGTTAGAAATGTTTTCATATTGGTTAGATTTTCATTGCCTTCGGCCTTCAAACTCACTAAATAACTTTAATTTTGGGACACTTATTCATACCTGGAGGTGAACTCTGATAAATTTGTCTTCAGCAGTGGGAAAATTATTTTAAGTGGCAGTTTAAAAAAGTGTTAGTGTACTTTACATCAGAGGAGTAAATCTTACAAAATACTTCATATTTTGCATACAGCTTTCAGGCAAACTTGTTCAACTCTTAGGTATATTTTAAAAACTTTATCTAGCTTGCCAGATCACAGAATCACAGAATTTCTAGGTTGGAAGAGACCTCTAGATCATCGAGTCCAACCTCTGACCTAACGCTAACAGTCCCCACTAAACCATATCCCTAAGCTCTACATCTAAACATCTTTTAAAGACTTCCAGGGATGGTGACTCCACCACTTCCCTGGGCAGCCCATTCCAATGTCTAACAACCCTTTCAGTAAAGAAGTTCTTCCTAACATCCAACCTAAAACACCCCTGGCACAACTTAAGCCCATTCCCCCTCGTCCTGTCACCAGGCATGTGGGAGAATAGACCAACCTCCACCTCGCTACAGCCTCCTTTAAGGTACCTGTAGAGAGCAATAAGGTCACCCCTGAGCTTCCTTTCTCCAGTCTGAACAAGCCCAGCTCCCTCAGCCGCTCCTCGTAGGACTTGTTCTCCAGACCCCTCACCAGCTTTGTCACCCTTCTCTGGACTCGCTCGAGCACCTCCACATCATTCTTGTAGCGAGAGGCCCAAAACTGAACACAGTGCTTGAGGTGTGGTCTCAGCAGAGCTGAGTACAGGGGATGATCACTTCCCTAGACCTGCTGGCCACACTGTTCCTGATACAAGCCAGGATGCCGTTGGCCTTCTTGGCCACCTGAGCACACTGCTGGCTTGTATTCAGCCGACTATCCACCAACACTCCCAGGTCCTTCGCGGCCAGTAAGCTTTCCAACCACTCATCCTCCAGCCTGTAGCTCTGCTTGGGGTTGTTGTGTCACAGGTGCAGGACCCTGCACTTGGCCTTGTTGAACTTCATGCAGTTGACCTCAGACAATCAGTGCAGCCTTTCCAGATCCTCCTGTAGAGCCTTCCTACCCTTGAGCAGATCGACACTATCCAAGAAGAACTGGTTGGTGACCTGCTACAGCACTTGAATGTGCACAAGTCGATGGGGCCGGACGGGATCCACCCAAGGGTACTGAGAGAACTGGCAGAGGAGCTGGCCAAGCCACTGTCCATCATTTATCAGCAGTCCTGGCTATCGGGGGAGGTCCCAGTTGACTAGTGGCTGGCAAATGTGATGCCCATCTACAAGAAGGGCCGGAGGGCAGACCCGGGAAACTACAGGCCTGTCAGTTTGACCTCAGTACCAGGGAAGCTCATGGAGCAGATCCTCTTGAGAGTCATCACGCAGCACTTGCAGGGTGATCAGGCCCAGTCAGCATGGGTTTATGAAAGGCAGATCTTGCTTGACGAACCTGATCTCCTTCTATGACAAAGTGACGCGCTGGGTGGGTGAGGGAAAGGCTGTGGATGTGGTCTACCTTGACTTCAGCAAGGCTTTTGATACCTTCTCCCACAGCATTCTCCTCAAGAAACTGGCTGCTCTTGACTTGGACTGGTGCATGCTTCGTTGGGTTAGAAACTGGCTGGATAGCTGGGCCCAAAGAGTCGTGGTGAATGGAGTCAAGTCCAGTTGGAGGCCGGTCACTAGTGGCATTCCCCAGGGCTCAGTGCTGGGGCCGGTCCTCTTTAATATCTTTATCGATGATCTGGACGAGAGCATTGAGTGCACCCTCAGTAAGTTTGCAGAGGACACCAAGCTACGTGCGTGTGTCAATCTGCTTGAGGGTAGGAAAGCTCTGCAGGAGGATCTGGATAGGCTGCACTGATGGGCTGAGGTCAACTGCATGAAGTTCAACAAGGCCGAGTGCCGGGTCCTGCACCTGGGACACAACAACCCCAAGCAGAGCTACAGGCTGGGAGATGAGTGGTTGGAGAGCTGCCAGGCAGAGAAGGACCTGGGAGTGATGGTGGATAGTCGGCTGAATATGAGCCAGCAGTGTGCTCAGGTGGCCAAGAAGGCCAACGGCATCCTGGCTTGTATAAGAAACAGTGTGGCCAGCAGGGCTACGGAGGTGATCGTTCCCCTGTACTCGGCTCTGGTGAGGCCGCACCTTGAGTACTGTGTTCAGTTTTGGGCCTCTCGCTACAAGAAGGAGGACATCGAGGTGCTTGAGCGGGTCCAGAGAAGGGCGACGAAGCTGGTGAGGGGCCTGGAGAACAAGTCCTACGAGGAGCGGCTGAGGGAGCTGGGCTTGTTCAGCCTGGAGAAAAGGAGGCTCAGGGGTGACCTTATTGCTCTTTACCGATACCTTAAAGGAGGCTGTAGCGAGGTGGAGGTTGGTCTATTCTCCCACGTGCCTGATGACAGGACGAGGGGGAATGGGCTTAAGCTGCGCCAGGGGAGTTTTAGGTTGGATGTTAGGAAGAACTTCTTTACCGAAAGGGTTTTGAGGCATTGGAACAGGCTGCCCAGGGAAGTGGTGGAGTCACCATTCCTGGAAGTCTTTAAAAGACGTTTAGATGTAGAGCTTAGGGATATGGTTTAGTGGGGACTGTTAGCGTTAGGTCAGAGGTTGGACTCGATGATCTAGAGGTCTCTTCCAACCTAGAAATTCTGTGATTCTGTGACACACGCACCTAACTTGGTGTCCTCTGCAAACTTACTGAGGGTGCACTCAATGCCCTCATCCAGATCATCGATGAAGATATTAAAGAGGACTGGCTCCAGCATCGAGCCCTGGGGAATGCCACTAGTGACTGGCCTCCTACTGGATTTGACTCCATTCACCACAACTCTTTGGGCCCAGCTATCCAGACAGTTTCTAACCCAACAAAGCGTGCACCAGTCCAAGGTGTTTTTAATCTGTCCCCCACACATGGTGTTTTTGGAAGAGGTTAATTGGTTATAACATAGATCTTTTTGAATACAAAGACAAAAATAAAAAAACAAAAACCCATGAAAAATTAATGCCTGTGCTATTTTGTCCCAAAATAACAGTAAGCCTAGCTATGAGGTACTTGGTAACAGCTTCACCACTACATGAACATATATATTGTTTTCACTATTGTATTGCATACAGTAAAGAACAATCTGCAGCAAAATGAGGAGTCATATGCGTAGGTATTTAGGTGCATAAGCATTTATTACAAGAATATACTACAACTGCGATACATTGTGGTGGCTGGTACTTTATTTTCTCATAGGCTGAAGAAACTGTAACTTGATTATTATTATTTTTTTTCTTCTAATCCATTTTATTAAATTCAGAAAAGGATATGGAAAAGAGTCACATGAGAGATTCAGTGGAACAGAAAATATTAATTCACAGTAATTAAAAAATAAACTTCTAAGAGTTCTATACTTTAATTCATTGGAATGACAACTTAAATATAATTTAATTCTAGTTTCTAATTACTTATGTGGGGAAAGTTATATGGTAATGTAGCTGCTACAGTTTCTATCACAGAGACCAAAACAGGTCTAATGATCCAAAGCAAAAATTATACAGAACCATACTGGAACTGAGGTGTGAATTTTCAATAAGTGTAATGATCTTTGAAATAACAAAACAGCTTTCCTGTAGTGGATTATTTCTGGTCAGAAATTAAGACAAGATATGTTTCTGAAACATATAGTACAATTCAACCAGAAATTATTTGGTTTGGTGCAAACATTACTGAACATAACTCCATTGTCAGAAGGGTATAACCTGGTTAGAAAGTCTATGAATCTGTTAATTAAACTTACTTGAATTAATTTAACTATTTAATCTTCTGAAATTTCTAATAGATTCTTTTGTTATCTTGAGTTCTTTTGACTTGCTATGTCTTATTACACCCAGAAATCTAACTTGATCAACTGGAGTTATCACCAAATTCATTTCTGTACAGCTGACGCAAGAATACTATTAAAAACTGAAAAAAATGTCATTTCTGTGATGTCATTTCCATAGTTAATTAATTCATGATTTCTCGAAGAAAGACCTGCAGCCTGGTGTAAATATTATACAATCACAGAATTGTCTAGGTTGGAAGAGACCTCAATATCATCAAGTCCAACCTCTGACCTAACACTAACTAGTCCTCCACTAAACCATATCACTAAGTTCAACTTCTAAACATCTTTTAAAGGCCTCCAGGGATGGTGACTCCACCACTTCCCTGGGCAGCCCATTCCAATGTCTAACAACCCTTTCGGTGAAGAAGTTCTCCTAATATCCAACCTAAAACACCCCTGGTGCAACTTTAGCCCATTCCCCCTCGTCCTGTCACCAGGCACATGGGAGAATAGACCAATCCCCAGCTCACTACAGCCTCCTTTAATGTACCTATAGAGAGCAATAACGACACCCCTGAGCCTCCTTTCTCCAGGCTGAACAAACCCAGCTCCCTCAGCTGCTCCTCATAAGACTTGTTCTCCAGACCCCTCACCAGCTTTGTCACTCTTCTCTGGACTTGCTCGAGCACCTCCACGTCATTCTTGTAGCGAGGGGCCCAAAACTGAACACAGTACTCGAGGTGCAGCCTCACCAGAGCCGAGTACAGGGTGACAATCACTTCCCTAGCCCTGCTGGCCACACTGCTTCTTATACAAGCCAGGATGCTGCTGGCCTTCTTGGCCACCTGAGCACACTGCTGGCTTCTATTCAGCTGACTATCCACCAAAACTCCCAGGTCCTTCTCGGCCAGGCAGCTCTCCAACCACTCATCTCCCAGCCTGTAGCTCTGCTTGAGGTTGTTGTGTCCCAGGTGCAGGACCCGGCACTCGGCCTTGTTGAACTTCATGCAGTTGACCTCAGCCCATCAGTGCAGCCTATCCAGATCCTCCTGCAGAGCCTTCCTATCCTCGAGCAGATCAACACACGCACCTAACTTGCTGTCCTCTGCAAACTTACTGAGGGTGCACTCGATCCCCTCATCCAGATCATCGGTAAGGATATTAAAGAGCACAGGCCCCAGTACCGAGCCCTGGGGAATGCCACTAGTGACCGGCCTCCAACTGCATTTGACTCTATTCACCAGAACCCTTTGGTCCCGGCCATCCAGCCAGTTTTTAACCCAATGAATCTTGCGCCAGTCCAAGCCATGAGCAGCCAGTTTCTTGAGGAGAATGTTGAGGGAAAGTGTCAAAAGCCTTGCTGAAATCAAGGTAGACCACATCCACAGCCTTTCCCTCATCCACCAATCACATCACTTTGTCATAGAAGGAGATCAAGTTCTTCAAACAGGACCTGCCTTTCATAAACCCATGTTGACTGGGCCTGATTACCTGGTTGCCCTGTAAGTGCCGCGTGATGACACTCAAGATAATCTGCTCCATGAGCTTCCCTTGCACTGAGGTCAAACTTTCAGGCCTATAGTTCCCCGGGTCTACCCTCTGGCCCTTCTTGTGAATGGGCATCACGTTTGCTAGCTATTAGTTGACTGGGACCTCCCCTGATGGCCAGGACTGCTGATAAATGATGGAAAGCAGCTTGTCCAGCTCCTCTGCCAGTTCTTTCAGTATCCTCGGGTGGATCCCATCTGGCCCCATCGACTTGCATACATCTAAGTGCTGTAGCAGGTTGCCAACCAGTTCCTCATGGATTATGAGAGCCACATTCTGCTCCTCATCTACTTCCACCAGCTCAGGGTACTGATATTGCTGCTAAAGACTTAGGTAATACCGCAATCCAGTATTGCTGCTAAAGACTGAGGCAAAGAAGGCATTAAGCACCTCCACTTTTTCCTCATCTCCTGTCAATAAATTTCTCCCTGCATCCAGTAAAGGATGGAGATACTCCTTAGTCCTCTGTTTTGTGTTGATGTATTTGTAAAAACATTTTTTGTTGTCTTTAATGTAGTAGCCAGTTTGAGCTCCAGATGACCTTTGGCCTTTCTTATTTTGTCCCTGCACAGCCTTGCTTCTTCCTTATAGTCCTCCTGAGTGAGCCGCCCTCTTTTCCAAAGTTTATAAACCCTCTTTTTTCTCCTAAACTCTAGCCACAATTCTCTGTTCGGCCAGGCTGGTCTTCCACATTGGCTCGTCTTTGGGCACGTGGGGACAGACCGCTCCTGTGCCATTAAGATTTCCTTCTTGAAGAGTGCCCAGCCTTCCTGGACTCCTCTGCCCTTCAGAACTGCCTCTCAAGGGACTCTGCCAACCAGCGTCCTGAACAGCTCAAAGGCAGCCCTCCAGAAGTCCAATACAGAGGTTTTACTGATCCCCTTCCTGGCTTCTCCAAGAATAGAAACTCTACCATTTCATAGCCACTCTGCCCAAGACAGCTTCCAACCACCACATCTCCCACAAATCCTTCTCCGTTTGTGAAGGTCTAGCGGGGCACCTCCCCTGGTAGGTTCACTAACCAGCTGTGTCAGGAAGCTATCTTCCATGCTCTCCAGAAACCTCCTAGACTGCTTTCTCTGGGCTGTATTGTGCTTCCAGGATATATCTGGGAAGTTGAAATCCCCCACGAGAACAAGCACCAAAGATTTCGCAACTTCTGTCAGCTGCCTGTAGAACTCCTCATCCGTCTCCTCGTCCTGGTTCGGCGGTCTATAACAGACCCCCACCAGGATGCTAGCCTTTTTGGCCTTCTCACTGATCCTAACCCGTAGGGATTCAACCTTATCATTCAAGCCTCAAGTTCAACAACATCAAAAGATTCTCTAATAAAGAGATCCACACCACCACCCCTTCTGTGCTGCCTGTCCCTTCTGAAGAGCCTATAGCCAGACATTGCAGCACTCCAGTCATGAAAGTGGTCCCACCATGTTTCAGTGATGGCAAACAAGTCGTAGCCTGTCTGCTGTACAATGGCTTCCAGCTCCTCCTGTTTGGTACCCATGCTGCGTGCATTAGTGTAGGTGTACTTCAGTTGGGCCATTGCCTTCTCCCCCAGCCTTGCCATTCTTCCCCCTGGCACAGCTCCAACAATCCTTGTTTCAGCCCTGTCCCCCTTCTTACCTAGTTTAAAGCCCTCTCAATGAGCCCCATCAGCTCCTGGGCTAGAATCCATTTTCCCCTTAGAGATAGGTACCCGTCTGCGGCCATCAGGCCAGGTAAAGCACCCGAGTAAAGCACCACATAATCAAAAAAAAAAAAAAAAAAAACCACAAAATTTCTGTGTTGGCACCAGCCTCTGAACCATGTGTTTATCAGGTGGGCTTTCCATGCCCTCTCTGTACCCCTCCCTGCCACCATAGGGATAGATGAAAACACTACCTGTACTCCCGCTCCATCCACTAACTGTCCCAGTCCCCTAAAGTCCCGTTTAATAGCCTTCAGGCTTCTCTTTTCAATGTCATCACTGCCAGCCTGGACTATCAAAAGAGGATAAAAATAGTCAGAGGGTTGAACCGGGTTGGGAAGCTTTCTGGCAATTTCCCTGATCCTGGCCTCAGGGAGGCAGCAGACTTCCTTACCGGTAGGGCCAGGCCGATACATAGGTCCCTCTGTTCTCCTGAGAAGGGAGTTGCCTACAACAATCAACCTTCTTTCTTTCTTGGTGGAGGCAGTCCTGAGGCATGGAATCGACCTTCGCCCTAGGTATCCTCCTGGGTAGACTTTCTACCTCTTCCTCAGCTACTGGCCTCTCACCTGCTCACACCTCACACACACAGTCTCTCTGCCTCCTGCAGATGGCAGCAAAAGGCTCAAGCACTCCCTGCACCTGGAGACCTGAACCGCTGCATTTTTGAGTGGGCAGTCAGTCCGGGTGTGTACAGACTTCCTAGAGAGAGCACTTTGCCTGGTGGAGACCATTGCAGCCTAGCTAGTGGTAGACCGCTGTTAGAGGAGTTGTTTGTATGGGCGGGGGGGAACTCTCCACCCTCCCTCCCTCCTCACCCTGCCTGCGCGAACCGCTCTGCCACTCCCTTCTGACGTGCCACGCCCTGTTTGCCACGCTTCTAGTCGCTCGCGCTCCCTAGGGGCTGCTTTTGAACGGCCGGGGAGGGGGCACTGCTGGCTCCACCTACATCTTGTCAGCCTCACTCGCGAGGGCTGCTGGGTCCTGGTGGCTCCCTCAAGTGGGCTCGATGCTGGAAAAAAAGCCCTGTCTGTCTGATCCCCTACTGCACTGCAGAATGCGTCTGCCCTGGAGCCAAACGCCTTGGTAAGAGGTTAATTTAGTTGGTAAATCTAACACCAAAGGTTGACCTGTGCAGGTCAGCAAAATGAGTAGGGGAGTAGAAATCCTCTATTTTTTCAGCTCATATTTCAGGTCTCTAAGTTCTTCTATGTACAGGTTTTGCAGGATTTATTTCTTTAAATAGGCTGTAAAACTTTACTTGGACAAGAACTCTTTTTTTTTTTTTTTTTTTTTTTTTTAAACATTGAAAAGTATAATGTATCTGACTTCTGACCAGGAAAGCAGCCTATGGAATTTGTAGTTTCTCCAGGATTGTATTTTGAGGTATTCGAAACTATGGAAGTGTAAATAAATCAAGGATTACAATTATTTAAATCAGTACTCCATCTGACCTGAGTACCATTCTTATATCATATAAAAAATACCATCAAGATTTTACTACACACTCTTTTTAATAAATATGAAAATATTAGATGTCATTGTGACAGCAGCCAGGTAATTGCCTACCACAAATCAAGATCTAATGTTCATTTGGTCTCTTAACTTTTCCAGTTTCCAATTTTTCTCTTTATGAAATAGTAATTGAGGGTTTTGTTGGTGTTGTTTTATATGTATATATATATTTACATGATTTTATGGGATATTACTGTATAGGAGCACAAGTTACCAAGAAAGAAGGATTTCTATTTCTCCTTCAAAATGGGATGAAAATGAATTAAAAGTTCTGATTTTGACTGCTGGGAAAAGAAGTTCATTTTCTGAATCTAAACTAATTTTGAAGTTAATTTTGAAGTTTAGTATTTTTAAATGTGCCTTAAGTCCAGTTCCTGAAAGAATTTGAGAACAAAAAGCTAAAATAAGTAATTGTTTACTATCTAATTCTCAGTTAACATCATTGGCTTGGTTGGTGTGGGATAGGGAAAATCTCCAGAGAGACTTCTTTTTCTTCTTTACTTATGTCTATCTAAGATTAAAAACCAAGTCAGGCCTAAATTCATATGCCATATTTAGCATGACTAGTTAAAGTGTTGCCATTTTTTCCCCTAAATTGGAAGATACTTCATCTTGGGTTTTAGTTGTAATCTCATGTTTATTGGCTCTTGAAAGAATGTAAAACCACTGAATCTGTGGCCTAGTTTAACCCAGTACCCACCGATGAAAGAGTCAATTATTTACATTGAGAATGAAGAATAAGGTATATGAAGAAGTATTAGAATTCTGCCATATGCCATAACATATGGGCAGTTTACACTACGTTACATTCATGTCAAGGGGAGGACCCTGATGGACAAACATATTGCATTCTCCCGTCTTAAAACTTCAGTAAAAGTACTTAGCACATTCATAACCCTGCAAAAGAATTAACTAATCCTCATCAAATCAGCAGATTTGTAATTATTAATAATAAATACCACCTAAAATTAAGGACAATGAGGCACAGAGTGAGCCTGGAGTTATGCTAGTCTTGGTAATTATGAAAATGGAGCTCCTGCTCTCTTTTCTATTTGAAGAGTAAAGCAGGTGTCATTACTCTTCAATTTACTACACATGCAGCAGGATTTGAAATGTGTACATATCTGCCTGCGAATTATGCACAAAATGATCTGTGTTGTACATTTGTAGTGACAAAGGAATAGAACTGCCAGCAGTTTCTCTAATACATAGAAACACAGAGAAAAATATGTATTTTGTATTATGATATATAACAGCTACAAATTTGGTGGTAGGAATGACTATATTACAGCTAGGTAAGTAACTGTGAGTTTCTGTAAGTTAGTTGTTGGGGGAAAGTTTTTACTCTTATTTCTTCAGGTTGATACTTGAGGTAGCATTTACACTGGTGAAATCACGTTTATATTGGTGTAACAGTGCTTGTTCTATATTTGAGGAATGAAATGAAGGAGCATGTCAGGAAAAATAATCAGCAACAGAGGCATATAGAAGCAATCAGTTTCTCTCTCTTGTCATTCTCCATTCCACATCTCTGATGATCTGAGTGTACACATGCCTCGACCCAGTTCCCTAATTTTTGAAGTTACATTATTTTAAGTCATCTTTGAACAGCACCTTTGAACAACATCCTATCTATAAAGAGATATAATCTCTTCATAATGGCTAACCTACTATGGTAACAGTATGACTTCAAATGGTACTAATAATCATAGATAGATAAGTAAACTCCAGTCTCCTGGAATTCAATTCCATTGAATTCTTGGCTGTTGTGTTTACCCTTCTTTTACTCTGATCATTGAACATATCAGATTGAGAATATCTTTTTAAAATTGGGTATACTGGGGTTTTTGCTTGTTTTTATTTTGTTTTGTTGCAAAGCAAGCAAGGTGGATTCTGAGAATTCTCAAAACCCTGAGAATAACTCACCTGCAAGGAACAGTTCAAGAAAGCTTCTTTTAGACTATTTCAGTATAATATATGCAAAATCACATTTCTTTTCATTTCCAGGTTATTTAAAACATTTTTCGATTTAGTGACATACACACTTGTAATTAATCATCTAAAGTAACAAATACAGAAGTTCCATTCATGACTGAGATTTTAGGCCCTAGACCCACAAAGACATTTTTATAAGCTTAACATTAAGAACATTTGCAGTTGTAATAATATCAGTTAAACCTCCTGAACTTTATTTTAAGCATTTGTAGTCTCTGAATAGTCGAAGATTGTAAATTCTTCTGGGTAAGAAGATAATTTGCCTACTGTTTTTAGCACAAATAAATCTAAAGTACCTGTAGTACTTTAAGTGCTACAGTTTCTGTAGGTTAGAAGATGTCTGTAGGCACATATAGTTAATAATAGTCATTTAAGCACTTTATGTTGCTTAAAAGCCATGAAAGAAGGTGTAGTTTATACTATCAGATGCTATAATATTGATACTGTCATATGTAAAGAAAGCAGTTGGAATTTACATTTAAAATAAGATATTTAGGTGTGTTGTTAGGTTTTATGAAGAATACTAGTATTGGAAAACTGTCCTGTTTTTATTTCGTTTAAATGTGGCAATTCTTCGGGTAAAACTGAGTTTGGAATTTATTATGGTATGTTTAAATTGGAGATCCTTGTGTTGACATAAATTCATTTCAGTGTTAGTACTGTGTTACTGTACATATGTTATAACATATGGTAGAATTTCATCCCTCATCTTTCTCATGTTTTGTCCTCAGAGTCACTCAAAGGCTGTCCCATGAGATGACTCTGTTAAATTAGGTCAGCAACTGGAGGAGGCCATGTGTCAACTCTACTGCTGAATGACATAGCAGTTAACACTTTAAAATGTTTTCCTCAAACTTTTCTGGGAAGAAAGAGGAAATAGACAAGATGGAAGAAGGTCTCTGAGATAATTCTCTTCAGATGTTTATAAGATTTTAAAAATTGTTTTCTACGACTATGTAAATACTGTTTTTTTGTTTTGTTTTGTTTTGTTTGTTGTTGTTGTTGTTGTTGTTGTTGTTTGTCTTTGTGTGTGTGTCTGTGTGTGGGGGGCTTGTTTACTTTTGTTTTGTTTCCGGTCATCTGAAGCAGACTAGGTAAGTGTCTGTGGGCAGAACTTCATTTCTATGAAATCCTAGTTATGGTGTGCATATACTACAAAGAAGAAGGGTCTGACCATACAGCTAATGCCCTGGCCACTAGTGTTATTGGAAAAAAAGAGGCTTTGTGTAAGTTTGGTTCTACAGATTCTGGATTACTTTGTTGTTTCCTACTTTGTTTTATGGAGAGTCACATGTGATTGGGAAAGGGAGAAGTCCCAGTGTGATATGGAGTATCACATATATGGTACTCTCACTTCAGGGCTTGATCTTGCTCCAGCCTTTCAGACTGCAGGGAATTGTACCCTTGTTTCTTTACCAGTGATTCAATTCCCACTGTCTTTCTGTTAACTGTGATTTTATAAAATTTTATAACCATTACTGCCATTTACAGCTTATTCAGGGTGATGAGTACAGACCTATTTAATGTTTTTTCAGTGCTGTGTGCTTTGTTGCTGCTTTTTGTTGCTGCTTTTGAATTTTTCTGTTTCCTCTGTTCACTTTTTTAGATAGTATCCTTCTGTACAATATTCAGAAACAGACAGGACATTAATTTATATAGAGGCTTAATTGTTTCCTATGTACTTTTATTTATTTATTTATTTATTTAACTCTCTACCTCTTTTCTAACATTCCTAACATTTGGTTTACTTTTTTGACTACTACTAAGGACTGATCTAAAATTTTTGTGAATGTATTGATTACTCTCCTAGATTTCATTCCAAAATAGTAACAGTCAGCTCAAATCAAAGTCAGACTTCAGGGCTTTTTGTCTTTAAGTTACAAAAATTAATTTATTTTTTGACACAGAGTTAAGACTTGTATCTTTGAACTAACAAAAACTAGAAGTTTTCAGGCTGTTCTGTCTTTTGTTTGTTTGTTTTTCTCTTTTATTATCTCAGTGCAGAATTTCTGACCATACAATCTGGAATACTGGAGTGACAGTTTTAGCTGGTCCTATTCAAGAAAGAAAGAAGACATACAGAAGTGGGTAGGTAGAAAGGCTTCTAGAATAAGGAGAGTACATCGTATAGAGAAAACCAGTCTTACCTGTGTAGTTTAAGAGGGTCATGATTGATATCCATTAATACATTTTGAGGGTAAATGCTTATGAGGGAACTCCCACCAAGCTAAATGACTGAACTAATTCTGCTCTCTTTTAGTTTGAAGCCATTACTCCTTGTCCTATCACAACACTTCCTGACAAAGAGTGTCCCCACAGCTTTCCTATAAGTCCCCTTTAATTATTGGAAGGCAGCTTTCTCTTCTCCTGGCTGAACAACCCCAGCTCTCTCAGCCTGTCTTCATAGGACTGGTGCTCCAGCCCCTTGACCATCTTTGTGGCCATCAGCTGGACTCATTCCAATACTTCCATGTCCTTCAGCTGGGAGCCCCAGAGCTCCACAGTACTCCAGGTGCTACTCTGCTCTTATAAGAGCAGAGTAGAGTGGGAGAATCACACCTGCTTGCCCTGCTGGCCACACTTCTTTTGATGTAGCCCATGATATATTTAGGTTTCTGGGCTGCAAGCGCATATTACTGGCTCATGTCAAGCTTCTCGTCAACCAGATAGTCATCTTCTAAAAAAATAGCATTTCTTATCATTGGAACAGGGAAAAAAAAGAGCAACTTTGCCCAAATCTTCAAAGAGGATTTGAGGATTTCAGTCTGGTGATGTAATATGCATATCTGAAAGTAATACTTCTAGTAAATCAGTATTCACCTGAAAAATATGGGATGACTTTGTTAATGTTTTTCTCCTTCCTGCTGAATTGTTGAAATTTGAAAAACAAATGCTATGTACTCTACTGACACAATGTTTCTGAAAAGTGTTTTTATAATTAGTAATGTTCCTTGAATGAAGGAAGTGGATATCAAAAACATGATTTCTATATGTTATTTCTGACACTCCTACTGCCTCTTGAATTCGAACCTTCCTTCTCTTTATCTTTTCAAACTGATTGTGGGCCTGACCTCATCTGAGGTAGAAATACAACTCAATGGAAAGCAGAACTTGTGCATTTTAACTGTTGTTTGAATTGATATAATATACCCAAGTAATTGAAGTGGAGTACAGTATGCTTTCTGAAACAAAATCTGAATACAGAATACTGCTTATGTTCTTCTAATTCATTTCTTTCTTTCTACCTCTTCATCTTACCATGTTCTTTAGTGACAGTTGCATTTCTTTCAAGCATGCTTTCTTATCCAAATTATATGTTATTCTAGGTCTTTTATTTAGGATTTTTCACACATCCTTCACATCTCCTTTACAGTCTCTGGTCAATAACTGCTAAGACCTATATACTTCTATACACTTCATGGCTATTCCTTTATCACATGCATTTTCTGTTGCCAGAAGGTAGATCTGTACAATTTTTTGTTATTGATATCTGTTCTCTCCCTTCCTCCCCCCACACTTTTTTTCCCCAAGCAGATGGAAGTGTGTAAATGTGTCTAAAGACTGAGAATACCATTAACTTGTTTTTTGCAGAGCCCTGGGAGACACAATGGCTCCGGTTCCTTTTCAACTAGGCTGAAAAAAAAAAAATAACTTCACAATACAAGTAAAGCAACTTTAGCACATTATTCTGTATACGTTATAGCCCTGACTGATGGAAAAAAAAAAAAGGGGGGGGTGGAGAAAGAAAAGATGTACTTCTGCTGCTGTGCATCAATCTTTTTCACTTTGCAAGAGAACACCATCCTAAAGTCACACACAAGCTGGATTTACATTATTCCATTAAGTATTGATTGTAATGTTTGAAGCCTTTATTGTTGCAATTTATCAGAGCTTTTTCCACTGTAATGGATAGAAAATAATACTGCCTGGCTACAACTTGTTGTGCACTCTGCAGCTGATAGGGTGAAATTGGTTGAGAAGGGTAGAAGGGTTTCAAATTATTATTATTTTTTTTAATAAGTACATCAATTCAGAAAGGAGAGCTATTTGCTCAATACCTGGCATACTATAGAGAACATTCAATCTCCAACTGAACATAGGGAACTGAATTAGAATAATTTTGCACAGGGATGTGAATTAGAATAATTTTACAAAGTCTAGATCCCCTTCTATTACTGCATCTCTATGAGACTAAATTCAATAAATGCCAAAGATTAGCAACTTTTTTTTTTTTTTAATTAATTATTATTTATTTATTTATTTATTATTTTTTTCCCCCAGGGAGGGATGTTCAGTCAATATTTTTATATCTAGGCTCATCTGAGCTCCCTGTTTAACTTCAGTCTGGAGTTAGTGCTACAATAAAACATAAGATTAAATTAAAAAAAAATAAATTGAATATAATCAGCAATATTTTACACAAATGCTCCTGCAACTGAATGAAAAATTACATAGGCATAAAGGAACCCATGCTGTTTTCTGAGACATTTTATAAATGTTTCCTGATCTTTTAACATGTTCTTCATAAGTGATGAGTTAGAAGATTACTATTCTGGAACACATCTGTGTCAATTCTTAATCAAAATATTACTTCTTTACATACACATATATATCACAGAATCACAGAATTGTCTAGGTTGGAAGAGACCTCAATATCATCAAGTCCAACCTCTGACCTAACACTAACTAGTCCTCCACTAAACCATATCACTAAGTTCAACTTCTAAACATCTTTTAAAGGCCTCCAGGGATGGTGACTCCACCACTTCCCTGGGCAGCCCATTCCAATGTCTAACAACCCTTTCGGTGAAGAAGTTCTCCTAATATCCAACCTAAAACACCCCTGGTGCAACTTTAGCCCATTCCCCCTCGTCCTGTCACCAGGCACATGGGAGAATAGACCAATCCCCAGCTCACTACAGCCTCCTTTAATGTACCTATAGAGAGCAATAACGACACCCCTGAGCCTCCTTTCTCCAGGCTGAACAAACCCAGCTCCCTCAGCTGCTCCTCATAAGACTTGTTCTCCAGACCCCTCACCAGCTTTGTCACTCTTCTCTGGACTTGCTCGAGCACCTCCACGTCATTCTTGTAGCGAGGGGCCCAAAACTGAACACAGTACTCGAGGTGCAGCCTCACCAGAGCCGAGTACAGGGTGACAATCACTTCCCTAGCCCTGCTGGCCACACTGCTTCTTATACAAGCCAGGATGCTGCTGGCCTTCTTGACCACCTGAGCACACTGCTGGCTTCTATTCAGCTGACTATCCACCAAAACTCCCAGGTCCTTCTCGGCCAGGCAGCTCTCCAACCACTCATCTCCCAGCCTGTAGCTCTGCTTGAGGTTGTTGTGTCCCAGGTGCAGGACCCGGCACTCGGCCTTGTTGAACTTCATGCAGTTGACCTCAGCCCATCAGTGCAGCCTATACAGATCCTCCTGCAGAGCCTTCCTATCCTCGAGCAGATCAACACACGCACCTAACTTGCTGTCCTCTGCAAACTTACTGAGGGTGCACTCGATCCCCTCATCCAGATCATCGGTAAGGATATTAAAGAGCACAGGCCCCAGTACCGAGCCCTGGGGAATGCCACTAGTGACCGGCCTCCAACTGCATTTGACTCTATTCACCAGAACCCTTTGGTCCCGGCCGTCCAGCCAGTTTTTAACCCAATGAATCTTGCGCCAGTCCAAGCCATGAGCAGCCAGTTTCTTGAGGAGAATGTTGAGGGAAAGTGTCAAAAGCCTTGCTGAAATCAAGGTAGACCACATCCACAGCCTTTCCCTCATCCACCAATCGCATCACTTTGTCATAGAAGGAGATCAAGTTCTTCAAACAGGACCTGCCTTTCATAAACCCATGTTGACTGGGCCTGATTACCTGGTTGCCCTGTAAGTGCCGCGTGATGACACTCAAGATAATCTGCTCCATGAGCTTCCCTTGCACTGAGGTCAAACTGACAGGCCTATAGCTCCCCGGGTCTACCCTCCGGCCCTTCTTGTGAATGGGCATCATGTTTGCTAGCTATTAGTTGACTGGGACCTCCCCTGATGGCCAGGACTGCTGATAAATGATGGAAAGCAGCTTGTCCAGCTCCTCTGCCAGTTCTCTCAGTATCCTCGGGTGGATCCCATCTGGCCCCATCAACTTGCATACATCTAAGTGCTGTAGCAGGTTGCCAACCAGTTCCTCATGGAATTGGTGGCAATGAGGGCCACATTCTGTTCCTTATCCCCTTCCACCAGTTCATTGAAGCCATCCTGCAGCAGGATCTGTGGAGATCCTCATCTCTCTCATGTTCAGGTATTTGGCCACTGAAGAACATTAAACACCATAAAAGAGGTCTAAAACTTCATTCAGTTTATTGCTGGTGATTTTCATCCTTGTCAACATTTCAAAGAGATTCTGAGATACAGGCTTGTAAGGACTGATTCGAGGACAATTACAAAATCCTTCCACTCCCACCGCCCCACCCCAGTAAAAGAGTGACTTGAAAATACTTAAAAACAGAGAGTCCAACTGAGGGCCACCAAGGTGCATGATAAAGGGACTGGAACACCTCTCCTGTGAGGAGACGCTGAGCAGGCCTCTGTACAGCCTGCAGAAGAGGAGGCTTGGGGGCAACCTTATCAATATTTATTTGTCTGAAGGGAAGAGGACAGAGCCAGGCTCTTCTCAGTGGTTCCCTGTGACAGGACATTGATAGAAGGAATGGGCACAAACTGGAATACAAGAGGTTCTGTTTGAACACCAGCAAGCTGTGTTTTTACTGTGTAGGTGATAGTGAACTGGAACAGGTTGTCCAGAGAGGTTGTGGAGTCTCCCTCCTTGGAGATCTTGAAAAGCTGTCATGACATGTTCCTGGGCAACCTGCTCTAGATACCCTTGACTGAGCAGGGAGGTCAAACTGGAGGACTTCCAGAGGTTGCTTCCAACATTAACCATTGTATGATTTTGTTATTCTGTGAAATCCTCAAATCACCAAGTGAAGGAAATCATTCATGAAAGTGCTTTAGATGACCAAGAACCAATAGTGACACCTCCATTTTTTTATATATATATATATTTATTTTTCAAAGATGGTTTAAGATCTGTCACACAGAGAAGATTCATCACCTATGGATAGAAGGAAAGACAGCTACTTCCTTTCAGTTGAGAGCTGTTTACTTGGTACCTACTTTCCCTGTAAGAAAGGAGGACTGTGGCACAGCCACTGAACTTTTAAGATTTGGTGGCTCCATAACAGCCTAGTGGCTTCTGTAAATGCTACTAGCAGACATCAATACAAGTTGTATCTTTCAGAAGAAACCTGGGATTCTTCTAGATGACAGGAAATGTTGAGAGCTCAGCACTCAGTGTTATAGTGTTGAATATCTGCTGTGGAGTTAGCTCTTGAGCAATAGCAGAAATACCCAAGCATTCCCTAAGGATTCTCATGAATACTGCTTTATACAAAATTGAAATGTTTCCAGAGCTTAAGCTTAGGGCTCACATGTAGGACACCCCTGTATATCCTATACTTGCAAATATGAACCTGAAAGTCAGCCAACACCCCCCAAAAGATAAATCATACTTTCACATATCTATTTTTATTGGAATTATTTAAAGTTTAATACATATTTTTAACTTTATTAATGATATTTTAAATGCCTTAGTCTATCAATAATGGATAGACAGTTCAGCTAAACACTTTTTTTTTTTTTTTTCTATCCAGATGGAGTAGTGTCAAGTCCAAGCTCTGAGACAGAAATTTCTAATTTCATTGGAGATCCATGAAATTAGTAGAAAAATACTACCTTGTTTTCTTCTTTGGGAGCAACTTGGCAAAAGTCCACCTGAATATTCTAAGAGCACTCTTGGCTAGCACAGCTGACAATATCAGTCTGTGAAAAGCTTCTGCAGAGGGACTGATGAAATAAAATCCAAACCCTTTGCTTCAGTTTCATATTGGCCAAAATATCTGGCTTCTTGGAAAAGTACATTCTCTGTCACGTGAAAAGAGTGACAAAGTTGATACTCAGACTCACAGAAACATTTGTAGGAAAGTGTGCTGGAATCCCTTCAAGAGCTTCTGCTGACAGCATAGCTCAGCATTTACAACATAGAGCATGGCTAAAATTTGCAGTGAGGCTCTATGCATTGTACATCCTATGGAATGTATGCCAAGAAAAATACAGTATCAGAATTATCTGTGAATTTTTAAGACAGTGTGAAGAGGAGTGGAAACATATTATTCTCGACACCTTCTAGGAAGCATTATGTTATAGGTTTATCCACTCAGTTTTTCTGTGTAAACATTAGTGCTGCAATAGGCTTTCAGTGTTTCCTGTGCCAAAATTGTTTCCCCCCTCAACCTCCAGGATCCTATGTCTTTGTAGAAGTCTCAAATTGTAGAAGTCTCCATCAAAAAAGATGGAATTGAACTCAGACTACCAAAATAAGAACAAGGGCAATTAAATTGCTGAGTTTTTAGGAGAAATAAACACTGCATGTTTGGGAATTGTGTTGAAAGTATAAATATAAAAATAGAAAATAGAAATATGCAAAATGAAATATTTTGCACATAATCCTAACAGTAAGTTTCTTCTGGGAAAGTGAATTCTTTCATGATACTAGCATGTATCTTATTATCTAGATTTATTTCATCACTTATGTCTGGGAAGATTTTTTTGCATGTCTCTTATTATAAGACTTTTAATTACCTCTACTTCAAAACCAGATCAACAATCATGAAAAAATAAATTAAAAAAAAATTAAAAAAAAAAAAATCACTTAATAGTCATGCTGAATATTTTTATATTTTATTTAACTTGTGTTTCAACATACATGTATCTCCGTGTTGGAAGCTGGGCCAATGTCTAACTCAAAACTCATCTTGACAAATATAATGTTCAGCACGTCACAGAATTTGCATTCAGTTCAGTTGCAGACTTTTGTTTTTTGGGATGCCCTTGAGAATTTTGCATACCCAAAGAGGATGAGACAGTCTGTAAGAGTAGGAAATGGAACTTGAATAAAAATGAGAGGCGTTTTCTAGCACAACATAACGGTCATTCAGCCTATAGGTATATTGAAATTATCTGAAATAATTTATGAGATGCCATCCAATAAACAGTTTATCATCTAAAGAGCCACATAGAAAAAAAATCATTGAAGAAAACTCTTGTAAGGCTAAAGTGTAAAAAGGGCTATAAATCTTAACTTAATTAAGCTAATCTTCTAAAATTTGTCTTCCCAAGCTTAAGGAAGTGTTTGGGGCTTCCTAGACTTCTAGACATAGACTTCTATCTGCAACAGAAATCCTGAAATTTTTGATGCAATAAGAGAAAACAGAATTATACAGGTGTGATGAGTGGTCTTCTTTGAGTATCTGAGTACAAATATGGAGGACAAGAAGCCAGCTGGTAATGAAAAGAAAATGGAAATGCCAGCACTGACTAAAAATAAAAAGAACTAAAAAAGTTGAAGTGGTGGGAATCAAAATGTGTTTCTGTGTTTATGTTAAAAAGAGAAAGCAAGAAAAATGAAGAGACTCCTGAATAAGGATCACAACAGAGGTGATAATAAGTACTCTTTTCTCCTATTAGCCTGTTTTTCTTGTGAGACCTCAAGCCAAGCATGCTATAATGACAACACATTATTATATATTAATACCAGTAACAGTAGAATAATTCCTGAAATAGTTACTTTTATATATGATAAAGACTTTTTTTTTTTCTTTTTTTTTTTTTTTTTTTTCAATACAAATATTCTTGAAATAATGCAGGTAGTTTTATTCCGGGGGAAGAAAAACATGTAATAGAGAGAGTTACATATGCACAGAATTTTTCATATTATTTCAATAGTTCATTTTGGCAAATAGAACTGGAAAATAGAACTTAGATTGAGACTTTGAGAAAGGATGATAAAAGTCTCTGGGAAAGTCTATTCAACTTTCAAAATTAATCCCTGCGCTTTCTGGTCAGGCAGTGAGGTAGTAGCATCTCTGCACAGACAATGTATGACTCTCCTTAAATTCTCTGGTAGATATATCTTGATTAGTAGTTCTCTGAGGTTGTTTTATAGTGAGTTGAAATATTGGTAAAACAATCTTTTTAAAATTTCCAAGCTTTTTCAAAGAGACTTTTCAAGTAATCTGTCCGAGCATACCAAAAGTTTTGAAAAGTTTTTCTTTATGCTGCCAACAAATTCAAGTTGTCTTGGTGCTGCTTTTAATCTTTCACAGACTAAGGCACAAAAAATAGGAAAAGGAATCAAAGTTGATGATCTATATTCGTGTTCAGTCTGTTATGAATTAGACATGAATACATGCTGGAATTCCACTTGAATAAAAGTTGAAAATATTCTTGTTTTAGCAAAATTTTCTTTCCTGACAGGAACCACCAGTGAAACTAGGCTTCTGGGATGCTTCTTGCTTCTGGGATGGCATCATTATTTAAATGTCAGCAACAAAACTGACCTCAGTCAGTTTTTGATATAGCTCTGTTTTTAATGTCTTCAGACCCACTCTCTAGATCACATGTATCTAAATCTAGAAAGCTTGAAACACATTTAAGTACAGTCAGTATAAATGTTTCTGTAATTAATACCCAGGAGAGTTGTGAAACCTGAATAATGAGAAGAAGAAAAAAAAAGAGAGAGAAAAAAAAAATAGATTATGAAACAGTAATAATAATAAAGTGACCTCTCCTGTAAATATTTATGTTTATGTTTATGTTTATGTTTATTTTTATGTTTATGTTTATGTTTATATTTATATTTATCTATATCTATCTATATCTATATCTATATCTATATCTATATCTATATCTATATCTATATCTATATCTATATCTATATCTATATCTATATCATCTATATCTATATCTATACCTATATTTATATCTATATTTATATTTATATTATTTATTTATTTATTTTCCAACAAGCTAGGTAACTCCATGGAACTCGGTAATTCCAAGGTAATTCCACACTGATACCACAGAATACCTTTTTGAATATTAGATATGGTGAACACTACTATTTTTTCAAATCTGTTTGTAAAACCTGCTACATACCAGTATTTTGAATAGGACTGAGAGTAGGAGAGAGGGCATTTATGAAGAAAGCATATAACACCATTAAGTACATTTACCCTTCTTCCCACAACTTTTCTTTTAATCCCTTTTCTTCAGATGTTTCCTTAATTTATTACTTTATTTTCTAGCAGCTGTAGAGTCAATACTTGTTCCATTTTCAATGAACAATTTTCAGGTAATTATTTCAGGCTCCAAACATTTTGATATGGATTTGTAAGGTTAGTTGCAGAGTTGAGTAACTAATCTACCACCACTACTGGGAAACAGCTGGAATTATGTATGTCAGATTTGATCTCCCTCAGATATATAACCATACTGGGCCATATTTATATGCAATTAAAATGTTTTGTAATTAATACATATTTACATTTTAATAATATATGTGAGAAAAAATCTACATATATTTCCATTCTCTAACACTTATTATTCTATAAATTCACTTTATGTTTCACAGTATATAACTATGAGAATCCTCTGTATTGAAAGAAGGAGGACAGACAGTTCCATGAAGTCTGAAAGATACTTTAGAAGGTTTAAAGCAGGGTGGAGTCCAGTAAGTTCTTAAGGAAATTGGTACAAGTTTTCAGTCCTCCCTATTACTTTCTCCTTCTCTCCAAAAAAGAACTGAATCAGTAAATATAGCAACTACAGCTACTATGTAACTTTTGAAAAAACAGAAATATTAAGTGATGTGAAAAGAATTGAAGTATGGAAATCAATTCCTACTAGTAGCTCTTTAAAATAAAAATAATAATTAAAAAAGCAATTAAAAATCTTTTCATACAACATATTTCTGTGATTAGTCTTACTCAACACTTTTAAATAGGTAGGGGATAGCAAGAGATTAGCAGAGAAGTAAATCAAGAGAGCCAATATATGAAAGAAGTAAACATGGGACCAAGATTTCTTTCAGACAAAAATGTGGTATCTGTGGGCTGATGTCTGCAATGCAATCTGAGATATGCATGACATAGGAAGATCATCAGAGCCTTATCTTTTAAGTTGTTTGCAAGTGGGTTTCAAAGCTATTAGATATTTATTTATTTATTGCTGGTATAGCAATACATGACAGAAAGAAAAGGCTAAGACAGGGAAAAGATCAATTGTTTGCTCAGAATCAGAAAGGGGTAAGCTAATATGAAATTCAGAAAGTAGGTTGAAAACAAAATAAATTAGTGGAAGAACTAAACAAAGAGAAATCGGAAGTTATATGTGTTCTAAATTTATTCTGTTATTAATCAGTATTTTGGTTCCCCAAGACTTAAATAATTATTGATATCTGTTTATTGTCTGTCATAAATGGCCTGAAAAAGACAACAAAGCAGGTGTTTGCACTTAGTTCAATATGCAGTGCAGAAGCTCCCCAATATTCTTTATTTTAATTTATAAAAATGGAATTTGAAAATTCCTAATTCTGTGGCAGCCCAGGCTGGGGACTTGAAAAGGCAGTAAGACAAGGAGGAGGAATATGGAGAAATTGTGATGACTTTTATGGATTAATCAGTCACTTTGCAGCTCTTTCAAGTGAAGGTTGAGTAAAAGACTGCTTACTCTTTTTCCCTTCCCTTCCCTTCCCTTCCCTTCCCTTCCCTTCCCTTCCCTTCCCTTCCCTTCCCTTCCCTTCCCTTCCCTTCCCTTCCCTTCCCTTCCCTTCCCTTCCCTTCCCTTCCCTTCCCTTCCCTTCCCTTCCCTTCCCTTCCCTTCCCTTCCCTTCCCTTCCCTTCCCTTCCCTTCCCTCATTTATCCAAGGAATGGATAAAGTGATGGTATCGGCAGGATCGAGACAAGGATGAGTTCTGGCAGCGTTCCAGAGGAAGAAAGTAGCAGTCATACACTGAGAGAGATGTAAATATAGGAATATGAGGGAAAATATTTTTGGGTCAGGAAAAATTAATTACTTAAACATATTGATTTCTTTCTGTTGTGAGATCACAGAGCTGGTCATTCAAGCCCACTGTTCTGTATTAAGATAAAAGCTAATTCATTCCTTCCTTTTAAATAAGTTAAATAAAAGATCTGTGCTGTATTATTTTTTCCTTATCCAGCTCTTAAATCCACCTACTCCCAAAATCCCACAATTATAATTCTATGTGAAATTTACGTATAAGAGACAGAAAGAGCAGGAATGAAATGCTGATGTTCTTTTGTTTGGCTGTTTGGTCCATTTACTTCTTAATCCTGAATATTAGGACTTTATATATATATATATTTATATATATGTATGTTTATAGCAGAAATATAGAAGAGATGGTACAGTAGAAAATAGTAAAATATTTGTAAAACTTTTATACATAAGTGAGCAATTTGAATAAGAATTGTTGCTGAAACTTCACTCTCTGATTTCCTCTGATCATGTCATGGAAACATAAAACAGTGAAATTCTGACACAGTGATCTCACTCCAAATGTTATGTTATCTCATTTTGAAGATGGAGAGATTTGATATATTAGCTCTCATGAGACTAGCATGTTTCACAGCGGCTTTACATCTTGTTTTCATTTTTCTTTATTTATTTTGTCTGAAGACCAGAGGACAGCAGTGAACTTTCCAAGCTTTCAGAAAATCAGAAAACAGTGTGCATGAGTTTTTCTAGTGGAAACTAGCAGAAAAAAAGATTTGAATGACCAAAGTTCCAAAAAAAAAAAAAAAAAAAAAAAAGGACTGCTAAGTGAGTAAAATAATGATTAATTATTCAAACCCCAAAGCCTAATCTTTCTGCAGCTTAATTCTACTTTATTGCCAAATATTGCAATAAAAATAAGTGTACATTCTTCCTCTTCCTCTTCCCTTTCCTTTTCCCCTTCCCCTTCTCCTTCCCTGTCCTCTTCCCCAGCCCATTGTCATACAGTAAAAAGAATACCATATTTGGGACAGTGTTTTAAAATGCCCAGAAAAGTATGCAAATTCATGGTGTTGATAAATCATATTTATGTATATATATACGTATATTTATTTATTTATTTATTTATTTTTACTTATCAGGCAAAGATAACTTGAGGGTTCACATATCATAGAGCATAACTTCTCCATGTAAAATAGAATGTCCTGCACCACAGGGTTAGAAAAGTTTTTGCAAGATCTTTGTCTCATCTTTAAAAAAAAATGATTGTAATTTCTCTACTTTTTCTTAGACCATTACAAAATGTTGGCCTTATTCTATCTGTGTCTCAGTTTACTTATAATTAAGTTAATAGTATCTACTTGCTAAAATTCTTAGTGTTTTTAGTTTCTTAATGTTTGTAAAGTACAAACAGTACTGTTTTTTGTACTGTTTTTAAGTGAGATTAAAATATTTATTATTGGCCTATATGTAATGCTAAAGAACTCTGAGACAGTTGAGAAAATCAGAAACTCTGGTTTAGCATAATCTATAGCTGTAAACACATTTCTAGCTTTTATTTTTGCTCAACGGATGCTCAAAGCATATTAAAACTACCTTGAAGCATCAACTCTGGAGAATTTTTCAGAGCTGAGAGACTGAAATGAACAACACTGCTGATTCCCAGCCTTTTAAATTTGACTCTGCCATGCTTAAGAAATTTTCTTCTCTGGCTTTTCTCAAATTTGCTCTTCTCTTTCTTCCCATTAAGGTCATATAAACCATTCTTATATTACTGTCATACATTGAGGCTGTGATATAAACTCTCATGTGTCCATGTATCATGGAACTAGAGTTCAAAATATAAACTGATCTGAATAGTATGATAATTGTATGAGGATGAAGATTAGAAGTACCATGTCTGAAATGACTGAAACTGTAGTTAATGGAAGTACTATAGAGTAATACAAAATTATAGAGAAATAAATATGGATACAATTGTGAGTATTAAAAACAAAAACAGACAAACTAATGATCATATACACATTTTTAATCTGTAATGATATTATTATGGGACAATAAATGTAGATATAATTTAATAATGGAGGCTACATACATGTACATGTATTTTATTTTATTCAGAAACCAAAACAATTATTAAAGAATAAACACATGAAAATATGGCATTAGGTATTTCTTAAGTGACAGCAGAGTCATTGATTTGGTCTAAAAATAAAATGTTATACATTTTATTTATTTATTTATCCTAGCTAAAGGATGCCTACTGAGGAGAAGGCTTAGCTGGCCTAATTGCAAGGTTGGACATGATGTCTTTACATCTGCTTTTTTCCAACCCTGTATTCAAAGCCCTTGAGCTACACGTTAGCCTTCTGAGCTCTCGTTGAATGCCTGTTCATGTCCTCAACTGCTTAAGAACACAGTTCTCCCTTAACATGAAACTGTAAAAGTAGTGTTCATCTACATATATTGAATTATCTCTGATAAAGCTGTTGGATATACATGATTTATTTGCATGTAGAGCTGCAATATACCTTCCATTATCTTGCCCTCAGAAAGTTTTAATTGTCTTTGTTTGACTATATTTAGGCATAGAATTTCACTTTCATAAAAGGAGGATACTAGGTAAGGAATTTTTAATATTCCTAGCTTAAGACACAAGATGTGCTCAGAGTGCTACAGGAATAGAATATTAGTGGTTTAGTGACTTTTCTGAGATCTTTTTTCTAAGGCAATAATGTTGTTTCAGCTGTTCAGAATAAACATGTAACATAACAGTTAACTAAAGGACAAATAAAAAAAGTATATAAAAGTTTATATAAATGCATAAAAGGTTACATAAATATATAAAACCATAAAAACATAAATATAAACACTTTTTAAACATATTAATAAGTTATAGAATGAGGGGAAGTTTCACAAAATGGCAACTCAAAAATAGTCTAAAGGCTATTAATAAAAAAAAATCATCTTAATCCAGAGATTGTTTTATACGCAACTACAGAAAGATCCTGAATGCATAAATGTTTATATGAAAATATTTGATTTGAAATAGTGACAAGATTAACATAGAGTTTTCCATGTATCAAATTACAGAAGTTTGCCACATTTAATTTGGAATGGACATTTTTTCCTTTCTCATATTAAGGTGCAACCTGACTTACAACTGGCTCTGTACCATATTGTTTTTTGACATACTGTATTTTCAGCTGAGTGTATCAGTATACTGAGATCATCAACCTCAGAAAATTGATGTTTAGTAACCTCTGTAGACTGACATGAGTATTTCACAGGAGTGTACAGTAGTAAGCTGAAAAGGTGCAGTTTCCCATAAAACAGATTACTGGTGGTAAAGTATTGACCATATCCATTTTTCTGATGCTGTAAAGAACTCTGTGGTTTTGCCTTTCCAGAAATTACCAGCTTCAGATTAAAGCTGAAACATGTAGTTCTGAGTGAAGTGGGAACTAAGAGGGAAGGATTTAACTAGCCAGCATGTTTCACGTTCTGGAGTCCTCCCTTCCAGCAGAGATCTATCATTCTTTCTTCAAGGTTGTTTCTGTGTCTTGGGTTCTCTCTCTCTTTACCTCAACCACTATAAACTGTATCCCTAAAGTTACAGCAAAAGGGCAAAAGGTCACTTGATCTTGATTTTCATTATGAATACAGACCATGAATGAAAGGCTTCAGGACTGTGGGTTTATCTTAGTTTGATCCCTATCTTATGCTGTAGTGTTTTGTATGAAACAGATCTTTTGTTTGAGAAGTGTGCTTCTAGTAAAGCTTTCAAACTGAACAACTATGTTTCAGGTGTACTTATACGCAAACTTCATGTTCTGTAGACCTTTTGTATGTTTTGGGAAAGACAAATAAAGCACTCCCCTGATGTCTGACCATGTCCAAACAACCCTAAATTATAGCTAACAGGTAACATAATCCAGAAGTCCCTTGGTGAAGTAAAGAGAAGGAAAAGTCATTTCTCATGTAATCCGGGGGGAGGGGGGGGATGGGGGAGGGGGGTGGAAGTAAAAAATGTTGCATTCCTTTAAAGGACAGTAGCGCTTTTCACTTCTTACCTTGTTTTGACCCTTCCAGCCTCATTGAGAGTTTTCTATGCCATGGCACAGCCACACATTGAACTATGTGTACTCCACCCAGGATTAAAAAAATGTCCAGATTCTTCTCCATCATATTCCCCATCTTCCCTGAATACTTGAAAATCAAATCCAGTTTGTCATAAGCAGCTGGTATTACCACTGGAAATACATTCCTACATGGCAGTTGTTACTTGGTTGACTGTTACAGCTGCATATAGAATAGTTGGATACAGTAAGAAAGACTTTGTCTTTTTTCTTCTCTATAAATTAAAAGATCAGTTTAGGAAATTCAGGCCTGTGATCACTAATGACTTTCTTGTCTGATGTTTATAATAGTGGAAATGAAATAATGTGACTGCTTTCTCAATCAGAGAGAAATGGAGAGAAAAGCATGGAGAGAAACCTAGCTGGTGCTGAGCAGATGGAAACATTTAAGGAAGAGGTATTTTGTGTATGTTTGATATGATTGTATTGTCCAAATGACGTACAATTTACAATTACAACCACAAAATTACGTATAACAGAGAAAGGTTTATATTTGTACCACAGAACTTTGTAGATACAGTTTTCCAATTTGTTTCCTAATACAATAGTATTTAGGAGCTAAAAGCTTATGTGATTTTTGGTGTAACTTAAGTCATATAGGTGCCAGGAAATTTCATTTGCCATCTATGTTTCAGATGTGCCAGTGAAGCAGAATGTGATACATACAGGGAAAAGGTGGAGCTGAGAGCATGAAGTACAAAGCAATTCAGATTTCATTAAATGGGCTACTAGTTGTCTCAGATGAACCACGTAAGACCTTCTTATTGCAAAAGGAGTCTGTGCAAATAAGTATCATATCTTTGTAAACAGTAACAAAAGATATATACATAAATATTTTCCCTGCCCTAACTCTCCACCCTTTAATCCATTATCTCTACAGGTTTCTTCTAACCTTCATTCACATATAAATGTCCAGAAGGTTCCTCAGAAAAAAACATTTGTAATGTAGGTTATATGTAAATTGGTGCCTGCATCTCCACACAAGGCCTTTGCATGGTAAAAGCATCAGCTGGTCAGCACATCTCTATGTACTTGCCAAACAAGCATTCACAGATACATTTATCTATCAAGGGATCCTTAGATGGAGGAATCACAGAACTTGATCTTCTATCAGGATACTGTTTCCCTCATCCTCCAAAGATCTCAAAGTTATTTGTGTATGTTAATTAATAAGCTCATAGCCTCTCTGAGAAATAGATACAGTTTAAAATTGTTTTCAAGATAGGGGCAAAGAGTACAAACTGTACCATAGGGACAATTCCTGATGTGTCATTCCAATCTTGCAAGGTTGGAATCTCCCCTAAAGAAGGTCAATGAGGATGCAGGTCCCGATGAAGGGTGCTCAGTTTCTGATAGAGCTGATGAGAATGGAGGCAGTCTGCAAGACAATGTAGAGTGGGCTGACAATGTGTCTATGGAGAGTACCAGCAGGTGCATTGAACCATACATCATCTGTAATTAACACCAACGTCTATAGGTCTTGTACAGTGCCAATGCATGTACTACCTCAGCCTTAAATCTCAAGGTTTATGGATTACCAATAGCTGTCTTCCTTGAGCACAGTCCTTGAAGGTGGTTGCTGAGGAAGTCAGTATGGCCTTTCCTTGCAGTTCAGTGGGGAGGAAAAGAGTGGACTTCAGCTGTTCATTGATTTGATATTTAATAAAAATATTGTGAGTTAGAAGACTTATTTTACTTTATTTTGTAAAATCTTATTGGGATGGATTTTGATTTTGATTTGAGGACAATACACCTGAAACAAAAATCCACCATTTTTATTTTTCTGACAAAAAATTTGGAGTAATTCTGGTGTGAGATTCAAGGAACTGCTGTATTTTTGCATCATCAACAACAACAATAAACAATAACCACCACAACCGTAGAGCCCCCAAGTCATAAAGCTATTGGTATGCTTGCTATAATTCTAAGTGTTTATGCAAGGTAATTTTTCTGTGACTGAAACAAAATTCCAGAATTCCCTCTGTTACTTCTAGATGACCATCTCTTATCAGCCTGTAAAGAAGATATTGGGACAAAATTTGTAGACAATGGAAAATATCAAATGCTACTCTCCATGGCTTCATTGCATGCAATTTTGGCTTGGCATCTTGGACTTGTGTCCCAAAATGAACAGATGTATTATGGACCTCTTGCTTTTAACTGGCATATGCCAGTTAGAATATGCAGTATCTTCATTTCTGTGAAGATACTGCTCCTGAGAATGATAATTGTAATCTGACTATTGGTCTCTGTTGAATAGTTTTGTGTATAAGAAAGACATTAAAAACATAATACAGTATATAAAATACATATATATGTAAGCAAGAAGAAAAAAAAATAGTTCTCAACAAGTGAATATGGTAATATTTCTAAACTTTAAATGCTGTTCAGTCTTGCAAATTATTTGGGTGAAGAATCAAAATACAATGCAAAATTCTGTAAATATAAATCATCTACCTGTCATTGGAAACAATTCAGAGTATTTATTCAACTTTTAAATTACCTAATTACTTAAATTTATGATAAAAGCGTTTCACAAGTATAAGAGTCAGATTGGACTGCTCTTGAGCCAAATACTAGGTAAGAGAGCTAGAAGCTGGAGAACAAACAGTACTTATTGACTGCAGTCTCTAAATTGGTAGATTCAAACAGATTGTATTTATGGCCTTTGAGGCACAGACATAAGTTTAATGATTAAAATGAGTGTACAGTTCTAACACTCATACAAATTTATACAAAGTTGTTGATAGAATACATTAAAGGAAGAAAGTATCTAAAGAAAAACTGTTTGGCCTCTGCAGAAAACAATGAAACTCAACATTTTGATAAGTTGTTTCCCAGCTTTGAAAAGGTAATATCTACACTGGTAAAATGAATAATTTTAGAAAGAAACTATCATTGTATCCAATTTTCTGATCAGAAAAGTATAGAAAATCTGGAAAGACCTGCAAAGCCCGAAACAGGAGTCATCTGGTGCCTGATAAGAATAGAAAAACATTCCCTTCCTGTACATTCTCTGCTGAATTTGGGAGTTCTTGCAGTGAGAATGTGACCTACATTTTTGTTACATAGGCAGTGATTTGGACCAAACTTCTATCTATTTAGAAAATACGAAACTATTCTTATCAGATCAGAGCTACATGAATAAGAATTTAATATTTGTAATGTTTATATAGAGATTTATCTCAGAGCCACTTCTCTCATACATATTATTTCCTGGTCTAATCTAATATTCGCTTGGAATCTTTCTTGTGTTCAATACGTTTTAGAACCGTAATAAATAATCCAATTCAATTTAGAAAATAATAATGTTTTCCTCCAGATTCTAATAATTCCATGATACAATCTGTCCCAGTTATAGTAACATGTAGTAATTTCCTTTCCTTTTCAATTTCTTTTCCCAGTTCTTTTTTCTTCTCAATTATTATTATTATTATTATTATTATTATTGTTATTATTATTATTATTATTATTATTATTATTATTATTATTATTATTATTCTGTATATAAGAAATTCTATTGTTCAAAGGGTTGAATAGGATAGCAGAACCTTTCTGAATTCATGGTTTCATTTTATCTTTTTCAATGTCTTCCCTTAATGTACTAGATTTTAGTCCTGAAAAACTATGCATAATTATTAATGGATATAAAGTGATGCCCATCGCAAACTTTTCATTCTTACATTTACAGATATAAGTAATAAAGGTCCTTTAAAAGGAGGCTGTATGGTTTCTTAGGTACTTAAAGAGGAGTTGCACTTTTTTTATTAGCATATGTATACCATAGTAGACACATGAAGAATTTTTTTCTTTAGAGTTTTTTCTTGCAAGACTAATATCAGTGCAAGACATTTCTCTGTGTAATCCAAAGTCCTTCTAAGTGTTATACTGGCTAGATTCTGTTCCAGATACTTTTCAAACAATGAAGGTGCTACAGTCACACTCTGGTTGTTTTTAAGGCTGCATTTACGTTTCACACAAGCTTAAAAACTCTTTTTCAAGATAAGTTACCAGAAGTTATCAGATTCATAAGCAGAGAGTACAGATTTCTAGAAATAACTTTTTTTTTTTTTTTTTTTTTTTTATGGCTATAGGGTTGTAGAGGGAAATGAAGGAAAATAGGTTATGGTAGTTAACGTGAAGATTCATAAAGTGTGCAGTACTAGCCATGTTTTCTTCTAGGGTGATGGTTAAGCTCCCAAGGCATTCTGACATGACCAGAGTGAGAACATTCTTCTTGGACTTGAGTCTTGAGGACAGGGATTTGTCCTTGGGACTGTGTCAGTATTGGCTAGAGCTTTCTCAGGACAGATTTTATTATGTTCCTTCAGAAAAGGTGTTAATTTACTTAATTATTTGGGGAATGTTGTTTAGATTTATTTATTTAATTATTTAATTTCAGGCGAGGCAGGCAGTATTCTAGCAGTGATGGCTCATGCAAGTGGCTCTTTTATAGACATCCATTAGGGTTATTTTAGCTATAAACAAACATTCTCTTTATGTGTTAGGCTATCCAGAGTTCCTGTGTAATATTACACAGAATGCATGCTTGCTTCTTGGTTGGGTCTGAACATTGGCTGACTTCCTCTTGTTACATATGAAGAATGCCAAGTCACATGCTCCCAATTTATTAAGTGTAGAGGTGTTTTCTCTTTGCACTTCATCCACAGCATCTTTCTTTATCTGCTGTGAGCACATCTACAAAACTAGCTTTGTCACTAACTTCACAGTGGCCTGGTTTAGCGATGTTTGGTGATTAGAAATTTTTGCGGTTTTTCTCTATTTTAAAACTTCTGCTTCTGTGGAGTGAATTGTCATTTCTTCAGCACATATTTCCTTTTCAGTACAATGTGAGTGTCAGGTAAAAACTGACAAAGCTTTAAATGGGTAGCTTAAGGGAGTAATTACTGGAGTAATAAATTTAAGGCTAGGTGGTTGTAATTTTAAATAGAAAAAAAAATGCAAATACTTCAGCATAAATTTTAAAACCTTATAACACTACAGGTGCATGTGTTCACTAGCCAACCTATCCTTTACATGTACAGATGTGATCTGATCTCCTGCCATCTTTTATTTCTAGTTAGCATGTATGGAAAACAGCTAATATTTATATAAAGAAAAATAATGTTTTTGCAATGGCAATCACTGCCTCTTACAAAGACTAAGCTCAGCAAAATTGCTTTCACGAATTGCTTCCCTCACAGCTCATTGGAAAAATCTTGCTCTCCTAAGTCAAACAACATTTGTTTTCTAAAACAAAGGAAAATTTACTTAATATTTCTTTATGTTGTTGGGACATAATTCAGAGATCAGAAAACTTTTCAGCTGAAAAATTCTTATCCTGTTTTTTTCTTATCCTATTTTTTTGTCCTTCTGTTGGCGGATTAAGTACTGTATGGTAAGTGGATGTTATGCTACGGATGCAATGAATCATTGATTTACATGTATTATTACATCATTATTACATATTCTTTACAATAATGATTTGGTAGTGAGGTGAGTGTTACAATGTCACAGGAGTGTATCCATTTAGCAATGTACCTAGGCATGCATCCAAAGAATGGCTGAATGTTATCCTCAGAAATTAAGTGTGCTTATCTCATTCATATAACAAAGAAAACATTCAGAATATGGTCATAATGCCTGGATAGTTAGAGGAATAGTAAGAATAAAGTTGTGATTTATTTTGTAAGGTATGGAAATGCATAGGAGAGAGTTTTAGGACTGCCCAATCTCTAAACCTTATTCCCAAACCTATCTTTTTCCTCTACTATAAAGAAAGAATGACTAAAGGTAGCATATAATGTGCTTATTATTCATAGAATTGTAGAAAGATTTGGGTTGGCATTAAAGATCATCTAACTCCAACCCCCCTTCGATAGGCAGGGATGCCACCCACTAGATCAGGATGGCCAAGGCCCCATCCAGCCTGGCCTTGAACACCTCCAGGAATGGGGCATCCACAACTTCTATCAGCAACTTATACCAGTGCCTCACTACCCTTACAGTGAAGATTTTCTTCCAAATGACAAGTCTAAATCTATCCCTTTTAGTTTACAACCATACACCGTTGTCCTATCATTATGTACTTGAGTTCTTCTCCATCTTTTTTATAAGACCCCTTTAAGTATTGAAAGGCTGCAATGAGGTCTCCCTGGAGCCTTCTCTTCTCCAGGCTGAACATGCCCAGCTCTCTCAGCCTTTCTTCATAAGAGAGGTGTTTCAGCCATCTGGTCATCTTTGTAACCCTTCTCTGGACTTGTTCTAACAAGTCCACATCTTTACTGTGCTAGGAACCCGAAACTTGGATGCAGTAGTCCAGGTAGGGCTTTGCAAGGGCCTTGCAAGCACAGAGTAGAGTTTGCTCTCCCAGAGGCCCAACCAGCAGCATTGATCACTGGTTTGGTTATGGCCAGCAGGAGTTTCCTTTTGGAGCTGACTGGAGCTGGCTCTGATCAGACATGGGGCAGCTGCAGGGCTCTGCTCACAGAGGTCATCCCTGCAGTCCCTCTCCCCCATCATTGCCATGTAAACCCAACATAATTATCTAAACTTTTGAACTGTTCAGAACATCATAATATCTAGTCTTATACACTGAAAGAGGGCAAAAATAAGGCTAGGTCAAGAACCATAGTTATCTGTTTTATGCTTGCAACTTAATGTTATTTTTTCATAGAACACAATCACAGTTGGAAGAGCCCTTAAAGACTATCTAACTCCACCCCCACAGCCATAGGCAGGGATGTCACCCACAGGATCAGGCTGGCCAAGGCCCCATCCAGCCTGGCCTTGAACACCTCCAGGAATGGTGCATCCGCAACTTCTCTTGGCAACCTGTTCCAGTGCCTCACTACCCTTCCCGTGAAGATTTTCCTCCTAATGTCAAGTCTAAATCTATCCTCTTTAAGACCATTCCCCCTTGGCCTATCATTATCTACCTGAGTAAAGAGTCCTTCTCCGTCTTTTTTCAAAGAACCCTCTGTGAGACTCCAGGTGGGGCCTGATGAGGGCAGAGTAAAGGGGTACAATCACCTTCCTTGACCTGATGGTCACACTTCTGTTGATGCAGCCCGGGATGTAGTTGGTCTTTGGGGCTGCAAGCACGCGCTGCTGACTCGTGCCAAGCCTTTTGCCCACCACAACCCCAAAGTCTCTCACAGCAAGGCTGCTCTCAATGACATCTTCTCTCAGTCTGTACTCATGTTTGGGATTTCTCCAACCCAGGTGCAGCACCATGCACTTGGACTTGTTCAACTTCATTAGGTTCACGTGGACCCATTTCTCAGGCTTGTCCAGGTCCCTTTGTATGGCATCTCTTCTTTCTTTGGTATCAACCAAATCATTTAGCTTGGTATCATCTGCAAATTTGCTGAGGGTGCACTCAATCCAATTATTTTTGTCACTGATGAAGATATTGAAAAGAATCAGTGCCAAGACAGACCCCTGAGGGACACCGCTCATCACCGGTCTCCACCTGGACATAGAACAATTGACCACCACTCCCTGAGTGTGAGCTTCAAGCCAACTCCTTATCCACTGGATGGTCCACCCTTCAAATCCATACATTTCTAATTTAGAGATGAGGATGTCACGTGGGGCTGTGTCTAAGGCCTTACAGAGATACAAATAGATAACATCAGTCAGTCTTCCCTTGTGGATTGATACAGTCACTCCAACATAGATGGCCTCCAGATTGGTCAGGCATGATTTCCAGTTGGTGAAACCATGCTGGCCATCCTGGACCACATCCTTGTCCTGAATATGCCTTAACATTTACTCCAGAAGGATTTGTTCCGTGATCTTGCCAGGCACAGAGGAGAGGTTCACTGCTCTGTAGTTCCGCAGGTCTTCCTTTCTAGCCTTTTTAAAAATGGGACAGATGTTTCCCTTTTTCCAGTCACTGGCAACTCTGCCTGACTGCCAGCCATGATTTTTCAAATATGATGGAGAGCAGCTTGGTGCCTACGTCAATTCCTTCAGGACCCTGGGATGAACATCATTAGGCCTCATAGACTTGTAGTTCATAAGTTGCATCAGGAGGTCCCAAACATGCTCTTTGCTTACACGGGGAGGGACCCTACTCCCCCAGCCCCTGCCTAGCAGTTCAGGCCCCTTCTTGTTATTCTTTGCATCCCTCACCAATTTAGTTCTCTCAGTTTCTCGGTTGTGGTGAGGGAAAACACCTAAAACACCTTTGAAATTAATCAATTCTTTTTGTTTAATGAGGTCCTCTGAGATGTCAGAGGATATAGTTCAGCATGGCTTGTTCATATTTTTTGCTAATCATTTAATAACATCTCAGAGCAAATTGCCTTAAAAAAAAAAAAAAAAAAAAAAAAAAAAAAAAAAGTTTACTTCCATAAAACTGAGGAACCGAACACTAAATTATTGGTGGAAGATATGTGTTTGTATGTGTGGGGTGAGGGTTGAGTGCAGGCTCCCAGCTATTAATATTACATTGGACAAGGGCAGTAAATAATTGACAGTTGTCATCTAACAGTTTCTTGGTTATTCACAGGTTTAAAGTTAGTGCTTTATAACAGTGCCATCTAATCTTGTTACATCACTTGCACTCCTCAACTCAAACATTAATATATCTGCTTTTGACATGTGATACACACTGGCTTTTCAGAGATATCACAGACTGCTGATCTGCAACAGTCAAGAGCAATGTAATTGTCACTGGCAGACAGAAATATTACTGCCAGACTGAACAGTGTAAATAATACAAAAAATATCCTCCAACACTGCACAGAGAAATCTCCATAATTAGAGAGATGTCTGTTCTATCATACGCACTGTGCATCACTCCTGAATTACAAAAGCAATAGACTAAATGGAAGGATTCAATTCAATCATATTGAGCACCTGCACTCTTTTGATTATATATCATGTAGCTACAGAGCAGGTGTGTGTGTTACATTGAAGAGAAAGGAAAGAAGTAAGAAATTCAGATCTTGCTTCTGTTCCTAGTTTTAAACACCTGTAGAAGAGACATAGCAATTTATCCAAAGATACAGATATTTAGCAATAAGATAATACTAAAGCCAGTTAAATTGCTGCTTCTAATTGTATGCCAATAGTCTGAAGACACAGTGAATGAGAAGCTCGTAAGGGGGAGTGCAGGAAATAAGGGCCTTAGTACTTAGTACTGCTAAGTCCCAATTAACTTTAAACACAGAGTAAAATGCTTTTGATTGTTAAAAGAAATATTTGTAGGTGTTATCCTGAGTGAAAATGGATAGAATTTTATAGAGCTAACTACAGCTTCTGTGGGACTGGACTGTACAGTTCTTAATCGTTATGCCAAAATTCCACTGCTGTGGTATAACCCGGTTGGCAGCTAAACACCACAGAGCCATTCGCTCATCCTTCCCCCTCCCTCTCTGGGATGGCAGAGAGAAACAGGAAAGTGAAGCCTGGGAGTTGAGAGAAAGACAGTTTATTAAGACAGGAAAATAATAATAACATCAACAACAAAACAACAATAATAATAGTACTACTAATAATAATGTGTACAAAGCAAGTGATGCACAATGCAATTGCTCACCACCTGCTGACCAATGCCCAGCCTATCCCTGAGCAGCTGCCCCCCCCAGCCCGGCTAGCCACCCCTATATATTGTGTAGCATGGCATCAGATGGTATGGAATACCCCTTTAGCCAGTTTGGGTCAGCTGTCCTGGGTCTGTCCCCTCCCAGATCCTGATGCACCCCTACCCTGCGCACTGGCAGGACAGATTGAGAAGCTGAGACGTCCTTGGCTTACTGTAAGCACTGCTCTGCAACAATTAAAACATCATCATGTTATCAGCACTCTTCTCATCCTAATCCAAAACATAGCACCCTACCAGCTACTAGGAGGAAAATTAACTCTATTCTAACTGAAACCAGGACACCCATGCAAAAGAATGGCTCAGTCTGGCCATCCACCTTGCATGAAACTTGAATTCATGAGTAACTTTGCAAATACATTTATAAAACAATGATGTTTAAACCTATTTTAGTGATGACTTTTTATTAGCAAGATGAAAGTAATGGACAATAGAAGGAATGAATCAGTCTTCTAAACTGTCAAATACTTTGTGCAAGTCCAGGCAGATTAAGTCAGTTGATCTTCCCCTGTCCACCAATGCTGTAGCCACTTTGCAGAAGACCACCAAATCTGTCAGGCACGATCTGCCCTTAGTGAAGTTATGTTGGCTGTCACCAGTCACCTCATTTTCCATGTGCCTTAGGATAGTTTCCATGAGGATCTGCTCCACGATCTTGCTGGGCACAGACGTGAGACTGACTGGCCTCTAATTCTCTGGCTTTTCCTTTTTTCTGTTTTTAAAACTGGGGGCTATGTTTCCTCTCTTCCAGTCAGTGAGATCTTCACTGGTCTGCCATAATTTCTCAAGTATGATGGATAGTGGCTTAACAACTTCATCTACCAGTTCCCTCAGGACCCACAGATGCATCTCATCTTGCCCCATGGAACCTTCAGGTTTCTTAGATGATCTCACACCTGATTTTCTCCTAGTATGGGTGGTTCTTCATTCTTCCAGTCCCTGCCTTTGCCTTCTGGGACTTGGGCTATGTGGCTAGAGCACTTGCTGGTGAAGACTGAGGCAAAAAAGCCACCGAGTACCTCGGCCTTCTCCATATCCTGGGTAATCAGGTGTTTCTTTTCCTTCTGGTGAGGGCTCACAATTTCTGTAGTCTTTCTTTTATCACTGATGAACCTATAGAAGCCTTTTCTGTTGCCCTTGATGTCTCTGGCCATATTTAATTCTAACAGAGTGTTAGCTGTCCTAACCTGATCCCAATCCACTTGCTCACTTTCTCTGTATTCCTCCCAGGCTATCTGTTCTTGCTTTCACCCTCTGTAGTTCTTTTCCTGTTAGTGTTTGTCCAGGAGCTCCTTGCTCATCCATGTAGGTCTCCTGGCATTTTTGCCCGACTTCCTCTTTGTTGGGATGCATTGCTCCTGAGCTTAGAGGAGGTTAACCTTGAATGTTAACCAGCTTTCTTGGGCTCCTCGTCCTTCCCAGGCTTTGTCCCATGGTGCTCTATGAAATAGATCCCTGAATACATAGGTAAATGTCTGCTCTCCTGGACTCCAGGTTTTACCGAGAGCAGCATGCTCTCGCTGAGACCAGTGGAAATTTTAAGACTGACTGTGAAAATAGTTACATTTTCTAGATGTAATGTATAATATAGATGCACAAGCCAAATTTGCATATTAAGCAATTTTTGTCCAGAAACACATGTTGTTTATGAAGACAGTGGCTATTTTTCAGACTGGAGTCTGAAGAAACTGCAGAAGATTTTATGGCACACACATGGAGTCTGATAACCCAGTACTTTCCTGTTCTTGTTTCCCTTCAATGTAATTGTATGTTATTTTCTTATATGTTACTATAGTGCAGGGTCATTAAATAAAGAGACTGATACAGCTTAGTGAGAGGCTGGACAGGTGAAGCTGTGTAACATGTTGGGAGAACACTGTGCTCCTCATGCAACAGGGAAGATGATAGAAAGAAACTTCATACCATTCCCTAGGTTTGTCTTGCTCTCAATGAACACAAACAGCTGTGGACAAAGATGAATTATCACAGAATCACAGAATTTTCTAGGTTGGAAGAGACCTCAAGGTCATCGAGTCCAACCTCTGACCTAACGCTAACAGTCCCCACTAAACCATTTCCCTAAGCTCTACATCTAAACGTCTTTTAAAGACCTCCAGGGATGGTGACTCCACCACTTCCCTGGGCAGCCTGTTCCAATGCCTCACAACCCTTTCAGTAAAGAAGTTCTTCCTAACATCCAACCTAAAACTCCCCTGGCTCAACTTAAGCCCATTCCCCCTCGTCCTGTCACCAGGCACGTGGGAGAACAGGCCAACCCCCACCTCGCTACAGCCTCCCTTGAGGTACCTAAAAAGAGCGATAAGGTCACCCCTGAGCCTCCTCTTCTCCAGGCTGAACAAGCCCAGCTCCCTCAGCCGCTCCTCGTAGGACTTGTTCTCCAGGCCCCTCACCAGCTTTGTTGCCCTTCTCTGCACCCGCTCAAGCACCTCGATGTCCTTCTTGTAGCGAGGGGCCCAAAACTGAACACAGTACTTGAGGTGCGGCCTCACCAGAGCTGAGTACAGGGGGACGATCACCTCCCTAGCCCTGCTGGTCACACCGTTCCTGATACAAGCCAGGATGCCGTTGGCCTTCTTGGCCACCTGAGCACACTGCTGCCTCATATTCAGCCGACTATCCACCATCACTCCCAGGTCCTTCTCTGCTTGGCAGCTCTCCAACCATTCCTCTCCCAGCCTGTAGCTCTGCTTGGGGTTATTGCGCCCCAGGTGCAGGACCCGGCACTTGGCCTTGTTGAACTTCATGCAGTTGACATCTTATTATTATCTCACTATTATCAATTATGTTGATAATAGTTTTGTAATTATTGGTAGCTCTTACGTATCTGTTTTGAAGCCAGGTCTCCCTCCTATTTCTTTATTTTTTTTATTAAATAACATTTTGTATCTGTTTGTATCTGTCTCCCCCTGTACTCAGCTCTGGTGAGGCCGCACCTCGAGTACTGTGTTCAGTTTTGGGCCCCTCACTACAAGAAGGACATCGAGGTGCTTGAGCGGGTCCAGAGAAGGGCGACGAAGCTGGTGAGGGGCCTGGAGAACAAGTCCTACGAGGAGCGGCTGAGGGAGCTGGGCTTGTTCAGCCTGGAGAAGAGGAGGCTCAGGGGCGACCTTATCGCTCTCTACAGGTACCTCAAAGCAGGCTGTAGTGAGGTCGGGGTTGGTCTATTCTCCCATGTGCCTGGTGACAAGACGAGGGGGAATGGGTTTAACTTGCGCCAGGGGAGTTTTAGGTTGGATGTTAGGAAGAACTTCTTTACCGAGAGGGTTGTTAGACATTGGAACAGGCTGCCCAGGGAAGTGGTGGAGTCACCATCCCTGAAAGTCTTTAAAAGACATTTAGATGTAGAGCTTAGGGATATGGTTTACTGGGGACTGTTAGTGTTAGGTCAGAGGTTGGGCTCGATGATCTTGAGGTCTCTTCCAACCTAGAAATTCTGTGATTCTGTGTATCTACAAAAGATCTTTTCTTTCTTTCTTTTTTTCTCCCCCCCCCCCCCCCCCCAAGAATTTTAGCAACTGTAGCATAGTGTAACATGCCATGTCATCTACATCCTATCATCTGTAAAGATGTCCTTGGTATTCAGTAATTATGTTAAATGCAGATACTGTATTGAAATAAACAACAAAATTCATATTTAAACTTACAGGAGGTTGTAACAAGGAGGGGATCTGTATCTTCTCCCAAGCAACAAGAGGACATGGCTTCAAGTAGCACCATGGGAGGTTTAGGTTGCATATAAGGAAAAAAAAATCACTGAAAGTGTTGTGAAGCATTGGAACAGACTACCCAGGGAGTAGTTGAGTCAATTTCCCTGGAGGTATTCAGAAGATGTGTAGAAGTGGTGTTTAGGGACATGATTCAGTGGTGGACTTGGAAGTGCTAGGTTAATGGTTAGATGTGATGATTTTAGAGATATTTTCTAATCAAAATGATTCCATTATTCTGTGACTGAAAGCCTAAAAACAAAACCATAGGAGTTTCTGAATTTATGTTCTCCTATTACCCTTATTTTTTACCCATATTACTGAAAAACTACTACATTTATGTTTTTTTTTTTGTTTGTTTGTTTATTTTCCCAAAAGAAAACATTATTGATTTGGTACTTGGCCCTCTATGTTGGTACTATTTGAAATGAAAATTGTAAAAGCTTTTTAATATTCATCTTTAGACAAAGTGACATAATGAACAAAGTAGGATAACCTTAATTTTCCAAAGATAAATACATTCTGAGATTAATATAAACTTAGATTTGTGCTCTTTATGCTCTTTATGAAGATTAGAAGTATCTAAACAGCAGGTACTTTGACTGTTCCATAACTGGCAAAAAAAAAAAATAAAATAATAAAATAGAGCAGTGCACATCATTGCAAATCCTTCACTTTTCAGCTAAATTCCAGCCTTTGTCAGTGACACTTTTTTCCTGTTTTAGGGTGCACAGCAACACATTGTTGGGTGTCCCTTTGCTGGTTTGAACTAACTTCCTTGGTAATGTGTGAGCAACAGGGTTGATTCTGACATTGTGTCTTCTTTAGTTATGCTAATTCCAGTACTCTTCTACAGTACACAAAATGTTACCCAACCATGAGTTCCTTCAAGAGGAAACTCTACAGACTGTTAAATCAGCACAGTATAAACACAACTTGCAACAGATAATAATAAATAGCTTGTGTTCTGCATGTTTATCTTCCCAAATTCAACAATTCTTTATATATTTATACTAGGCACATCCTATCTATAGCTGATTTGGAATTAGATTTACTGTGGCAGAAAGGGGCCTAGGGAGGCACTGTCCCTTTCATACCTGCACTCCTGAGCACCAGAGATTTATATAGCCCACAGAGACAGGTCCTCAGGCTTCTCCAGAGGGAGTCTCATCTGAAAGACAAATTTAAATTATTCATTGCAATTTGAGGAGATATTGCTGTTTTCTAGGTGTAACTTCAGAAATGCTTCAGGAACCAGAAAGTGTTCATTATATTGTTAAAATGAATCTTTTGCATATTTTACCATCATCTCCTTAAGAATATCACTGCAAAGCTGCGACTTGACATTACAATAAAGATGAATGCCACTCTTTAGTGCATGTTTCAAAATAAATGGATTATATTAACTGGTGTACAAAACCCCTCTCTCTCTGATTACTTTTAATTTGTACATTCATAAAGCCATGGATTACTAATAACAGCTATCAATCATTTTCCCTGAAACGGTTTGACACTAAGTACTACAGATCACAGTGAGTTATAATGAAAACTCTTCTTGCAGATTGCATGCAAACACAATTGCATTTCCCCTTCGAGGATTTAATAAAGTACTCCCAGCTCATACGCTATCTCATTTTTCCAAAATGGAGTGATACAGACTTTGAAGACAGTCAGAAAAGCCCAGTGGTGTCCCCTGATGGATTCCTGGATGCTGTATGCACCATTGCCTTCCATGCTTATGCCCATGTGCTTGCCTGAAAACCTGTGAAAAAAAACAGTTCCAAGGACTGACTGACACCTTGTTTCAATTCCAGCAGAAAGGCCACTGAACTTTCTGTATCACTAATTACTATATATTTGCAAGAAAAGTAAGTTGGATACTATGACTGCCGAAAAACTCAGTCCATAGTGTTATAAATGAAGTCTCAACTCAATCTGAATTTAGTAATATTTATAAAAGACAAGTAAACAGAGCTAGGTGCGCAGGGACTCTACACTCTGCCAACATGCACACATGAACATTGAACTTTCTAAATATACAGAACATTGCTTTTACATACTAAACCCAAGTACATCTACACATATGTACAATCAGAAAAGGTATCAACTGAAACATAAACACGGCAAAGTTTTAAAAGGCAAGTGTTTAACAAAAAATCCTTTAAGTCTATTACTACTAATGTCCACGACTGGGGGATCACAGTTGGAGTTGGTAACCCTGGTTGAAGTGCTCCCCTATCTTCCATGACTTCATTAATTTTTCTCAGATCATATAACAGTCTCCATTTTCCATTCCTTTTTCTTGATTACAAACACTGGAGAATTCCAGGGCTAGCCATGGGAACAATGTGTCTCGCTTAAAGTTGTCAAGTGTTATAAATGAAGTCTCAACTCAATCTGAATCTAGTAATATTTATACTTATAAAAGGTATAAAAGCTATAAACAGTATAAAAGGTATAAAAGCTATAAAAGGCAAGTAAACAGCGCTGGGTGTGCAGGGAGTCTACGCTCCACCAACACGCACACACAAACATCAAACATTCTAAATATACACAACATTGCTTTTACATATTAAACCCAAATATGCCTATACATATGTACAATCAGGAAAGGTAACAAACAATTCTTTAAGTTCCATGACTTAACAGTCTCCATTTTCCATTCCTTTTCTTGATTACAAACAAGTCTCCATTTTCCATTCCTTTTGAACAATATGTCTCGCTTTAAATTGTCAAGCAACTCAGTCTTCAGGCCTTATGTATCCCATTCTTCCCAGATCGAAGAAAAGCATATCCCTCTACTTTTCAAGGCCAATAGCCCTGGGTCAAAAGGCACGTCCAGGTCAACAGGGGGCATAACAGCAAAAGCCTTCAATGGCTGTAGCAGCAGAGGGGCCCATGGCGTAGTAGTTGGATCAGTAAAGGAGCCCACAGCTCCCTCACTGTCTGGCAAATCACGTTTCTGATTGTGTTCCCACATGGCTCTTTAAGGCCTCAGAGACTGCTCGCCAGGTGCCGAGCAATCCCACCGCAACCTTATCATTTTTAGTTGCAGAGTCCCACACCTTGACCTCAATTTGGTCCCATATTTCAGGAGCATAAACTGATTATTAATAAGCAGTATAAGCTGTGTAAGGTTACCAGGACAGTGTGTGTTTCTAAGGACGTATGATTCCCCATAATGTGCAACTGCTTACCAGCGAGGGGCAGTTGTGTGCGAGGCTCAGCTTCTCTCAGCTCGAGCTTCCCTCCAGATCTGGTGCGCCTATTTCCAGCGACTTTCTGTACGAGCTTCTTTGAGCAGTTTGCTGAGTTTGGCCAAACCTATCTTCATGAGGCAATCAATGTGCCTGTTCCTGTCTGTTCTGCTAGCCTGTCCTTGTTCATTCCTTTTTTCTACTTCTTTATTGATGACATAACTTCATTATATCATGTTGCTTTTTTTTTTTTTTTCTTTTTCATCTCGAGGACAGGCTCCTCTTATACCCTTCTTCCCACAGCAGTCCCTTTCAAAACAACTTTTCATTGGTCAAACAACTTTGCCCGGCAACAGCAAACACCCAGCAACTTCCATGCCTTAACGGCTGGAGAACAAGCAACCCGAGACTGCATGGTGTCTTCTGAATCACCCTTCTTTGTTCCCTCTAAACTCTTTTATATTCCTGATGGCCTCATCGTTAAGAGTCTGATGTTATCACCAAGCATGGGGCTTGCCAACCCCCATGGCCACACTCCCACATCTCCCCCTTCTTTATTAATACCATCTTCTTGATACGATTTATTACTCCATATATCATAATAGGGAGACTGCAAACTCACAGACAAAATCCATGAGATTTGCAATGGGAAGATATACCAGGCTACAGGTAAATAACTTTGGGTGATTTCCCACCAAAATCCTTTGAATGGTAGGTTCTTAAGAGCTGCATGAAATTTGTCACCAAAGAAAACTGCATAGGAGAATGTAAGCAGCTCTGAGCAACTGCCACAGAAGCACATGAAAATCTAAATACCTGGAACTGCAAAAGTCACACTGCATTCTTAAAGATGCATAGCATTTAAATTGCTTATTGTTTCCTTTCTTTTGATATTTTTTTCCTCCCCTCAGTAATCCTGGCCTTTTTGCAAACATCACAGTTGTCATTACCTCTTCAGACATGTGGATGCCATTGCAAAGCAAAAACGAAATAAAATAAAATGTGACTCTGAAGCGAAAATTCATAGCCCAGGCTTCAGAGGATGCAACCAGTTCAGTTCTCCTTCTCCAGGCACAAGTCTGGGACATTTTAATTTTCATAGCTACATTTTCAATCAGACTGAAAAGGAAAGGCAGATAGGACACATTCTCCTTGTTCCTCCTATCCCTTCAGAGACCTAGCCCAGACAGGCTGAGAAACACGATACATTTCCTTCAGGAAAACACTGGAAAGTAGAATTTATCAGTTTGTTGCCTCACTCACTCAAAAAAAAAAAAAAAAAAAAGTTCATTAGTTAGCAATTACGTGTAGTGGAGTAACAATGTGAGTGAGCTAACAGGCTACAGCACAGTTTAAGCTAATAACAGCAGGAATATTTATTGGGTTAATCAGGTCAAAGCAGCCTGCCACCCAGAACTTCATTAAGTGTCATCTATGCCATTAAAAGCAAATCCTGACTTGACTGGAGGGAGTAAGAGGATGTCTCCAGCATGGGCAGAAGCGGTAACCTACTTTGCGTGTTGACTTTCTGTGTGTGTGATATATAGTCAGCATTTCTAATGAATCTGCTTGGAGCGGCTGGAATATTATGATTTATAGCACCTTCCCACTCTCTATCATAGCATTTTATTAGATGGATGGGAAGCCAGTAGTAATGAGGTTAGGAATGAGAAAACATCCATCAAGCTTGGCTACATCTTCTCAGGAAAGACAACATGCTATCTCTTATGTCTCAGGCAGTGATCTAGGTCACGTTGGTATAAAATGCATGATTAAAACCAAGCATTTGACACTACATAATAGGCATCTAGTTAAAAAATAGCTCTAGTGTTCCTGACTTTTAATTAAACCCAACTCATAAATATGCACTGTGGTAAATATACTGCAGAATGGGTCTTGTTTATATCCCACCACATAACAATTACCTTCAGAGCGAACCCTTTATTTCACTACATGCTGTTATTAGGCAAGAGACAGTCTAAAATACAAATGTTAAGCCAGTGATGTTAGGCAGGCACACAATGATCCCATCTACTTCAATTGCTTGCTCTCCTCATACTTGCCACTGCAGTTATCAATCTAAAATAAAGCACCCTTAATCTTTTTTTGCAATCTTTCAAGGCACCTTTGATTGCCTCAGTAATAACAGAGAGAGGGGGACTCTTAAATATGGAATGGTAGTGCACTGTAAATCTATCCCTTTAACAGGTTTATTCTTTTCTGTGTGGCTCGTTTATGGAAGTTTTTTTTATGTGGCTTTGAATAATGCAAAGCTGACAAATTCATGCACAAAAGGCACATTCATGTAGGCACCAGCTCAGTGAGATATTTAACTGTGTGCTTGACTTAAGCACATCAGTCATCTCATGGAGGTTAACAGTCAATTACCAATTGCTTGCTAGCTCAACAGTTGATCAATAAAGGAATAATCCAGTTCCATTGTGGTTTCAAGAGGTAACATCCTTGTGATGAAGCTAAAGGCACTGGGGTCAAGTTCTATATGTTGGGGAAATCTTGCCACAATGAAAGCAGTGAAAGGTTTTCAGTGTCACAGATGACAGTGCAGCAGGATAGAGAAATAGATGGAGAGCAGTGTAATTGATCAGCCAGGTGGAGGTTAAAAGTCCAAGAGTATTAATTTCTACTTAAAGGGGGCAATAGCAAAATGTAAGCATTTCTGTCTCTAAGGAGATTATTATCCACAAAACATGGTACAGCAATATCTGTTTCATTGTTAAGCAAGAGACAATCATGAGCCTGATGGATGTGCTACAATGAAAGAATACTTTGACCTGGACTTTTCACTGCTTTCCATTGTAAATGAACTTATGCTCATTATATCAGATCCACAGAGTTATAAGAAGTGTGCAAAAACATTCATGTAGTTGTTGAAGTAATAAGAAGGGCATAGGAGTAAAATAAAGCCCGCAAACATATAATTTGAAAGGTTTCCTTCAGATCTTCAGGAACACCTCAAATATTCAATTTTTAAACTTTCACAGGCAGAAAAAAAGTGACATTTTATAATAGCAACACACCTTGATAAACAGTGAATTTTCTAGTGGGACTGATTCATTTAATTTTATAATTTGCCCAGAAGACTAAAAAAAATGTGACTTCTGTTGTAAAATGCTGTTTTTTCCCCTCTAGGGATACCTTTGAAGCATTTGGTAATGGTCCCCAAGGAACTGAATATTTGTGTGATGCTTCTTCTATTTCATCTGCTGCAGAGAAGGATGCCTATAAATATACAAGATATGTTCCAAGGGTATTTTATTTTCCATATAATCAATGACCATATTTGTTGATGGGCTTTTTACAGGCAGAGGGAGATGAAATGGTCTTTTTTTATTTTCAGACTAAAACCAGCTGGCTCTACGAAAATATAATAATCTCTCAAAGAAAAATTGTTAGGTTGTTTCAGAATATTAAGGATGATTTCTATGGAAGCTATTGTGCCAATTGTGGCAAGTACTAGTTTTGCCCATGATGTTTGGTAGGTAGAGATTTGTCTTAACCAATAACCTAAATACACTAAAATTTACCGATCTATTTCACTCCACTGCTACTGTTATGCTAGTGAAAAGTAAACCTAAGCTTAAAAATATGCACTAAAATTCAGAACAAATTCACTTAATTAATTGTTCTCACAGTGCGAAGTCCTAACATAGCTTTCTGTAGTATTATGAAATGATTTGTCCTGTCTTTTCTTTCATGCAATCTCTTCATATTAATGGAAATGTTTAAAAAAAAATCTTCAGTAGTCAACAACAATTTACAGTAAATTGATGAAGTCTTGTTGGACATAACTGGTAGCATCAGCAACCAAGCTTTCTTTGTGAGGTGTTGCAGTGAAATATATCTTTATGGTACATTTAACAGCTTCCCGTTTACACTGTATTTTAGTAACAGGATGATTTCTTCAAACAAACAAAAACAACAACAAAAACAAACATACACATAACCATTAATAAAAGGTGGGCTGTGGTATCAGCTAAGTGCTTTGACTTTGGTACAAAACCAAAATATTTTCCTGGATGAAAAAAAAAGCACTGTGCAAATAGATCATGGGCTGACTACTTGCAGTCATCACAATCCTTGTGGAAAGAGATTTATTATGCTGGATTTTATTATGCATCCAGTTTTCAGAGGAATAAATTACATGCTTCTTTTGCTGTGTTAATATTGCAAGTGACTACGGCTGCTGTTGTACACTCCCTTAGAAACATCTTTTACACAGTGCCAATTAAACAGGAGGTGGGAATGTTGGCAAGAGGATTTCAGCATCTCAACAAAAGGTCAATATGCTTACCAACCAGCCAGAATTTATTTAGTAATGGATTGTATACTCAGTACTGGGTTCAAGCCCAGTTTCTACTATGGGAATTTAATATATATTCCTCTGAATGAGAGCAGGTACTATCAAAGGAACTATACTATTACTTAGGAGACAGTTTAAAATATTTATAAAGCATCCCCGTGACCTCATCTGACCAAGCTAGCTTTTGCGCTTTTTTCTTTTACTGAGTAGTGTTAATGTTTCAACATTGAACAAATGCAATTTATATATTGACACTTTGTCATTATCACTGTACAGAGACTCACCTTGTTAGCTTTCCCCTCTCTCTCTCCTTTTAAGAAACAGCAAAAATGTCTAACCCTGATCAAAAAGTACAGCAGGTATGATAGTTCAGAAGTCTTCTAACATCTAAAGAAGGAAGTTTATCTTCTTTTTAAGGTTGTTTAGGAAGTCATGGGCAATTTATTTTTTCTATGTTATTTTTATTGTCTTGTATGTTCAAGTGAGATTTTTCACTTCACTTTCTGCACTTATTGCCTTTAAGGAACTATTGAGACTTGATTGCTAACTTTATAAATGCCTAGAAAGGGCCTGAACTAATAAGGCAAGGACTGGGATTGTCTTTAATGTATAACTAAAAATTGGCATCAAGGCAGAAACTCTACCTTTTATAAGGGAATAAGCCAATAGGTACTAACTTGTTTTCTTTTACTTCACTAGAAACATTTGTAGTAGAAACAGGACACTACTGAGAAAAGCAAATGGAGGAAACATTTTTCTATAAATGAACTCCAGAAGACACAAGGTCTTCCCAGCACGGGCTCTTTGGAGTCTGAGATACAAACTGGTCCATCTCCACTTTCCTTCATCATTCTGGCTTGTTCCTTGCCTCAGCCCCTTCCTGGATGATGCCAATTTAGACGCTTCTTGCTTCCCAGATAGATTCTCCTGCCAAAAAAATTATAGTAACACCATTTTCCAAGATCATGCCCAAATACTTTTCAGTCTACAAGACTGAAATAACAAGTGTTATTTCTCACCACCAGCCAAAAGCATAGATGAGAATAATTCCTCCTTTGCATTTATTTGTTCTAAAAGTCACCAACTTACTTTTCAGTCCACAAAAATCCATGCAGTTTTGCAAGGGAAATAGTAAACCAAACCTAAAAGCCATGAAAAGCATCTTTTATTTTCTTGTTTTCTTTTATCTGCTCAGACACAATAACATTTTTTTCTCATCAGTATTCAGAGAAGAGCATCAGTGTTCTTCATCAGGAGCTGACACTTTGAGGATAGACCTATCATAAGATAGGTCTGGCCAGAAGCTACAGTTATTCCTGTACGGCTAGACCATGTGTCTTCCCATAATGCCCCAATTTCTGTTTTATTTGAAATTTTTAAAGCAGCTATGATCATTTGGTTATCTGATTACTCTTATCACATATCACATGAAGTAACATTTATCCGAGCTTTCTGGAAATCAGCTATTTACTGAACTGTCTCTATCTTGAGACAGTTCCTGTCAAGCTCACTTATGTTTTGGACTTAGATATTATCCAAGATAATAGCTTCATGACTGTCTGCCTCCACATACATTGTCTTCTCTGATCTCTTCAAGTTGTGAAACATGAAACATTTAAGCAGTGAGGAAAATTAAATTTTCTAGTTATTCACAATAGGAAAGTTCATGGTTCTCTGGCAAAATCTGCCTTTAGTGCAGCATGAAAAAGAATTGTGTGAGGGTTTTTTAGTTTACATGAAGCATCATGTGTGCATAGGGTTTTCCCAGTACACAAATAGAAGTAGCTGTGCTTCCAAAGATGTGTTCTTTATTTATCCCGCTCTACTCTGCGCTGGTGCGGCCTCACCTCGAGTACTGTGTGCAGTTCTGGGCACCACAGTATAAAAAGGACATGAAACTGTTGGAAAGTGTCCAGAGGAGGGCTACGAAGATGGTGAAAGGCCTGGAGGGGAAGACGTACGAGGAACGGCTGAGGTCACTGGGCCTGTTCAGCCTGGAGAAGAGGAGGCTGAGGGGAGACCTCATCACAGTCTACAACTTCCTCGTAAGGGGGTGTCTGTGGAGGAATGGTTAAGTGAAGTAGGTCATGTGAATGTTGAGCAACTAGGAGGTCGCGAGCTAACAAAGTATCGAACGCAGCTCATATGAGTCTGAGAAAGTACGTAAAATCTGGGAGGTTTCAGGGAGGTTTCAGGGAGGTTTCAGGTACAAGGACATGATATTTGTTGGTGGTCTGGGAAAGTACTAACTGTGTTATTTCGGTTGATGGGAGTGAGAAACTAGCTGATAAAATAGAGAAATGTACTAACCAATCATGAGCTTAGCTTTTGCAATATGTATGAGCTAATTATATTGAATTAGATAAAAGACGACTGAGCTATCCAATAAATCGAAGTTCACTGATCACTCATATTGAGTGTCTGTGTCTTCCTTCCGTCGACAACAAATGTCCTCGCAACAAATGGCGCCCGAGCAGGGACAAATCTGAATGGGAACAGGGACCTTCTGAACGGGAACAGGAACTTCGCTGGAGTTGAACCTGCGAGCCACGGTTGGACGGAATACAAGGACCGGTCCTGCAACGCAGCTCAGGAGGTGAAAAGGATTACAAATTGCTGAATCTCCGCACCCGAGGCCTGAAAGGTGAATGGAAAAGAAACCTGGAATCCCCACACCCGCAGCTCGGGAAAGGAGTCCTCGCACCCGGGATGAGCCTATAGAGGGTCCCGCCGGAAAGCGTCGCCGAGGTCTTTGCAAAGGCTGCAACGGTACCGACGTATATAAAGGTATGGAGAGACAAGCGGCGTATGATTTGCTCAAATGCTTTTTAGAAAAGCGGAGCACACAGCTTACAGACTGCAAAAAGGATTTACCAGGATTATTAGCATATGGGGTAGCTAAGGGTTGTTTTATCAATCCTGATACAGTTTTTGAACAAACAGAGTGGCGTAAATTTGGGGACAAATTGTTTGATGAAAATAAGGCTGCTAAAAAATTATTGAAGCCTTGGAGAGCAGTCACTAACGCCTTAGTTATACATCAGGCTGAGCAGAGAGTTGCTGCTACCACTACAGAGCGACTGGGATTGCCGGGAAGTGCTGGAGCTGGGGATTGCCCACTGCTGCCTTCAGTGAGAACGATAACGCTGCCTCAGGGGGCTACGGGGCAATGGGAGCCTCCCCCCCCCTCAGTCACCGCCACGAGCAGCGCTGCACTCGGAGTTCCGCGGAATCGAACGGCAGCCGACCCTCACCGTGTGGCGAGTCGGCACAGAGCAGAGGGACGGACATCAGGACCCTGCAGCCTGTCTGACGTAACCATGGAAGCAGCGGCGGCTGTGCTGCTTCTCTCTGGCATTCTTTTTATAAGAGGTTTACCTTGCAATGCAAAAGGGATACTAACTGGAGTGTTAATAATTGTATGTGTTATTCTTAAATGTCCAGGTATTTTGTGTTGAAAGTATTTGTGTAAGGGTAAGGTTTTAAAACAAAGTGTTGCAAGTCACTTCAGGAGGAACACAATGAGAGACAATACTTGTTTGTTTGGTTATGATTCTAAATTATATTGGCCGCACGTATTGTTTGCTTATCATTCTAAATTATATTCTTGTGGTATGATTGAGGTTGTGGTATGATTGAGAGTGAGATGTGCCAGAGGCCTCTGAGTGTACAATTGTGCTCTGAGTGTGCAAGTGTGCTCTGAGTGTGCAAGTGTGCTCTGGGTGTGAGTGTGCTGTGTACTGTGTTAGTGAGAGCGCATTTATTGCCATAGTACAGGCTGAAATCATAGGAAATTAGTACTGGTCAAGCAAAATCATGTTTCACAAGTATGGGGTCATTGTGTGAAGTAGCCACTAGGAGAAACTTAAGGGAACGTACTGTTTAAAACTTTTTGATCAAAAATGTTATAGAGATTTTGAAATGGTGCTGGAAACAGGTACCCAGTGGATCACTGCAAAGTGGACTGAAGCAGCTTTAGAATCTGCACACGCCGAAGACGACCAGGAAGAGGTTCCTGATAATTATTCTGACAATGACGTGGGTTGTGACACCTCGACAACTGTCAAGAACAGCCTTCGATCACCATCAAGTGATTAGGTTTAAGTGTGTTACTATTAAGTTGTGTTACTTACTATTAATTGTGTTACCATTAAGTGCTTACAGTAATTGTAGTGTTATTAGGGTTAAGTTGTATAGTTGTGTTATGTTATGTATCCTTTTAGAACATGCTTGTTTGGGGTCCCAATAGGGGATCCAAAGGAACTGAGCGAAATGTTAGCACCATATTCTGCCAGTATTACTCCGCTTAATGGATCTTTTTCTGACTGTAGGAACTGCACATGCTTTGACTAACATTAATAAGCTTGCTTGTTGGGCTGTTAAACAATCAAATGTAACAACACAAGTTCTTTCTGAAATGTCGCAAGATATGGAGAGCATAAGACATGCTGTATTACAAAATAGGGCCGCTATTGATTTCTTGTTATTAGCTCAAGGACATGGGTGTGAAGATGTAGAAGGAATGTGTTGCTTTAATCTCTCTGATCATGGGCAATCAATTCACAATCAATTGAAATGGTTAAGGGATCATACACAAAAAATTACGATACAGAATAATTGGTTTGATGATTGGCTTAAATCTGTCTTTGGAAATGTAGGGGGATGGGTTTTTTATTTAATCAAAGAGGGACTTCGCCTTTTGCTTATAATTGTATTGATTATTATTGCTGCGCGGGTAGTCCTTAGCTGCTTATCTAGGAAACTAGAACAACTCACAGAGAAGGTGTTTATAGCCCAAAATAAAAACGGGGGAATTGTGGAGGAATGGTTAAGTGAAGTAGGTCATGTGAATGTTGAGCAACTAGGAGGTCGCGAGCTAACAAAGTATCGAACGCAGCTCATATGAGTCTGAGAAAGTACGTAAAATCTGGGAGGTTTCAGGGAGGTTTCAGGGAGGTTTCAGGTACAAGGACATGATATTTGTTGGTGGTCTGGGAAAGTACTAACTGTGTTATTTCGGTTGATGGGAGTGAGAAACTAGCTGATAAAATAGAGAAATGTACTAACCAATCATGAGCTTAGCTTTTGCAATATGTATGAGCTAATTATATTGAATTAGATAAAAGACGACTGAGCTATCCAATAAATCGAAGTTCACTGATCACTCATATTGAGTGTCTGTGTCTTCCTTCCGTCGACAACAAATGTCCTCGCAACAGGTGTCGAGAGGCAGGAGACCTTTTCTCCATTAACACTAGTGACAGGACCCGCGGGAACGGGGTTAAGCTGAGGCAGGGGAAATTTAGGCTGGACGTCAGGAGGGGGTTCTTCACAGAGAGGGTGGTTGCACACTGGAACAGGCTCCCCAGGGAAGTGGTCACTGCACCGAGCCTGTCTGAATTTAAGAAGAGATTGGACTGTGCACTTAGGCACATGGTCTGAACTTTTGGGTAGACCTGTGCGGTGTCAAGAGTTGGACTTGATGATCCTTAAGGGTCCCTTCCAACTCAGGATATTCTATGATTCTATGATTTATTGCTTTTCATCTCTAACTGCATGCAGTTCATCTTTCTCTTTGAGAAGATGGTTAAAACCAGCAACTAAGTACAATTACTGGGGTTTTGCTCAGCTTTTGTCTGCCAGCAAAAAGAAGAGAGACTATGCAGCAAATCATGATGTATTAATACACTATGGAATACTTGTACCAAAACACATATTTTTGGCTGATTCCTGTATACCTATCTTAAGCATTAAATATACAGATCTATACAAAATTATTATGTTTCACCACGTAAGTTTGTATCTATGGGTGTAGTGTAATACCTAACACATAAGGATACTTGGATAATTGCCTGCTAATAAAAGTGCTTTATGACAGACCTGAGAACCTCCAATGGGAGCACCAGGAAGCACAGTTCTACACAGGGTGATGCCCTTTATTCAGCATGGAGATGAATCATCATATGTGTGAGGCAGGTTTAAATGGAACATGTGAAATTCTCAGTCTGTACTTGGTCTGATCATAACAATGACACCAGCCAATCCCTGTCATGAGGAGCAGATGTGTTGGTTTTCCTGTTTGCAAAAGATAAGTCAGATCACAAAGGAGTTAACAGACAGTTTTTCCAAACTGCAGACTACAATAAGTTCTTCTGGATGTCTCCCGTGAGACTTCTAATATTCAGAGAGTAATCTTGCAATCTATAAACTTTGTAAGTCCTAAAGACTTAAATACCCTTAGCTTCTTGCCCCCAGAAAACCCTGCTATTTTCATGGTGCACTAAGATCAATGTGAAGGGGAATCTATATTTCTGCAGATAAGAATATTAAAAGAAAAGTAGCCAAGGTGAGGGGCATTTCCATCTACAGACCTAAAGATATTTCAGGGAGAATGCCTCCTTTACAGAGGATGACATCACTGTAAGAAAACAATATTAAGAATTTTGTTTCCATTATAATCTTTTGGCAAGAAACAAGATAGGGTAACGTCTTCCTTGCAAGAAAACTAGGCTTCTCTAAATGTCACTTTCCTAACAAGAGTCCCCCAAAGTGCCATTGTGTTTACTTTCTTTGCACAGAAGGGCTAAACAGTGAGAACACTGGTGCATAAGCCCTTCAAGTATTGAGATATTGAATTCTGATCTTTAATAAACCAACACTGATTTACTTCACTGCTTCTGTTTGCTTAGTTAAGCTCCACTGGCATAGGAAAAGGCACACATAATTTAATCAGATTGCTTTTTTCATTTGATTTTTATTAATGCAGCAAGCTGGCATTGAGCTCAGTGAATTCATTCAGTTCTCACCAGTAGTTCTCACCACATACTCCTTCCTCCTGACTGGAAGTTTCAAACAGTAAAATATTGCAACAAAGTACAAGGGCTTATGACATGACATGACAGACATGACATGAGGTCCATTTCAATGGGAAAGCACTCTTTCCCATTAAAAAGAGAAACAAAGAATGGAGCATTTAAGGGGAGCGTGGAATTGTTCCCATTTCGGTGGGGCTGTGATAGATGTACCATTCCATTCTTCATTTCTGCTCACAAAAATTCCACCCCAGCAGGACTCCAGGACACCTATCCAGCTGCCTTATGCCATTCACCATCCGGCTCATCCTGCTGTTCTTAGCATTCTCCTCCCAACTAGATAAATATAGTACTGTTGAGCTGTCACAACTGGAAACCTTATTTATTTGTCGTGTTTTGCAGTTCACTGCAGTGTTTACCAAATCTTTCTCATTTATTATAGTGTAAAACCTTTGGAAAGGTATCCTTTTATAGTTTCTCTATACAGAACTATTATGATCATGGTGATTTTAACAAACTCTGAAATAAAGCTGATCATTATATAAGGATAAATCCATATTGTCCTTATCTGTAAGCTCTGAAAACACTTTCCATTTTGTAAAGGAGAGATGATGAAAGTTTTAGAGATGTGTTCATTCGTATTCTACTTACCTGTTTTGCCACTGGCCAAGAATGTTTATCCCATTGCATTATTCCACTTCTATCATATTTGATTGTACTTTATTTTGTAAAGTAAAGACTGAATTGACACACACATAAGTATCATGAATATACATATATAGCATGATTTAAGGAGTCTTAACCTCCCTGGAGCATCTGCCTGATCCTATTTGCAATTACAATGTTGTGGTGTCTTTCTTCATCCAAGGATAAGCAGCCTGTCCATATTTTCCTTTATCCTCAAAAGAACATGCAAAGCAGTGATGTTAATTGTCAAAATTATACTTTCTCAGTGATGGCAGATCTTCCTCTTAATGAAAAATCTCACAGGACAGGAGAGATAAAGAGGAAATTATATGCATTTTCCTTTATCAGAAATATATGATAATATGTTATATGTGTGTGTGTGTGTGTGTGTCATGATCCTCTATTTGGACAACAGAGATTCCTTTTCAAGTAAAACAAGGTCCTTCCTTTTAGGGCAGTTTCCATTTCATTGTTCATAACCTTGTCCAGAAATAAGTATAGTTTAAGTATATTCCCTATTATATGTAACTAAATGAGAGTTAAAACTGAGTTAGTTTGTGATAGAATTGTGAGATGATATATCACATCTCTCAAAGGTTTTTAACACTGGCCATGAGCATATATTGTTCTTACATCATAGAGATACTTGTATTATTCACCTATTCTTACAGACCTTTGCTCACTTTCTCTGTCTCTGTGTGCTCATGGCACCTAGATTGATGGGGTGTGTAGTAACTCTGCTTTCACTGAAGTCAGCGAGAATTTTATTACCTATTTCCCTGACTAAGAATATTTACAGATGCACTTCACCTTGGTCTATCTCTGTGATAATCTCCTAAGTGCTGAATGACAAGTAGGTAAGATAAATAAAGGAAATATATATATATGTATATTTGAAAAAAAAACTAATATAAATATATAAATATATATATATATATTTGAAACAGCCTAAGCAACAGAACATCTTTTCCCCCAAACTTTCAAACTTGAGGGCAAAATAAATGCATTTAATGAATAATATCCCACTATTATACAAAATATTTTACATATCCTGCTTTCATAAGACATTTTAATGAATCACAGAATCACAGAATTTCTAGGTTGGAAGAGACCTCAAGATCATCGAGTCCAACCTCTGACCTAACGCTAGCAGTCCCCACTAAACCATATCGCTAAGCTCTACATCTAAATGTCTTTTGAAGACTTCCAGGGATGGTGACTCCACCACTTCCCTGGGCAGCCTGTTCCAATGCCTCACAACCCTTTCAGTAAAGAAGTTCTTCCTAACATCTAACCTAAAACTCCCCTGGCTCAACTTAAGCCCATTCCCGCTCGTCCTGTCACCAGGCACGTGGGAGAACAAACCAACCCCCACCTCACTACAGCCTCCTATGAGGTACCTATAGAGAGCGATAAGGTTGCCCCTGAGCCTCCTCTTCTCCAGGCTGAACAAGCCCAGCTCCCTCAGCCGCTCCTCGTAGGACTTGTTCTCCAGGCCTCTCACCAGCTTCGTCGCCCTTCTCTGCACCCGCTCAAGCACCTCGATGTCCTTCTTGTAGCGAGGGGCCCAAAACTGAACACAGTACTCGAGGTGCGGCCTCACCAGAGCTGAGTACAGGGGGACGATCACCTCCCTAGCCCTGCTGGTCACACCGTTCCTGATACAAGCCAGGATGCCGTTGGCCTTCTTGGCCACCTGAGCACACTGCTGGCTCATATTCAGCCGACTATCCACCATCACTCCCAGGTCCTTCTCTGCCTGGCAGCTCTCGAACCATTCCTCTCCCAGCCTGTAGCTCTGCTTGGGGTTATTGCGCCCCAGGTGCAGGACCCGGCACTTGGCCTTGTTGAACTTCAAATTGAGTTTCAAATCAAAATCTTTTATGTTTCCTGAAGCACAGAATCTGCTTAAAAACTTTCTAAGTTACTATACAACATATTCAATACATACATATATATACATTTTAATCTATAAACATTAACTATTAAATTAATATTACAGATCTGTTTTCAACAACAAGAGTTCTGTATTTCTGTATAAGTACAATGCCTGGAGCATACAAAATTGTCCTAAATATTTTTATCGTAAATCATCCCAAAAATGCTTCTATGTTCAAAGCCAATATTTACAGAATGAAAGCTTCAATACCTGTACATTATTTTAAGTTGCCATTAAAAAAAAAAAAAAAACAACAACACCTTAAAGGAAGAAAGAAAGCAGGATTGCAAGGACATTCACTGGGAAGACAGACACTGAACTTCATTATTTTCAGTTCCTTGGTCTACTGCATCTACCTGATGTGTGCTAGCATTCTTCCACACTGCTTCTGAAACACCTAGCCATCTGGAGACAGCTGTATTAAAATAGAATATTAGGCTGATATTCTTTTCAAGGCTGCAGTTTTTTGATCTTTTACCTAGAAAAATACATCTGGGGTCTATTAAACCTCTGTTCTTTACAATTTAATTTCACATAAACCCAGAAAAGAGAAAGAAGGAAAGAAGGAAAGAAGGAAAGAAGGAAAGAAGGAAAGAAGGAAGGAAGGAAGGAAGGAAGGAAGGAAGGAAGGAAGGAAGGAAGGAAGGAAGGAAGGAAGGAAGGAAGGAAGGAAGGAAGGAAGGAAGAGAAAGAAAGAAAGAAAAAGAAAGAAAGAAAGAAAGAAAGAAAGAAAGAAAGAAAGAAAGAAAGAAAGAAAGAAAGAAAGAAAGAAAGAAAGAAAGAAAGAAAGAAAGAAAGAAAAAGAAAAAGAAAGAAAAAGAAGAAAAAGAAAAAGAAGAAGAAAAAGAAAAAGAAAAAGAAAAAGAAAAAGAAGAAGAAAAAGAAAAAGAAAAAGAAAAAGAAAGAAAAAGAAAAAGAAAAAGAAAAAGAAAAAGAAAAAGAAAAAGAAAAAGAAAAAGAAAAAGAAAAAGAAAAAGAAAAAGCAAAAGAAAGACACAACAACACAACAACAACACAACAACAAAAAACACATGGGGTTACAATAGGAAGGGTTTTTTTTGGAAATACAAAGAAAGTACAGTGAACAGAACTCCAGAAATACTTAGTACATGCTATAACATATAATCAAATAAATAAATAAAGATTAAATAATTGTAGATTTATTTTTCACTTCATTATTTTGTTTACCTTGCAGCAAAGCCATATGCAAAGAAGAAAATAGCTATCTCAAAACATTTGTAGGAACTTGTTTCTTTTATGAAATTTCATGAAAGTAAAATGCCATCCATAACAGCAAACAGGCTGTTGCTCCCTTCTGGCAAATGGCTTAGTCTGTTTGTCTGCCCGCTTGATGGGACAGCAGAACATTGTTACAATGACGGGACATTTGTATTCAAAATCTTGTCTCCACTGGTCCTCCTCTCTTTTACAGTCAAATCTTTCATTGCTAACCCGTACGATAAATCATTTTCCTAATGGTAAATATTCCAAATGAATGTTTTCTACATGCTGTTTTGAACAACATAATGTGAAGCCTACTGGCACTCCACTTTTATGTGGAAGAATCTTCAAATCTTAGCAGAATGTGTGTGATAGTAGAAGAAACTTCTCAGCAAGCTTAGCAATGAGACAAAGACACAGAAGATTCTGTGACTTCTTTGACTGATAATGCCTCAGTGAAGTGACCTTCACAGTAGTTTACAGACAGGCTTTCAAGACACATTTGTCTAAAAATGTTTCAGGTTTTGTTAATGTTTTATATTACAGGGAAAGTGAACTTGATGTGTTTACTATTTATAAAAGATTTTGACTGTAGCACGTTTAAAAGATAAATTGGCCCCAGATTTTTCAAGTAATTCAGTATGTCCCACTAAATCTTTTCAAACATATGCAGAAGGGGCCAAAATGGTCGTTACAACAAATAGATTGTACTCCTCTGTGTTTTTTATGGCTATGTTCTAAATAACTTTGATACAACTATTTCTATTTCTTTGCTGGTTTTGTTGCTGTTCTTTTATTTTTAAATACAGATCAAATGCGGTCTGTTAAACTCAGTCTATGTTAATAATAAGAAACCATGCTACATGTTTAGATTCTCAGTCTTAATTTTCCATTCCCAACGCAGCAGCCTCTCAATCTGCAATTCTGAGGGATAATCCAATACAAGTACGATATTAAGTTCCATGGCAAACCTGCCAGAGGAGGGCAAAAAGGATTAGACTGCTGCAGTTTAACAAAGATTCACTGAATGTGTCACTTTAAAGCAGTCCATGTTTTGACATGAATAGTTTCTTGCAATCTAAATGTGTTACTTATCTAAGTATTGCTTATCTAAGCATTAATTACATGATGATGCAAAGAAATAAACACACACAGACAACAATTAAAATTTTGAGTTATCTCACAGGAGTGGCCCGAATTTTATGGGATGGTCATTTGTAAGTAATTTAACAAAGCTGTGTACAGGGAGCTAAGAATAAACTCCATTAGTGAATAAATGGATTTGTTCAATTTATATTTGCATAAAGCTTGGGAAACATACCTTTTCATATCTTAGCCTGAAGATCCAATGTCTGCTTTAGAGACACTCTCTGCTAGTACATGGAAAAAGATGCTAAGTATAGAAAAATCTCCAAAGTGAAAACCAAAACTTTTCAGATAAAGACCATGTCATTATAATAGTTTTGTAGAAGATACCACTGAATCACAAAATAAAGGCTAACAAAGTTAAGATGACATAAAAACCTAGCAGAGAACAAGTTACCTGAGGAAACAACACATGAAGTTTCACCATTTTTCAGATATTTTCATGTTCTTAAGAGGATTTTTTTATCATTGCTTATTTACCCCCTTTCCATTTCTTCCACCAATTACAACTGTAGTTTTAAGCTTACTACGCATTTTATTGTCTCAGCATTGTTGCATTTCATTTTCTTTTCCTATGGCTTCTCTCTGTAGTATCAGAATTGCATCTTAGAGTTTCACTGAAGAAGTTTTCACAATCAGTTTTTCATCTTTCTTTCATGAACTTTTTTCCACTGTTCTTTTCTAAAGCTCTGCTCTGCCAAAAAGGTTAATTTCTCCTTCCTCATGGGACACCTATGAATATTGGATTTTAAGCTATTACATCATCTTTCCTCTAACAAAGATCTGTCTTTGTATTAAAACTAAAACAATATTATTCATTTGCTTAATATCTCCCTTTCTCAGATTGCCCTGCATGATTTTTCTGCTGTGTTGAACAATTTCATCTCTTTCTTCATCCAACAACACTCACTCTGTATTTTGTAGTGGTCTTTAACATCAGTGCTTCATTCAAGTTAATATAATTCTGTCATTTTTCATCCCTAATGCCAGTTCCCTCCATCATCCTCAGACTCTCTTTAGGACTATTGTCCACAATTCAGTGCTTTTTCTTGACCTCTCCTCTGCCTCTGAAGATTTGGTCAAGCTTCTAACTCTCTTCAAAACAACAACCACCACTTTCTTTAGCCTGTTTCTTCTTCTCTCTCTTTTCTTTAGTCCTCTGTAAGCTAGTTTTTATCTCTCCTCAGGAGTGAAATGGCTCTCACTAATGACATCTTACAGAGCTACAGTAAATAATTTAGGGACAATGTTAATAATGCACAGCAGAGAAGGAGAGGAATTAAGAGATACTGGAAAAGAGAAGTTTTCAGCAGAGAACCACAATGAGATAGAGACTTACGAATACATTTCTCCTATGTTCTATAATTATCTGTTCTCCAGAGAAAACTATTCATATTCCAAGAGTGATATATAAAGGAAAGTGTGATGAAGTCTGATGCTCAATAAATGAAGGACTAAGAAGCGGGAAGAGGCTTATAAAATGTATGAGGATAAAGTTACATAGGAAGATCCTGAGCTAAACCAAGTGGGCTTTTCTCTACTAGAGCTTGGAAAGAATGAAGAGTGACTAGAGGTCTCAAGAAGGGGTTATGGTTTCATAGTACTTAGGAGAAGACAGTCAGCCAGAGATCATTATGTACCTTCAGTGCTTCCTATTTTTGAGTCTCTATACTTCTCTCAGATACCACATATACTTGAATTGGTAGCAAAAGTAGTCTGTTATTTCATCAATAAAAATTGAAGCAGCTTGATTTAAAATGCAATTTTTCCACTAGTAATTTAAGTATTTGAAATTTCTCTATAATTCTGCTTATCTCAAGGCTGGAAAATTCCTGCCATTATCTCTCTACTTACTGATAGGAGTTTTCCAGGTGGGCAGCCAGAAAATCAAGGACGTTGTTTCTCCCAGGAATATCCTTTTTCTTAAAATCCTTTTCCACTAAAGATTTTGCAGTTCTGACTTTCTTTTAAAGGGAAGATATTAATTCCTCACAATCCTGTTTCTAACAAAAAGAAGTACTCTTTCCTCTTTCCAGCCTTCCAGAGATAGACAGCAACATTTCTTTTCAAGTATTGCAAGTGGGTTAAAAAGAGCAGGATGCTTATCAAATATTTGATTTACACTAACTCCAAATAAAACATGAACAAGAATCCTTCCCAACCTCAGCAAATGCTAGCTGAGGAGCAAAGTGAAAATCTATATCCCTCTTGTTAGCTACAAACAAAATAAATGCAGTAATGGCATGATTTACTTCCTGAATTAGACCTCTTTTTGTTTATTTGTTTGTTTGTTTTCTCCCACGCACATATGAGGAAAACTAAATACTAAATATCTTTAACAATTATTATTATTATTATTATTATTATTATTATTATTATTATTATTATTATTTAGAAAATTTTAGTTCAAATTTATTTTTTACCATCCTCTTCCCAAGTCCTTGTGGTCACACGATGTTATTTGCAAACTCATGAAATGTGATGTGAAATTATTTAGTCCCCAGATGTGTCAGCTGTCTAGCTTGGAAAATAAGCTTTGTCTCAGATACTTCAACTTCCTTAACCAAATTTCATAAAGCACAAGAATTTTAAACAGTTTTTGGATGTGGATGTGGAGGGACAGGAAAGGAAGGGCTTGCAAGTATCTACAAAATTTTGAATGTTGTGTGTTTCCTGCTGTTGTTTGAGCACTCTGAAGGTATTTCATGGAAACAGAATCATCAAGCTTGGAAAAGACCTTTAAGATCAACATGTCCCACTGGCAGCCTGACCTACTTAGTCCCATCACTAACTTATGTCCTTTAGCGCCATGTTCACATCTCTTAAATATCTGCAGGGATGGCAATTCCACCACTTCCCTGAGCAGCCCATTCCAATGTTTGACTGCCCTTTACATAAAGAAATTCTTCCTAATGTTCAATCTAAACCTCCTCTGGTTCAACCTGAGACCCTTTCCTTTCATTCTATCACTGATCACCTGAGAAAAGAGATTGACACTCTTCTGATTGACACTGCAACCTCCTTTCATGTGGTTCTAGAGAGCAATGAGGCCTTCTCTAAGTCTCCTTTACTCCAGAATAAACAACTCCAATTCCCTCTGTCATTCCTAAGTTTTTCTAGTTTCTTCACTAGCTTCATTGTTCTTTGCACAAGCTCAAGCATCTCAATATTCTTCTTGTAGTGAGGGACTCAAATAGTACTCAAGGTATGGTCTCACCACTGCCAAGTACAGATAGATGGTCAATCACTTTCCTAGTCCTGCTGGCTGTACTATTTTCGATGGAGGCCAGGATGCCATTGGCCTTCTTGGCCACCTGGGCACACTGCTGGATCATTTCATGACACAAGAGAAGGTTTAATTCTGAAGTTTTAACCCATTGTAATGTTTGGTGTTTTTTTGTTTTGTTTTGTTTTGTTTTGTTTGTTTCTTTGTTTGTTTGTTTTGTTTTGTTCTATAATTATATGGGTTATCTAGAGCCATTTTATATTACTGTGCTACATCAGATCAATTAAATTTAAGTTTAAAAAAATAAACATTTAATCTTTTACACTTAGAAACACTTATATTACTTTACATCAAGTTCACTTCAGATAAGGACCGAACTGACATAACCAAAAATAAATCCGATTTAAACAAACACCTGACACATAACACCACCTGTTAGGAAATATATATTGATGAAAATAAGAAATCAGAAAAACTTTTGTAAATATAGCAAAATTTAGCTAATGAGAGTCAAGAACACTCTTCTGCAAGGTTATGCTCTTAACCCTATTAAAAACATGTAACTAATTGGTTTAGAAACTACACAAAATGACAGGGGTCCAGGAGTCCTCTGTCTGTAGCTTTACTCTGTAAAATCAGCATCGCTACTATCTTTATTCCTCTGCTATTAACTTGCAACCAACTTTAGGGAACATGTCAAGGGAACATCCAAGTTTAGGGAACATACACACTGTTTTTCTGACTTTTGTCTACTGTCAGCTTATTTGGTGCTTATCATATGATGGGCAGCCTGTCTTCTATAATTTATATTTGTAAAAGAATGGACCTTCTGCTCACTAGAAAGCCTTGGGAAGTCCTGTCCTCTGTCAACACAGTCTTACAGCTTCTGCAGCTACAAGTTAACCTCACTGAACCCCACTAAGTGTACGTATAAGAACACTTAGATGTTTTTCATTCAACTCAGCCCCTTGTTGGGCAGTCTGAAGGGCCTCACCAGCATGCAGTTCCTCAAAAATTATCATACAGTCATACATAGCTTTTTAGTTTTGAGACTGGTTTCATCCCTTTCAAATCTGGTTTAAAGCCCTGTCAATCAGCCCTGCTTAAATCCTGGGCAAAATGTGTTAGCTTCCTCCATTTTGACAATATTTTTCTATGTAAGAATTTCTTTAAAGACACTGGTCTTGATTATTTGAAAAAGATCTATGAGTACAGTGTTTAAACATTCTACATTTTAGCCAGTTATGAGATTGGCAAATAATAAATAATGTTTTCTCAAATTTATAAGTAGTTTCAACTTCTATCACATTAGATTGTGATTTCAAATGATGGTTGAAAATAACACCTACTTCTTTGCTGGTTTGTGCGTTGATCCCTGTGACAGCAATAGAGAGATGACATGTCCTTTGTGTCTAACTGAGCTCCACCAGGTAGAACTTTGACCTGAAAAGTTTTTTCTTTCTTTCCTACAATTTAGAATATCCTCCTTTCATAGCAAATATTGCTACTGCTGCTTTGCAAATAGCCTCCTAGCCTAACAGATACTTCTGCTTTATTCTAAATTTCAGCCATCTGACACAGCAATATCAGTGAATCTACCACATGAACCTGCACAGCACAACCAAGACATTTTTGTTTGCAACCAAAACTTTTGGTCAAAAATTCTCTAGCATATGTCTAGAGCAGCCAGTGTGTACCACACTGGATTGTCATGGGATACACTATTGCTGAGGGGAATTAATGAGCAGGATCAAAGATTCACAAAGGTCAGAAGGGAACTCTGTTTTATTAATAACTTAATAAGACAGACAAAGATACAGCTCTCTACAGCTAATTCTCTGCCTGCATAGTACAAACAGTCCCACCATTCCCCTAAGCTGCAGACTTGAACATCCTAATGCAAGAAATAACATGTACCGCAAAAGTTCAAAAACCCACTCGCCAGAAACCAGGAAGAAGAAGGCAGAGTATATAACAATATAACAGGCACTGGATTTCTAGTAGCATGATTCCACCACCCTCTAGAAAACAGAAACCCTGTTGAATTCTTCCATCTCCTCCTCTCCCCCCAACCCCCCACTACCATGCCTGACATGCAGAAGCAGTGGGAGAATTTTAGGCAAAGGTGGGAGAGAGGACTTAATTGCAGAGTGTTGCCTCCAGACTGGGGTGGTCACTGAATCACAGCAAGGCAAAAATTCCTTATATCATGCAGAGACACTCTTATTATTTAGTTTCTATATTAATACACTAAATATTCAGGATTTGTTGTTGTTGTTGTTTATTTCCTATGGTTTCGGTGTGAATTCATTAGTTAATGAAGTAAAATTGCTAATTAATATCTTAATAGCATTAATATGGTATATATGCAAATTGAGTTGACAGAGTGTCACCTGGAGAAGAAATTCAACATCTGATTAATTTGTGATGTAATTTTTTTTTAACCACTATTTTCCTTCCTCTACATCAGGCTGGTGACTTTACAGTAATAATTATATCCTTAGCCTATGTCATCCTGGAGGACAACTTCACACAGGCAGGAAAGGTTAAATATTTCTAAAATGCAAACAAGATGAATTTTTAAAAGCTTCAAAATAGCTTTGGGTCCAGAAAGCCCTTTACATGAACATGGGCAGTTCTCTTTAACAAAAGATGCTCTTAAGTTATGCAGACTTCTCATTTGTCAGTTAAGAGATTTCTCTGTCTCCTCTACTGCATAGTGTGTATAATTTAAGGTGACTCACTGTACAGGAAAGTTCACCTTCCATTAAAATGTTTTCTTTAGTAAGCACTCTACTGGAAGTGCTGTAGTGTAAACATGAGTGGCTACGAATACGAACATTTATTAAATAGTGCTGATGAATTTTTCAATACCTGAGGGAGAGCAATTCACAGCTCAATCATTCAGGCCGTTTTAAGTGCTGCACAGGACAATTCCACTACATCTTCCATTAATATTTAATTACCCATTTTATTCTGTTTACCTTTTTGGTTAATATATAATTTAAAGCTCTTCTACTAAAAAGGAGGGGGGAGGGGAGGGAACAACTGTTAGTCTGCTTTAAACAAATCTCTGGTGAGAGCTTTTGCTTCATTTAAAATTCATTGCAAAGAATTTTTATTTAATATCAGTAACACAAACCCCAGGTATTAAAGCAAACTTGAAAGCAACTGTTGCATAAGTCCTGCTATTGACTTGGATTTGACTGACACCAGTTTCTGACTGGCAGCCTTCAACAACTTAGCCTGATATCATGCCACATACCACGACTGTTAAGTGAGGTAAGAATGACAAGCGTGCTGCTGCTTCCTCCACCTGCTCTGGCTCAGGACTGCTCCTTCCCGGCTGCTGGGGCCCAGTCTGGGGAACATGGCTGCCACTTTCCCCTTTGCACATTCAGCCAGCAGCAAAGCTGAGCACGTACCCCAGAGACACACTGACACACACAGACAGAGGCAGGACACTGATATGACACACCACAGGCTGCCTTCAGCAGCACTTACACACAAAACTCAGGTTAAACAGACAGAAAAAGCCAAGAACCCTTCATCCTCTCTGGCTAGTAGAGATAGCAGCTCACTGGTGCAGGCATACACACACAGCATTCTCCAGGTTCACAAGCACGTGCAGATTCCTGGAACCTCCACGAACCTGGCACCTCTGTCTGCACAGCAACCCTGCCTGGGTCCCAGGACCTCATACCTGCTTCCCAGATTACCTACTCACCATCTGGTACAGCTTGAAGTTCTCAGCAAACACACACAATCACACACCCATCCCTCAGGCACACTATATCCACCCCATTCCAGCTGACAGTGCAGAGCTCACATTTAGCTCACTCATGCTGTTCCCCTGCAGAAGCTGTTTTGGGAACACACACTGCTCCAGTCCCATGGCTGCGACTAGGGAACCCCACTTCCTCTAACAGCTGGCAGGAGAGTTCCAGGCACAGGCTAGCACCCACTTCACTCATGCCAGTTCCCCAGTAGCTGGCACTCAGGTCTAGAAGTCTGTAAGACCCTTTCAGATCCAGAGAGCTATGGCTCCTCCAACTACTGATTCTGGAACCTTCACTTGTTCCAGGAGCTGGCATTAATGTCTGCAGTGGGCCTACACCCCCAGCCTGACTCCAGTACCTGGCATGAGTTCTACTCACATACACATAAGTACCACTTCCAACTGGTGCTAAGACCACTGCAGTTGCTACAATAGCTGACACCACAGGCTGGGGTGCTCGCTCCCCAGTCTGACCCCAGTAGATGGCACTGAGGTTCATTCACCTACATCTAGGTTTTGCCAGTAGCTGGCACATAGGCCTTGCAGCATACACAAACACAGGAGAGAGAGTGGAAATATACAGAGAGATAGCTAAGAAAAGATTTAATGAGAAAAAATATAGGATGATGTTGCAGACTGCAGTAATCAGGCACAGGGCTTGGCCAGACAAGTGTACTGACTGGTTCTGTTTTATATGGTCCATTTCCTACTTGCCCCCACTCTTTCTGCCTCCTGCTCCCCCTTCCTTCTGCACATCTCCATAGATATGCAGAGCTCTGAAGTTTCTGCACCCTCACAATCCAAACCCATACTTCACAAGTTTATCAGTTGCAGGTTCATCCTTCCTAGAATAGGCATCCACAGCTTGCTAGCCCACCAATTAGTGTGACTGGGAGGTTTTGTTCTTGTGATTGTGCTATAATAAACATGCCCACATTCTTACATGTTCATCAATTAATGTGACTGACCAGACTTGGTTCCCACTGTTGCCTCCCCTTCTTACCATCCCTTATTGCCTTGGAAGAAGGTCCTTGACCAGGTGCCCTTAAAGAAGCACTCTCCTTCTACATACCCTTACACTCCACCACTTCCCCACTGGCAGGAAGCACACATATATATTTAAAAAAAAAAAAAAAAAAAAAGCATGGTACAAACTACTCCTGGTGCACAAGCGTTATCCCACAGGAATTAATAGTCTTAACGATTTTTCAGGGGAGAAAACATTCTGTTCTCATTTACAAAATGAGAAATGCTGATTGGTGGATATATTGTGCCATGGTGTTTAGGAAAAAAAAAAATGTTATCAGGCCCAAAAATATTTTGGGTACTGTAAGCAGGATATGAAAACAACACTCTTGTAAGTAGCACTTGCTTTTCATTGCCAGTCATCAAGATATCACTGCTTATCAAAGTCAGGAATTGGGCAGAAATTGATTATTTTAACAACAGTAATAGAGCTGCTTTTGAATTTGGAACTAAATTAATAGCAGCAGTACTTAGACTTTGGTTATTATTTTGAGAATGACATGCAAAATCAGATGTGCTTCAGTACTAAAATCAGTGTGGTTGTTCTGAATTACTGGCTGTAGATTTGATCTTGCTCTTTCCATAGTCTTTAATATAAATATAGATGATCAGGTATTTACAGCCTAAGGTGCGTTTTATCACTTTTAGCAGCTCAAGCTCAGTGATAATATCTGTGTTTTGTGGAACTCCAGACGCACTTTAATAGCTGTCTAGTGTGCTCCTTCAGCTTTACACAAGGAGCATTGCACAGTATACAATAAATAAATGCTATTTGTTTTTGTTTTTGTTTTGAGGAATAGAAAAATAGCAATTTTGTTTTCTAGATTCAAAGTTCCTTTATAAGCTTTATTCATTTAGCAAGCAGTTAATTTAAAATAGCTAAATATATATATATGCATATGTAAACATAAAATAGATAAGAGTATATCAGGTATGGGTACCTAAGTATATAAATATACATTCCTATACATATATATTTCTATATCTACATACATGTATATATATATTTCTTCAGAACAGGAGAACCATCTTTCAAAAGATCTTACTTTCATGATTTTACAAGAATAGAAAATCCTTGATATCACTATGTGCTCTCTGAGTTTCACTTAGTTTTGGCTTTCAAAACCTGGATACTAGAGAAAGGCCAACATGTCCTTGCAGAAGGTTGTTTATGTTCTTTTCAGCTAAGATATGGGTGGTCATCTCACAACCAACATCTGCCAAATGTCTTTTCAATATAGTACAGAATGTGAGAAACTATTAAAGGCACTGGTCATATCACATATTCTACTAATGCAATAAAATGTAGACAGTTAATATATTTTTATGCACATAACTTCCATCTGTAACTCTGACAAATTTAGAGAAGATACATGCATTGAAAGATCAGAGGCTGAACCTTTTTCATCTATTGAACATCTATTAAAATGTTGAGTAATTTGTTTAAAAATAGTTAAAATAGTTAAAAAATAGTTAAAAAATAGTTAAATAAATTATTAAAATATTGAAATTCCTTATTTTGTACTCACTTTCTTTTCTCTCTCTCTTTATTTTTATTTTTTCCTTTCAATTTTCTTTTTCAGTCACTTTTGGAATATCTATATAGCATAATGCTATATCATGGAAATAAACAGGATCTAGATAAAGATCTAGAAGGCTGCCTGTATTAAGCAAGAATTTTGTCTGTATCAGATATGCCTTACTTTTCTGAATTAAACGTAACATAAAGGACTAGTATACTCCTGTTCACAAGATCAGAATTTAACATGTATAACATCCTGATTAAAGTGAGAAAATGTAAGCATACTATACAATGTTAGCATGGCTAACTTGAGCTAGCATATTAAAGAAATAAAAAAAAATAAAATAAATAAAAAGAGAAAAGAAAAAAGAAAAAACAAACAAAAAAAATATGAACAGAAGAGACCATCAGAGTTACAATCTTCAAAGAGGGGACATATCTAGTAGAATATATAAACCGTAAATTTTCACATTTGCTTCTAGTACATTTTCATCAACCTTGGGAACAAACTAGGCATTCTCAGTAGCATAATCTGTGGCCTTGCCTTTTAAAGTTAAAGCCTCAAGGTAACAAAATAAGGCTGCCTCTTCACAAGTGAGCCAGCTGAAAATAATTAGGTTTTCGGTCTGCAGTGATAGCTGGGCAAGGACAACATTGTCAGGAAGTCTCCATGTTTAATCACTGGATCAGGAACAGTCAATGGGGAAAGCCACTCTGTATTTTGTATTTTTGAGGATTTGAATCTTCACACTGTATCATATTTTAGAAAACTAACTCAAGTCTGGCTGAAATGTAAAGGAAAAATATCTCTATTAAAAACAAAACACTTCCACTCCCCGTTTCTTTGACCTTAACAAGGGAATGTCCAGGACTACTGGACAAGCAGGTGTGAGATCAGGAAACAGTAATTTCTTCATTAACAATTGCAGACATGAGGATGAGTTTCCTCCTCTGCATGATCAATGTGCTGTGACACATTTGCTAAGGGCCTCTCTCTTGTTCTGCCATTTCCCATGACCTGTAGGAAAACAATATGTTGTATCTACCTCTACTCCAGCTCTTCAGTCTGTTTTGAGTTTGTTTCACAGAATTAGTGCCAACTACCTGTGGTTTCATTTCCCTTATCAACTAACCCAAAACACTAGTGTATTGCAACATGAATATATGATCCTATCCTGTCTTAACTCATAATAGTTATTCTTAAGTAATAGATGCATCTGATTAAATAAAATGTGTTTTTGAAATAATATTTTTTGTCATTGTTTATTTGTTTTTATTAGTAGTAGCTTTGTTATAGCCTGATAATTTACAAGACTTTCTGTTGTTTTGGGTTGTGCTTTTGAGTCAGATTTAGTTCCCTGCCCTACACAGTAAATAACAGGATTTTTTTCATTTACCTACATTTAGCCAGACAGTAGAATGGATATAGCAGTTAAAATATGGCAGCAGAGATCATATTAATCTGTATTATTTTAGAAAGTTGAGTAATCATTATTTAATAATCAGAGATTGTGTTTGCAAGTTAAAATCCATTTCCAGCCAAAACCAAATGAATTTGTGGAAGCTGGCCTACTTGGTTACCAGAGAAGCAGTCTTTCTATTCTGGATTATGGATGTTTTTCTGAGTTTGTCTGAACAGCAGATAGGCACTGCATATTAATGACTAACCTGGGTCTTCTTGCTGTCTAGGACTGTTTGCAAGCTGAAGAGAAATAGGGGAATGTTGTCTTATAGATAAGTAGGGTGCTACATTCATTTCGCCCATGTAACATAAAAGGATGATTCAGAAAAAAATCAAACATTTGAAACAAATCAGTCACAAATGCTGGTAGAACCTGGATTTGCAAGCATTTTGTAGCAATACTCGACAACACAGATTAAAAATAAAAATGTTACTTTAAAATTTCACTAGAAATGGGCCTTTTACTTCAATTGTTGACTTATCTTATACAAATACATTACCTCCTTCAAAGGCAATATGTCCCTGTTAACCCTTCTGCCTTTGTGGCAGGATAACACTAGTAAATTGAACATACTTGGAAATTAGTTGTGAAGCTTTCAAAGACCCCTTATATGGTAGTAGAGCTCCAAATGTAATTAAGTTTTATATTCTTTTTCCTAATTATGTGCACATGAACATATTTATAGATGTTTCTGCATGTTGTCTTCATGATAAACAATGTTGTTGAATGCATTTGTGAAAGAGATTGATCAAGATAATCATTACAATAGATCTTTCAGGAGAAGCTACATACATCTGTCTTCATAAAGCATAGACAGCAAGTAGATGGAGAAATGCTCATCACTAAATGATGCATCATATACAAACTTTTCTAACATAATGAAAACTACTACTGAACCAGAGTAAGTAGTATAACACTCAGCATTATCCAAAACAAACTATTTTATTTCTCTTGCACATAGTCTCATTTCTTTACACACTAACATTGCATAAGCCTTGGGAAAGTTAGAAGTATACAGAATGTTTCAGAAGAAAGATGGTTTACAATATCAGTCTTGAACTAGACAGGGACACACTCATGCAAAAGCAGTAAGATGTCAAATCAGAGTAATACAGAAGCATCTTGATTTCTTTCTTCAAGCTGTGCAAAACCACTCCTTGTCATCAATTATTGGCAGTTCTCATGTGAAAAGAAATTTCTAATCCAGACTTAGAAGGAAGTCCAAGGAACGGAGTTAAAGGAAAATTAAAGGAAAATGTGTTTTCTTTAGAGAAGTACAGGAAGCTTATTAGAGAGAGATAATTTTTCTTTGTTGTACATGTTCTTCAATTCAGTTTTCAACAGTGTTGTTTCACTGTTTCATTTTTCTTTTGGAGTACTTGCTAATGGTAACGTTCTTACAGGACTGAGGGACAGTTAGATCTTCAGACGGCTCTTTACTACCTTTTTTTTCTGGATATGCTGCTGCTCTGAATGGCAGAGTTGCTTAGTTAGTAGTTACTGCCTTTGAGGAGGTTCAGAAATGTGTTTCCTGAAAGAATGAATATGTGGGGGAGCACTCTGCTCAGCACCGTTAAATCTTTGGTTGGTTGTCTTTCTTCTGAAAGATAGGTGTCTTAGCTCTATTCATGATAAAGTGCATAGACGTGCTGTAAGTTTGGAAATATATATACTTTCTTCTTTAAGGCTCATGTTTCACTGCTTATCTTTCACAGTGAACAGAAGCTAAGGTGCATTCTTTTACACTTTAAGAACATGCACAATAGGCATATCACCAAAATGCATAGGATAATAAAATAGTGCTGTATTGTAGCCATCTGTCTCTTCAGATCAGTTTCTTAAATGATCATTAAAATCTGCTCTCAAAACTTGATAAAAATTATCTTAGGTAACATTAATAATAATATTTAATTAGATGATATAAGGTTCATTTTGGAGTTAGATATCAATTAGCTTAAAACAAATAGAGGTATACATGTGCCAGAGAAAAAGATGGGACAAATGCACAGAGTATTATTTATTTTGTTTTGCTTGACTGGCTACTCAAGGAGAACAAGATGTGTCTCTTCAGCTTCGTTATAAGCAGCCTTCGCTTTTTCTCCCAACCTCCCCCCACTACCACATGACAGACAGAAAAGTTACAGCCAATGCTAATTAAGATAACATCTAAAGCCTTGCCTGACAAGGTAAATTCAAATTATGAAGCAATCCCTTCACATACAAAGACCTTGTTAGCTAGATTAGTGGTGGATTGGCTCTGTGTGACAGCTTGTTTGCTAAAGGTGAGCTATCTGCATTTCCAATGCAGACAAGCTATATCATCATTTAAAGAAAAAAAAATAAATAAAGATGTCATTTCTCTTATTTGTCACAGAGTTCATGTAATATTCCTCAGTTTTCTTCATTGTTGACTTCTTAGGGAAATAGCAGCAACTGTGTACCTTTGAGGAAGACACCTAATTTTGTTATGGATGAACATAGTGTTGTGACAAAACAGTGGCACAGCTGTCATAACAGCTGTCACACATTAATCATGACAGTGACAAATAGCATAATTACTTTATCTGGAATGTCTAGCATGCACACTCAGTATGCACCACTGCAGTGTAAGCATATCAAGCATGGTTTAATTAAATGACATCAATACAGGTTAGTTAGACATGGTCTTGGAGACACCGATACAAAATGAAACTAAAATTATTTATAGGTTCCTTTTTTTAGAGACACTCAAAGACCAATTATTTAGTAGACAAGGTAATTTGAATCTGTTTTCCTAATCATCTTCTTTGATGCCAATTCTGCATGGTGAATTGAACTACCGGCATGAATGTGTTTCTGACCCAAAACCTCAGCTATGTACAATGTTCAATGTTATGTTTTCTTCCAAGATTGCTTAAATGTTCACATCTGTCCCACATCCTTTGATTGCACAAAATGTAGGAAAATAACAAGCTTCATTGTGTGCTGCTGGGTAAAACTTTTCTTTCCCACAGACTCTCAAATGGAGGTAGAATAGTGAGATTTGTGTTACAACATATGCTTTGGGTTCTGCAATTGCACCTGCCAAGGCTTAGGTATTTTGTAGCAGGAGCTCATTATAAAGATAACTACCACTGAAAAATGCAAATACAGCTCAGGCTCTAATTTCAAACAAATCAAAGCACTAAGAGGTAAGTTTTTGTTTAAAGACCATATCCAGTTCAATATTTCTTTAACTCTCTTTGGGTCCACATGTTCATGAAGGTTTGCGGTTGTTTTGTTTAGACTTTTCTGAAGATAAAAAATGCAGAAAAATACTGTTGCCAGGGCTCACTTCACACAGCAGATTCCATTGATAATTACCAACTCATAGTACTTTTACTTTTTGCTCCAGATTTGTTAAGCTGTGTAATTCATTGAATTCACTTATTGAATTTCTAGGGACAGTTCATGAATTGTACTGAAGCCTACTCAATGAAATATTAATGAATCAATTTCCATAGACATGGATTCATTATCTCACTGGATGGCATCAGAAAACACAGTCCTGCAGGCAGTATCTTTCCACCTGCCTAACAGAGGATTTCATTATATTCAAGTTTTAAAGCCTTCACTCAGACTTCTTGATAAGTTTACACCAGTAGCTTTTCAATCATTTGCTCCAAGACAAAATTAAGGGGGAGACATTGTTATATTATTTAGTTGAACTTCACTAATCCATCAAACGTGATTTCCTATTAACCAGCAAAGAGTTAGTGATGTGTTATGGATCACAGGAACCAAAGATTTTTCAAGTGAGATAAACTCAAAATATGAAAGCTTTTTTTTTTTTGCCTTTTTTTTTTTTTTTTTTTTTTTTTTTTGCCTTTTCATTAAAAGATCTAGAGGGATAAATGGCAAAATATTTTAGTAACTGTTTATTGGGGGGTATGACATTTACATTAATGAATATGGGATTTAATGAATGGGTTTAAGCTTTTTGCACTTCTGCATAACAGTTACGTGTATCCAGTAGGATCCAGATTATGTAGTTTGGCCACATATATTTTTAAGACATCCTCTGGCTGCCTTGTGGTGGCTGGGCTCATCTGTTCTTTAATTAGTGCATGTCCATGAAATACATTGACTGCACCTGATTCTTCTCTCATGTGCTTCAGCTTTGTAACTGAAATCATTTTACTGACTTCCACCAAATCAACCTTGTGAAAAGGCAAGACAAGAAACTCATTTCCTTTGACTTTCTGGATTTGGTGGACCAGCATATGAGATTGTTAGGCTCATAAAAATAGATAATAGTCAGGATAAACTGCTTTCATCAATGCCAGGTTTAGTGGAGTTAACCACTGGACTCTTAGAATTATAAATTTCCTGCATAGCCTTAAAATGTTAGGATATCTTTTGTCATAACTAATCACAAGCTAGAAGATTCCAGAATATTTGATTGTTTGCCTGTCTTAAGATAGTTTATAAGAGAACTCCATATTATTTTCTTTATACTTAGCAGATACCCCACAGAGGAACTCTCACTTGCTAACAATGGGAACCACCAGGCTTTTGTTGTGAAAACTAGCAGCAGCCAATTGTATTTATCTCTTTGACTAAGAGGTTTATTATTTATCTTCCCTTTTGCAGTGCCCATGTGGCAGTACTGATATTGAGCAGCTGGACAGATTGTACCCTGGAGCCACATCTGCAGCTATATAGATCAACACCACTTTCATTGCCTCAGTACTGGAGAAGTTTATCTTCTGTTAGCTAGATTTACTACCAACTTCATGAATTGTTAAAGGTTTTCCTTTCCCCTCCCCCAGTCTGATTTTCAAACCACATTAGTATAATCTGGTACTGATTGTTAATGGCTGATTAGTTAAGCATTTGTTTACTTTTTTTTTTTTCTTCCTAATTAAGAGGGATTTCCATTTGGATTTGCAAAGAATATATAGTGGTTGCTCAGTGAAACTCAGAAATGTCAGTAAGGATTGCAAGCTATAAACCAACAGGAAATATCCAAATACAAGACTGTATCATGGATCATAGCTGTTTCAGTGGTTCCTAAGTATTACAGCTGACCAGGCAGTAATTACTCACATTAGACCTTTTCCCTTGAGAAAGTCAAATCCTAAATAATTCTCTTTCCACAAAGAACAAAAAATTTATGCTGATCTGACAGTAAACATATCCTCATGAGAATCTGTATGTTTTTTCTACTGATTTATTTAGGAAAAAAAATTAAAAATCTATCAGTCCAATACATACTGTTATCAAGCTTCTTTTATCATACACCCTATTATATATACACTAAATAATACACACTATTATCAAGTCCAGAAGTTATGCTAATTAGGTAGAACCCCAGAACCCATTTTGGCTGTTTCCAGGAACAAAAAACGGCAACAAGATCCTAGGTTTTTATCTCCTCCTGCTATTCTAGAACAACTTCCTCAACTTTCTCATGACCAGCTATCAATCAAAACCTTTCTTTCATATGACCAGGTCTCAAAGCAAGCAGGTCTCAACCAAAAATTTATGTCAAAGCTCCAATGGGAAAAAATAATAATAATAATAACAATAAACAAACAAACAAACAAACAAATCTTTCTGTCAACTGGCTAGCTCAGACCCAGCTATATCAACTGTTTTTGAACCAACAACACAACTAGTATGCTCTCAGCTTGCCTTTGGAATATTGTCTTCCCCATTTGCTTCTTTGGTATCTGTGGACTGCAAGTATGTAGAGCTGAAGGACTGTTCCTCCTTCATAAAGGAAGTCTTTACCGGGGGGGGGAGGAGAGAAAAGTAATTAAAAAAAAAAAAAAAAAAAGTAATGCATTCCTTCTTCCAGGAAGACACTACAAAAGAAAATATCAGAAAAACAGCAATTATTCAAGGTCACTTTAACTCAGGAAGAAAAGACATTTTATACATATGCTTTTTATGCCCAGTTTTCATCTCTGCAAACCAAGAAAGTTTCATGTAATTACCATACTTTTGATATAACTCTCCAAACCATGTGATGTCAAGATTTGTCTTAATGAAGGTAGATTGCATTTGCGTCTAGTTAACTGCACACATCTTCTCTGATTTCCCCAGCCTTCTTCCCCAGATAACATCTATGTGAAGCTAACACTGGAAACCATGGATCCCACACTCTATCCATTTAAAATATCCATATAATGCCACCATTCATCATTAGCATGCTTGCCACATTTCTGTGCAACTAAATCTCCACCACAGCACATTAACCTAAAGGAGAACTCTGAACAAAACATGGCTATCAGTACGTGATATAAAATACTACAGTAGCAAAGTCAAAAACCAGAAGTATTTTGAAAAAGAATACAAAGAATCAGAGTAGATTTGGATCTGTGGTGAATGGTAATTTTTTTAGCACTTGGTATAAGCTTATACACATTAAGCAGACTTTCACTAGGAATAGTGGTTCCAAAACACAAGTCAGAAGGAAGAGGCAGAACAGAGAAGTCAGATACGTTACATGCTTAAATAAACAATTATCTAACAATGTGGTTGGTATCTTCTTGCTTTTTCTGTAATTTATAAATATTTACATAACTCAATTTTGTCAAATCTTTGAAAAAGATGCTCTAATTCCAAATGATCATCTGCAGCAGCTAAAGGGCTGGAGTTTTGTTCTTCACATTTATAAACATGGTTCTACTTTAATCTTTTAATTAAAGTTCACTACTGAGTTGTTAAAACAAAATTTAGCAATCTTTTCTGAAAACAAAAGAAAAAAGAAGTCTTTCTTTAAATATTTTGTCTTTGTTGATGGTAGATTTTTAATCTGCTGGTTAGCATTTCATCTGAGTATCTGCAATAGATCACATCTTTCCAATGCTGAAATTGAGCACTGTAAAATCCTGAATTATAGCAGTGCGCATATTCATTGTATAGTACCCAGTTATGTCTAGCCTCATGCATAAAAACACAGCATGAAACGTCCAACTGATTTTTAATTCATCTACTTAAAGTACAGTTGCAATATTGTTAATGAAGTGGCTATTAGGTCACCTAAACATCTTAGGAAAAGGTTACCACTTTATTTTAAATATCCCATCAATCTTGAATTACTGTGATGTTCTAGGTAATATTATTTTAATTCACATGATATTCATAAATATGTCAAATGTATATCTAGAGAAATATTTACGTAAAAAGAAAACCTTAAGCATGACCTATTTCCTCTCCTTCTGTAAAAGCTGCTAGTTTTAATAATACCAATGTACATGCATACTTTCTTTACATTTCAAACTGCACAGAAGGACTGGGCAATGATATGCTCTTGAGACAGTCACCTTTTTAACAACCTCCAGTTAGCTACATCATCCCTTACATTTGGCAGATTGCGACCATATGGATATGCAGACATGATTTCCTGTTCAGCCTTCATATCTTCATGCACATGGTAGGATGACATGACAGATCTATGCCATGTACAAGCCTCCATATTCCTCACTGAGATTTATGCCACCTGATTAGATCTGCAAGAGTTGCAGAAAAAAAAAAAATAATAAAATAAAATAAAATAAAATAAAATAAAATAAAATAAAATAAAATAAAATAAAATAAAATAAAATAAAATAAAATAAAATAAACAAGAAAAAAAAACTGTTTAGGACAGTACGTTAGAATATCCCTTGGACCACATTTTCTTCTGTTCTGAGAAACAGATACATATATTCTCCAGTGTCTTCTCTTCCTCACACCTAGATACATTTTTTCTCAAATCACATCGTAGTGACTGTTTCACATGGATTTCCAATATCTTTTAAATACGACAATGAAGATAAACATTTTAAAAAAAGTTTTGGTTTGGTTTGGTTTTCTGTGTATGCATGAAAATAGAAATAATTTCCATTTGCATCAAGGTGTAATGTTGTTATAATTAAGTGTTATGTTATGGAAGCAAGGGTGGAAGTAAGGAAAAGGGAAACAATAATATTGGCTTTACTGTTCTGCAATAATAAAAGTTCTCTAAAGACAATGTTCACAAGGGTGGATCTAAATAACCTCCAAAGTCTGTGTAGCTCATCATTAAAAAAAAAAACAAAAAAAAAACAAAAAAAAAAACCACTGTGTAGTCTTAAAATGAGTGATCCTCTTAATACGTCCTAACAGGAATCTGGATAACAATTTGAACATTTCAGGGAACAGGAAGAAAAATTAATGAGAGCTGGTTTGCAACCTGTGCTTTTGTTTCTTTTCTGTGGTGCTACTGCACATAAGCCTGGTCAACTTATTGTTTTATAAACCAAATTATACATAACTGTGTTAAAGATTCATTTCTGTTTTTTATATCAGTTTTGCAAGCGTTCTCTTAATTCTGGAAATTTAGTTCTGGAAGTGCTTGCATGTTTTAATGAATAACTAACTTACAGAATATTAGATGGGTGTTATCCCATCTAATATGTATATGTTAATATATACAAGCTAGAGACTTTGGGCGTGTTTGTTTTTTGTTTATTTTTTTTCTCTTTTTTTTTTTCCTTTCTTTTTCCTCCTTTTTTTTTTTTTTTTTTTTCCTTTCTATTTTTTCTTAATCATAAGGCAACATAAACATGGTTCCAAATCCAATCAGGTGTTACTTCCTCCCCTATCTGGATCCCTCAATAAGAGTTTTGTTTGCTCAGTGATTCCTGTTTTGACGTTCTTTGAGTGCTATGACTATGCTCTTAGAGTCACCACCAAAAGCACCAACAAGCATTCTGAGTATGAAGTTACTTTCAAAGTTTACAGGCCTTAGACTTTCAAACCATTTATGTACTTTGAAAATTAAGCCCATTACTTTCTTTTTTGTCTGTTCAGCTTGATGAACAGTCACTAATATGACACAAACATTCAGGGTTTCAAGTTCTGTGATCTCAGGCATGCTTTTGAGACACTGGGCATGCTGACAGAAGATGGGATGCACCTGACCAAGTGGGGCAAGAGCATTTTGGGCAGCAAGTTGTATGGACCCATTAGCATGGCTTTAAACTAGATTCAAAGGGGTAAAGGGTTGTACCTGCAAGTGACCCAAAAGAACACCTGAATGCCAATACTTCAGAAAACAGCAGGGAAACAATTATGAATCATCTCATAGGAATTAGGAAGGACTCTTCTGAAAATGTGACATCAATATTAGCACAGATTAAGTGCCTCTACACCAATGCATGCAGCATGGGAAACAAAGAAGAGGTACTGGAAGTCACAGTGCAATTAGAAACCTATTATATAATTGGTATCATGGAAACATGGTGGAATGAATCACACAGCTGGAAGATTGGAATGGAGGTCTACAAGCTTTATAGGAGGAATAGGCAGGGAAGGAAGGGTGGGAGGTGTTGCCCTCTATGTTAATAACTGGATAGATTGTGAAGTGTTTGCTCTAAGAAACAGCCAAGAGTAGGTTGAGAGTCTATAGGGGAAAATTAAGGACCAGACCAAAAAAGGACATCTTGTGGTTGGGGTATACTATGAGCAACCTCACCAAGGGGAACCTGTGGAGGAGGCCTTCTTGCACCATCTTGTACCAACTACAAGAAGCATCACACTCACAGGCTCTCATACTCCTGGGGGATTTCAACCACCCAGATGTTGGCTGGGAAAGACACATGGCAGAAAGTAAGCAATCCAGGAGACTTCTGGAGGCAATTGAGGACAAATTCCTGTCCAGGTATTAGACCAACCAGAGGAGAAGCACTCACTGGCTGAGTTTGTGATCTCGAGGGATACGGGCTGGGAAAAGAGGACCCTGAAATTCAGAAGAGCTGAGTTCTGTCTGCTCAAAGAATTGGTGGATGAGATCCCAGGGGACATGGTCCTCAGGGTCAGAGGTGGCAACTCTTTAAGGATATTTTCCTTGGAGCACAAGAGCTCTCTATTCCCATATGCAATAAATCAAGCAGGGGAGGTAGGAAACCTGCATGGCTGAACAAGGACAAGCTGGTCAAACTTAGACACAAGAAGGAAATGCACAGACAGTGGAAACAGGGTCATGTGCCCCAGGAAGAGTACAGAAATACTGTCTGGATATGCAGGGATGGGATCAGGAAAGCCGAGGCACTGACAGAACTAAATTGGCGATGGATGCAAAGAATAACAAGAATGGGTCCTACAGGTACCTGGGCCACAAAAGAAAGACTAGGGAGAGTGTAGAGCCTCTGACAAAGGAAGATGGAGAATAGGTAATGAGGAGAAGGCAGAGGCATTTAACAAATTCTTTGCCTCGATCCTCACTGGTGGTCAGGCTTCCAATATCTATTGTGTTCCTGAATTGCTATGCAGGGGCTGGGGGAGTAGGGTCCCTCCCCGTGTAAGCAAAGAGCATGTTTGGGACCTCCTGATGCAACTTATGAACTACAAGTCTATGAGGCCTAATGATGTTCATCCCAGGGTCCTGAAGGAATTGACGTAGGCACCAAGCTGCTCTCCATCATATTTGAAAAATCATGGCTGGCAGTCAGGCAGAGTTGCCAGTGACTGGAAAAAGGGAAACATCTGTCCCATTTTTAAAAAGGCTAGAAAGGAAGACCTGCGGAACTACAGAGCAGTGAACCTCTCCTCTGTGCCTGGCAAGATCACGGAACAAATCCTTCTGGAGTAAATGTTAAGGCATATTCAGGACAAGGATGTGGTCCAGGATGGCCAGCATGGTTTCACCAACTGGAAATCATGCCTGACCAATCTGGAGGCCATCTATGTTGGAGTGACTGTATCAATCCACAAGGGAAGACTGACTGATGTTATCTATTTGTATCTCTGTAAGGCCTTAGACACAGCCCCACGTGACATCCTCATCTCTAAATTAGAAATGTATGGATTTGAAGGGTGGACCATCCAGTGGATAAGGAGTTGGCTTGAAGCTCACACTCAGGGAGTGGTGGTCAATTGTTCTATGTCCAGGTGGAGACCGGTGATGAGCGGTGTCCCTCAGGGGTCTGTCTTGGCACTGATTCTTTTCAATATCTTCATCAGTGACAAAAATAATTGGATTGAGTGCACCCTCAGCAAATTTGCAGATGATACCAAGCTAAATGATTTGGTTGATACCAAAGAAAGAAGAGATGCCATACAAAGGGACCTGGACAAGCCTGAGAAATGGGTCCACGTGAACCTAATGAAGTTGAACAAGTCCAAGTGCATGGTGCTGCACCTGGGTTGGAGAAATCCCAAACATGAGTACAGACTGAGAGAAGATGTCATTGAGAGCAGCCTTGCTGTGAGAGACTTTGGGGTTGTGGTGGGCAAAAGGCTTGGCACGAGTCAGCAGCGCGTGCTTGCAGCCCCAAAGACCAACTACATCCCGGGCTGCATCAACAGAAGTGTGACCATCAGGTCAAGGAAGGTGATTGTACCCCTTTACTCTGCCCTCATCAGGCCCCACCTGGAGTCTCACAGAGGGTTCTTTGAAAAAAGACGGAGAAGGACTCTTTACTCAGGTAGATAATGATAGGCCAAGGGGGAATGGTCTTAAAGAGGATAGATTTAGACTTGACATTAGGAGGAAAATCTTCACGGGAAGGGTAGTGAGGCACTGGAACAGGTTGCCAAGAGAAGTTGCGGATGCACCATTCCTGGAGGTGTTCAAGGCCAGGCTGGATGGGGCCTTGGCCAGCCTGATCCTGTGGGTGACATCCCTGCCTATGGCTGTGGGGGTGGAGTTAGATAGTCTTTAAGGGCTCTTCCAACTGTGATTGTGTTCTATGAAAAAATAACATTAAGTTGCAAGCATAAAACAGATAACTATGGTTCTTGACCTAGCCTTATTTTTGCCCTCTTTCAGTGTATAAGACTAGATATTATGATGTTCTGAACAGTTCAAAAGTTTAGATAATTATGTTGGGTTTACATGGCAATGATGGGGGAGAGGGACTGCAGGGATGACCTCTGTGAGCAGAGCCCTGCAGCTGCCCCATGTCTGATCAGAGCCAGCTCCAGTCAGCTCCAAAAGGAAACTCCTGCTGGCCATAACCAAGCCAGTGATCAATGCTGCTGGTTGGGCCTCTGGGAGAGCAAACTGAAGAAGGGGAAACAAACAAACAAACAAACAAACAAACAAACAAAAACCTCACAGCTGAGAGAGAGAACTCAGAAAATATGTGAGAACCAACGCTGCAGACACTGAGGTCAGTGCGGAGGTAGGAAAGGAAGTGCTCCAGGCACGCAGTAGCAATAGGCTATAGGTATTTTTGCAGAATAACATTCTTTTGAAACAGACCAGTATAAAATAAGGTAAAACAAAACTTCCTCCAAAATGCCAACTTTCATAATAATTTCATGTGGTGATTTTTGAATAATCTATTTGATTCTTCATTTCTACTGCTTTGACAATTTTGTCATATGAACAGAAACTTTGGAGTTAACTGATTGTGGTGGGGCAATCTCAGTGAAAGAGATCAAAATGAAGAAGTCATTAAGATTTTAACAAGTCTCTAAAAAGTCATTAAGGTTATAGAGAATACAATCAGGGAAAGCAATAATTTAAATTCTATAGTGATTTTTCAATGTAAGATCATCTTTAGTTGTTTATAAATTTAATAGTTTTGTCAGCTGGGACTGAAATTTTTATTCTGATTGTCCTTCTAAAGCAGAAGTAAACTAAAAATAAAAAAGGAAATTAGAAAGTTTTACCCGTGAAATGCTCTAGCTATTTCTGAGAATTAGCTAACCTTTATTTGTAGTATATTGCAACAGTTTTTACAACCACTTTGGTGAGAATGTCTTTCATGTACTACGTGAAATTTAGTGGAAATATTTTGTTTCAGGTATCTACTTTTGCTGTTCTAACAGAAGGTTGCCTACATTTAGCAAAGAGATATGTTGTATTCAGTGATCTTCGTGGGTCCCTTCCAACTCAGGATATTTTATGATTCTATAATTCTATGAACATTTTAGTTTTCATGTATGTGATAGATTTACATGTATGTTAAAATTTGCCATCTAAATTCTCTATAGGCTCTGGCTACAAAATGAGCATCTTAGAGCTTTTCCATGCTGGCTGGTAGTGGATTAAACCAAGTCTCAGCCTGGGACTTAAAGGGTAGGTGAGATTTTTTATTTATTTATTTATTTTTCTCTGTATATACACAGCAACAGTTTAGGGGGGGTATTTTTCTTTTATTTCATTGCTCCCATATTGGTATTTAGACAGTGTGAAAGAGAGAGAGGAATGTTCCCTCCTTGGCTTGACAATAGTGTTGGGATTGGAGAGACAGATGAAGAGGAAGGAACAATATGGGAGGAGGAAGGAATGGAAGAGGAAGAGGAAGAGGAAGAGGAAGAGGAAGAGGAAGAGGAAGAGGAAGAGGAAGAGGAAGAGGAAGAGGAAGAGGAAGAGGAAGAGGAAGAGGAAGAGGAAGAGGAAGAGGAGAGCATCTGGGGGAGTGGCATGTGAGGAGAAAGGGCAGAAGTAAACAAGGAGAATAGAATAGAATTGTAATGGAGGAAATGGGACCTGAGATTTTAGAATTTAAGAAATAGGCATGAAGGCAAGGAGAATATTTAAGATAATGCAAGGAGATGGAAAAGACAGGAGGACAGACAGAGATAGGGTACTAAATGCTTCTTCAGTAAAAGTGTTTATTTCCTGAAGCCTACTGTCAAGCTAATAGTTTCCATCCCTTTTGCAAGCCTGTAGTAAAATCTTTCATTGTTTAACAAAGAAACAAGCAAAACAAAGAAATAAGTTGTTAAAAAAAAAAAAAAAAAAAGTTTCCTCAGCCATTTATTATCAACCAAACTGTGACCATACATAATGCCACTACTTAGGAAACTTGTTGTCTGTGGCACTAGGTTTTTAGGAGGAAAAAATGACACAATGGCCAAAATTTTGAATTAAACTACTTTAGTTGTAGACTCGGTCTCCTTTTTTTAAAGGACTGTTTTATTCCATTAAGAATTATTTACTGATTTACATTATCATAAAAACTTTCTAGAAATGAGTGAATATGGATATAGATCATTAAGAAGCAGTATTTGGTTTTAAACCTTGTGTTTACACATTAAAATCACCTAGCTTCCTGTGACTAGCAGTATCTACTGTCACCCAACTTACTCGTTTACTTTGGGACTGAGAACTTATTTATACTTTCCTATGCTAGATTGACAATTTATTTAACATTGCTTTTAAGTACTGAATTAAACATTGCTATTTGTGCATATTACCTACTTAAAAATGAGGATTACTTATGAGACTGCATAAATATTTATCCAATTACATACTATTTAAATATGTTTCATATTACTTGGGATGATTTCTGAAAATATCAAAAACAACAAAAACTCTTCTGTTTCTCCACAAAATGAAGACACATATTTAAAAAGGTATTAGTATTTCACCTGAAACTACATCATCTATAACTGAAGTTAACAATCTTTCTCTTATATATCTGAGAGGCAGGCTCTGGCCTTTCTATAGACTCTTATATTTTATGTACCTGGAAAGAAAGCCTGGAACTGCTTTCTTTATCTCTGTCTCTTTCCATATGTTCAGTATGTATGTTGGAAATTTCAAAATAATCACAATGACATTCTGGACTAAGACAATGAAAATTCATTCCATTTATGACATTTTTACAACGTTACAGGAAAATATTCCGGAGTCTTTATGCACTTACAAAGCTGCTGCAAGCCAACAAAGCATACAGGCAGAGATCAAGAGATGTTACTTTGGCAGTAATCCAACAGGAGAGTCTCAAGAATACCACGCTACTACAAGCTGGGATTTTTTAGGTCTTTCCAGTTAGCTCCAGACATATTAACCTATTCTCTTCTGAGGTTCTTTAGTTTGCTTGGTTTTGGCCTGGAGCAAACTTTTCTACACATACTGCAGAACCCATCCTTGAAATTATCACTGAGAAATCACAAGATAATTAAGAAGCAATCTCTGTAAAAGGAAAAAAAAAAAAAAAAAAAAAAAAAAAGAAAAGAAAAGAAAAGAAAAGAAAGAAAAAAAAAAAAACAAACAATGATGGTGATTGCAGTATGTTTCCAGACACTTGACTCATCTCATGCCTCTGATTTGCCTGTAGCTTTTAGTTTGATGTAATACTGTGGCAGGGGGAGACGGGGGGGTGGGGGTGGGGAAATACATTAAGCACATTTATATTGACTCAGAGGTTGAAAATGGGCAAACACTGACAGGAAGTTTAAGTTAATGAAACTTGTTTAGCAGAACAGTAGAGCAGACTGTCTAATTCAATCTTATTGTGCATAAGAGAGTCACTCAAAATGCAGAAGGTGCCTACAGGATACAAAAACACAAACTTTTTTGCTATAAGCATGTATTTATTCTAAAATAATAAAATAACAATAAAATACTAATATACTCTCTGTATTTTGCTGCACAGAAAAATAAATAAATATATATATATACATACATACATACGAATATATATATACCTTTCCAGGTTAATTTCATTGCCTCTTTTTTATTTGTTACTGATGTAATTTTAAACTATTGCATTTACAGAGGTAAGTAAGAGTATACATGGAACTGTGAAGTAAATCTAAGGCTGTTTAAGACAAAAGAGAAATTGAATAGGATGGGATACAAGCTTTGTGGAAAGAAAAGGTTTTGTTTCTGATTCTGCTGAACACAGTTCTTCTGTAAGTAGTTTTGAGATCTATTTTTATATCTTTCAGTCCTGGGACTTATTCTGACAGTAGTAATATGGTTTTGATAAATCAAGCTTCTATGTTGAAAACTACACTGTAAATGTTAAATAAGAATCTGAATATCCACTGGTTAAATAAAAATGGTGATACTTCATCTGCAGATGATTCATTTCAACAGTGATTTTAACAAGAATGTTATGGCTTATCAAAGTCCTAAATACTTGGTGCTTCCAAACTACTTTGCTTGCATCCCAATGGCTCCATGGAGTCAGTGTTGTAGGGTTGTCATCACACACCATTTCCATACAACTGAAGAGAATACTCAGCTGAAAGAAGAAAAACATCTCCACACCCTATTCACTTTGTTTTGTGGTTGATATATCAACTTCCTATTTTTAACATCGTGTTCTCCTCCATCAAGACAGTGTCTTGTCCAGAAAAAGACTGACAGTATCTGGTATGTACCTACTGGCCAGCCAGAGTGTCAGGTACTTATTTTAAAGGCTTTATCTAAATAAAAAAACTGCCACAGAGTAACTCACAGATTTGTCATGTAGCTACCTAAGAGGTTACTGTCTTATTTCCTTGACTTCTATGAAAGCTATTTGTTTATTCTTGCATTAGTCTTTTGGAATATATTCTGTAGGAAATCCAGGACCCATTGCAGGCACTTGTGGTCACTGCCAGATAACAGTGTGACAGTGCAAAAACTTGTGTATCTAGTGGCTCATTTCAGCAGCTGTCAAATTAGAATGCTCAGTTAATTAGTTTGGGTATAAAATGAGTAGATCTTTCGGAAATTGATTAATTTGAAGTTTAAGAAATTGTGGGTTAAGTATTTACACATAGCAAAAATGAACCAGGTGTTCAAGAGCAATTACCATAACATAAACACTTCAAAAATAATTAAATGCAAGGAAATCTTAACAAGGATAGTAAATCTTTATCAGTTTTATCAAGAACTGAAGATAATTTCCTTTCTGTCTTATTGTGAAAATAAACATTTTCCACAGACTGTACCAAATGACTTTGTTTTAGCCTACTAAAACAGGCCTGCAGTCTCTGGCTTATTTTCAGAAAGAAAAGTATTTTCTCCATATTTATTCCAGGAATCCAGGCTTAAAAATACCTTCCTCTGGCATGTACTTAGCTGTAACTATGACCAGAGAAAGTAAGCCTACAGATTTTATTTATTTATTTGTTTATTTATTTATTTATTTATTTATGGCATACATTATTTGTACTGCTTTTTCAGTTGATGAATAAAGTACTAAACAATTTTCACAAACATCTATTCAGAAGTAAAGAATCTCATTTCTTATATTCTGTTCAATGATATCTGACAGTGCAAGGAATGATTACATAAAGCTGCCGGCAATAATCTTTCACACTGTCATTTTAAAATGTAGAAAGTCTAGAAAGGATTGTGGCTCAGTATTATTGCCCCCCTTGTCCCTCCTCCCACTGTCCTCTACTAAAAAAAAAAAAAAAAAAAAAAAAAAAAAAGATAGTACTACTAAAACTTTAATTCTAAGGATCATTAAGCTACCATAGTAGAAGATTTACTTTAACTTTGCCTCACAGGTTGGATTTTGAATTACAGAATAGAATCATACAGTATCTTGAGTTGGAAGGGACCCATGAGGGTCATCAAGTCCAACTCCTGGCACCACACAGGTCTACCCAAAAATTCAGACCATATGACTAAGCATAGTCCAAACTCTTCTTAAACTCTGACAGGCTTGGTGCTGTGACTACATGCCTGGGAGCCTGTTGCAGTGTGTGACCATCCTCTTGGCAAAGAACCTTTTCCTGATATCAAGACTGAACCTCCACTGTCATAGCTTGACTCCATTCCCTAGAGTCCTATCACTAGTCATGAAAGTGAATAGGTTGGTGCCTGCCCCTCCATTTCCCCTTGTGAGAAAGCTGTAGACCATGATGAAGTCTCCCATCAGCCTCCTCTTTTCCAGGCTGAACAAGCCAACTGACCTCAGCTGCACCTCGTACATGTTCCCCTCTAGGCCATTCACCATCTTAGTAGCCCTTCTCAGCACACTCTCCAACAGTTTTACACCCTATTTGTACTGTGGTGCCCAGAACTGCACACATTACTCAAGGTGAGGCCACACTATCACAGAGTAGAGCGGGACAATCCCTTCCCTTGACTGATTAGCAAGGACGTGCTTGATGCATCCCAGGATATGGTTGGGCCTCCTGGCTGCTCGGACACACTGCTGGCTCATATTCAACTTGATATCAACTGCAACCCCCAGACCCCTTTCTGAGGGGCTGCTCTCCAGCACCTCACCCCCCAGTCTGTACATATAGCCAGGGTTGCCCCTTCCCAGGTGTAGGACCCAGCACCTGTTCTCATTAAACTTCACGTCATTGGTGATTACCCAGCTCTCCAATCTGTCCAGATCTCTCTGTAAGGCATTTCCACCCTCAATGGAGTCAGCAACTCCTCCTAGTGTCCTTTGGTGTCATCACCAAATTTACTCAGAACACCTTCTAGTCCTACATGCAAATTGTTTATGAAAACACTGAAAAGAACTGGCCCTTAAATGGAGCCCTGGGGGATCCCACTGGTGACTGGCTGCCAGCCTGATGTGGCCGCAGTGGCCCCATTTGCAATAACCTTTTGAGCTTTACCCGCCAGCCAATTGTTCACCCATCTTCACCCATCATATGATGTTCTTTTTTTTTTTTTTTTTTTCCTAGCTGTATGCTGGACACTTTGTCCAGTAGTATCCTATGGGAAACTGTGTCAAAAGCTTTACTGAAATGCAAAAGGTCATATCAGCTGGCTTCCGTTGATCGACTAGATGGGTGATCTTACCATAAAAGGAAATCAAATCTGTTAATCAGGAGCTGCCCTTCGTGAACTGATGTTGGCTGTGACCTATGACTACATTGTCCCCCAGGTGCTCTTCAATAACTCCCAGAGTAATCTTCTCCATATTTTTACCAGGCACTGAGGTGAGACTGACAGGCCTGTAGTTGCCAGGGTCTTCTTTCTTGTCCTTCTTGAAAACTGGCATAACATTTGCCAGCTTCCAGTTAACTGAGACCTCTCCAGATGCCCAAGACAGTTGAAGAATAATTGAGAGAGGTCCTGTGATGCTCAGCCAGCTCTCTGAGCACCCTGGGATGAATCCTATCTGGACCCATGGATTTGTATGGATCCAGGTGGAGCAGCAAATCCTGCACATGTTATGGGTTGGCTGGGAGTTTATCATTCCCACCATCCCAGTCCTCTAGCTCAGGGCACCTGGGGTCCCAAAGCCCATCATCAGCATTGAAGACAGAGCCAAAGGAGGCATTAAATGTCACTGCTTTGCAAAAGCCCTTCTTTTTGCGAGGTGACCATCCCCATTAAGTAGTTTTATTTCTGTTTTTTTACGTATTCACATACGTAAAAAAAAAACAAAAAACTTTCCATTGTCTCCCACACAACTGGCCAACTTCAACTCTAATTGAGCTTTGGCTGCACGAATTTTCTCCCTACAAAGGTGAGCAGTGTCGCGGTAGACCTTCCATGTTGCCTGACACTGCTTCCAGCAGCCATACACTTTCTTTCTCTGCCTAAGCTCCAGAAGAAGATCCCTGGTCAGCCAAGCTGGCCCTCTGCCCCACCTTCTTGACTTCTGATAATTTGGAATTGCCTGATCTTGTGCTTTTAGGAGGCAGTGCTTAAGGTATACCAGCACTGATGGATGCTGATTCCTTCCTTAGAGATAAGATACTTCTTTTAATTTGCCAGTTCCATAAATCTCTGATTTCTGAATTTAATTCAGAAATTCAGTACTCTTTAATTGGCTTTTTAGACATTGCTTGCATCCAGTTTTACATCTGGTCAAGGAATTATTTTAGAATTCTATCAAAAAGACTAAAAAGCTGAAATATAGAAAAGATCATCAGATGTCCCTATTTTAATTTGATCTTTAAGTGGTATGACGTAAGTGTAACCTAAGACTCATAAAATTCATTCCTTTCCTCTGTTCTTTAAATGTGACTTGGGGAATGGGTAGACATTATTTCCTTTATATTTATTTGTTTTTGTGGACAGGATCAGCCCTTGTTGCAGATCTTACTCTCTATTGATTATAAAATACCTTAACTAAGTAACTAAAGTTAGGAAAATTGAAATATAATAGTCCTGTGAATACCAATGATCTAAACAAATATTAATCCTCATTTATTCTTTTCTGCATAGATATTTTAATGTGATCCTTAGAATTGTACTACTACTCATGATAGGGGGGTAAAATAGGAAGGAATAAGACATTCAGCTCCTCTGGTTCCTATGAAAGCTTGGTGATAAACTGCTGTTTGTTTACCTTGGAAAGTCTCTTTATAGTCCTTATTTATGTTAGAAAGATACACTGAAGGATGTTTTTATTTTATATATATATATATATATATATATATATATATATACACACTGCTGTGTATGTATATATATATATATACGTATATATATGTATATATATATACGTATATATATATATATATATACACATATATATATGTATATATATATATATATATATATATACATATATATACATATTTGGCACAAAGTTACACATAAACAATGGTAGGGAATTAGAGTTCCAAATCTTTTTGACCTTCTCTAAGATTTTTACTGAGTTTTGTGTGAAGGGTTGAATCACTTGTCTCGTTGTTCCAATTCTCTCATTCACTTCTGTTAATCACTTTATGCTGTTGGGGTTTGTGGGTTGCTCAAATAAAACTGCTCTGAAAGTCCATTTCTAAATGCCAGTTAGCAACATAATTCCCAGAAGAAAATTTGAAACTGTTAGTTTTCATGCTGCCCTTTTTTGAAGAACATAAAAAAGCCTCAAAAATGGCTGAAATGCTTAAGTAAAATTATCATGTAACTGAGCTGTGCATGGTTCTGCTCAGATACCATGTTGATGGGTGCCCTAAAATTGAAATAGATAGATGTCATTCAGGTATGGCAGAATATGAGTACAGTAAATGATAATGATGTTGGCCTGCAGCACCACTGAAGTGATATAACTGTCAAGGTGAATGCTATGAATAAATATGTAGTGGGTGTGACTTAAAATATAAGGAGTTTGTGTTTGCAAAACTGAAGCTTTTTAAGATCCTCTAGCACATAATGTGAAGGTTGCTATACTTGCCATTTCAAAATCTAGACATTACACAAAATCACTTTACTGTTTGACAACAGAAAATAAAAGATGAGACAGGAGAGGTGAGGCAAGGCAAAGCAAGGCGAGGCAAGGCAATTCAAGGAAAGGAAAGGAAATTGCAAAGTAATAAAGAGAAAGGCAAAACTGTGCATAATTCAATAGCCATGGGCACAGCCAAGCAACTTCACAACAATAGGATAAACTTACGAAATTTATGTTTCTGAGGTGAGATATAAGGTAGTGACAATTTTAGGTGAGGTAGTGGGTATAAATTATGGTGAAGTAAACACTGAGGAGATGGAAGAAGGGATACATCAGACAACAGATGACAAAATGCAGAAAGTATCTGTTTTTTTGTTTGTTTGCTTTGTTTTGTTTTGTTTAGTTTTAGTCCACTAACTTTTTGATGTTCCATGTATAAACATGTAACCTTCAAACTAACTTTCAAATAATAGTTTACACTACCTTACAGATAGTCTGCAAATTTGATGACATTTCTCTGAACCTCTCCTGTATGTACCTAACTAGTAAAGACGTGGTAGTATTTTGAGCATGTAAATGCAAATACCAACCATAGGAGAAGTGTTACTGGACCTGGTGCTCACCAAAACAGAAGAAGAGCTCTTTAAATAGGTCAAGAATGGAGGCATTTTGGGCTGTAGTGACCATGCCCTGGCTGAGTTTGTAATCTCAGGGAATACGGTCCTGGCAAAGAGCAAAGTCAGGAAATGAAACTTCTGAAGAACAAACTTCAAGCTATTTAAAGACCTAGTAGATGAGATCCCCTGGAACACTCTCATTAGAGAGAAAGGAGCCGAGCAGAGCTAGCAGCTCTTTAAGGATGTTTTCCTTAGTGCGCAAGAACTCTCTATGCTCCTGTGTAAAAAAGCAGGCAGGGAGGGCAGACAACCAGGATGGCTGAAAAAGGACCTGTTAGTAAAAATGAGGTGCAAGAAAAAAATGCCCAGGCAAGGGAATCAGGGACACATGGCCTGGGAAGATTACAGGGATGTGGTCTAGATGTGTAGGGATGGGATAAAGAAAGCCAAGGCATGAATGGAACTGAGCTTGGAAAGGAATGCAAGGAATAACAGGAAGAGATTCTATAGGTACATTACTCAGAAAAGAAAGGCCAAGGATAGTGTTCCCCCCTTTGATGGATGAGAAGAGTGAACTGGTAATGATAGGTACAGAGAAGGATAAGGTACTCAGCAACTTTCCCTGTGTCTTCACTGACAGTCAGGCTTCCCAACTCTTTCATTTCTGTGAACCCATAGGTGGGTGCAGGGAGAACGAAGTTCCACCGACTGTAAGTCAAGAGCAGGTTTGAGACCACCTGATGAAACTAAAAATGTACAAGTCTACAGGGCCTGATGACATTCATCCCAGGGTCCTGAGAATTTGGCTGATGTAGGCACCAAGCTGCTCTCCATCATGTTTGAAAAATCAGGGCAGTCAGGCAGAGTCCCTGATGACTAAAATGTGACTGGAAAAAACATCACTCCCATTTTTAGAAAGGGCAGAAAGGAGGACTTGGGGAGCTGCAGACTGGTGAGCATCTACTCTGTGCCTGGCAAGATTATGGAACAAATCCTCTTGGAAGCAATGTTAAGGCATATGCAAGAAAATGGTTATCTGAGACAGCCAGCATGGCTTCACCAAGGGTAAATCGTGTCTAACCAATCTGTTGGCTTTCTGCAATGGAGTGACTGCATCAGTTGACAATGTCGTCTACCTGGACTTCTGCAACGCCTTTGACATGGTCGCACATGATGTCCTGGTCTCCAAATTGAAGAGATATGGATTGGATTGCTATGGATAAGTGATATCAGTGGATAAGAAGTTGGCTTGAAGGTCTCACCAAGAGTGTGGTTGTCAATGACTATGTACAAGTGGATGCCAGTGACGAGTGGTGTACCTAAGGGGTTTGTACTGGGACCAGTACTGTTTAATAGCTTTATCAGTGACATAAACAGTGGGATCAAGTGTACCCTCTCCAGATTTGCAGATGACACCAAGTTGGGTGGTGCAGTTGGTAAAATAGAAGGAAGGGATGCCATCCAAAGGGACCTGGACAAGCCTGAGAAGTGGGCCCACATGAACTGCATGAGGTTCAACAAGTCCAATTGCAAGATACTGCACCTGGGCTGAGGCAATCCTGGACATGTGTATAGACTAAGTGAAGAACTCATTGAGAGCAGTCCTGAAGAGAAGGACTCGGGGGTTCTGGTGGATGAATAGCTCGACATGAGCCAGCAGTGTCTGCTTGCAGCACAGAAGGCCAACTACATCCTGGGCTACATCAACAGAAGTGTGACCATCAGGTCAAGGGAGGTGATTATCCTCCTTTGTTCTCATCAGGCCCCACTTGGATTACTGCATCCAGGAGCCCCCAGCGCAAGAAGGATGTTGATCTCTTAGAGCAGGTCCAGAAGAGGGCCACAAAGTTGATCAAGGGTCTTGTATGAAGAAAGACTGAGAGAGCTGGGACTGTTCAGCCCGGAGAAGAAAAGGCTCTGGGGAGACCTCACTGCCACCTTTCAGTCCTTAAAGGGGGCTTACGAAAAAGATGAAGAGTGACTTTTTAGATGGGCAGATAGTGATAAGACAAGGGGGAATAGTTTTAAAGTAAAAGAGGGGAGGTTTAGATTAGAGGTTAGGAAGAAATTATTCACTCAGAGGGTGGTGAGGCACTGAAACAGGTTGACCAAAGAGGCTGCGGATACCCCATCCCTGGAGGTGTTCAAGATCAGATTAAATGAGGCCTTGAGCAACCTGATCTAATGTGTGGCTTCCCTGTCTATGGCAGCGGGATCAAAACTTTGGTGTCCTTTCCAAGCCATTCTATATTTCTATTATTCTATGACTTTATGATTCTATGATTCAAATACACATACAGGTGTCTTGGTGCATATGTACATGCTCACATATGCATATACTTTCCCATGAGTGTGTACATCTGTGTGTCTATGTTTTTTCTCTTTCCCACTTGTGTTCCCTTAAGAATTCATGCCATCACTGAAGGCAGAAAGGCTTGACTTATAATAACAAGTATAAATATAATCTTGAGAAACAGAAAGTTATTCTGATTTTTGCAGCTTTAGATGTGCAAATAACATATATTGTATCTGAATGAAAAAAATTCCAGAAATGATTACTTCAAAATCTTTTTTTCTAGTGAGTTGTGATGCACAGTAGTAGCTTGAACAACAACTTAATATAAATGACATAACATAGGTTCCATGTATCACTAGTAACGTTAAATGGATTTTCTTCCTGCTTTTAAACTGGGGAATTGTATTTACCTGGTATGCTACAATGTAATGTTGTCCTGTCCCAGCTGATTTGTTTACAACACACAAATCAATTTGGTCCAACAATTTTAATAAAACTGTATTTACGTGTGGTTCTATCACACTTCTATTCCCTAGTCCTGTGTGTAGGATATAATGCAGACCCACACCTATATTAATGTAACTTTTCTCACAGATCATTAAAGAGGGACTGGCAATATGAGCAGCTTCAGAGTAGTCTGCCACTACTGTATTATAAATGTATTTAATTATTCTATCACAAAAATAAGGAGAGCAAAATAAATACACTTAGTGCAGACTGAATCTCTGCAACTCTAATTGCCAGAGCACAGTAAGAGCTTTCAAATAATAAGTCCTTAAATAATAAATTGATATGGGAGAGAATAATGACACCCAGGTGTGAAACCTTAACCTGAGAGTAGAGCTGCATACTCAATGACATAATTGCCTCTATTACCATATTCTAGTCTAGTATGGGATTTTGAGTCATGGAAACTGGCTTGAAATGAAAGACAAAATATGTTCAAATCAGAGGTGAGATTTGAAGGGGGAATATATAATAAATTCCAGGTAACTAAATTACTACTCAAGTTTTGAAAGCAGGCTTAGGTATTAAGTTAAAAATTATATTTAAATTCTATTCACAGTCTGACTTACTCCCAAAAAAGCAAGGGGTTAAGAAAATTCACACTGGGAACAAAAAGAGCCTTTGTTAAAAGTCTTACACAAATGTAGAAGGTTTTTCTTATTTTCCTGTGAACATCCCCGTTATTCCTAGTTTCCTTTCCTTTCCTTTCCTTTCCTTTCCTTTCCTTTCCTTTCCTTTCCTTTCCTTTCCTTTCCTTTCCTTTCCTTTCCTTTCCTTTCCTTTCCTTTCCTTTCCTTTCCTTTCCTTTCCTTTCCTTTCCTTTCCTTTCCTTTCCTTTCCTTTCCGGCAGGGCTACAGCCACGGGACTTTCCTCATACCAGTAAGGTCTAAGACAGTCCTTTTGCCCCTATCTGTGTAGGACCACCTTCGTCTGGTTGTAAATTCTGCCATTGCTACCTGGGGAAAGATATATTTTAAGATACAGATACTTTACAAAGGGTTTAGTAAAATCCCTGCATATCGCTAAATGAAACTTGTGACTTGGAACTTCTCTTAAAGGGAAGATGTTACTGAGGACACTGAGTTAAACTAATAGTTTACTGGGCTCTGAAGGAAATTAAAGTTATATCCTGTAGAAGTCCTGCTCTGGCATCTTTCTGCTTACTCGTCTTCCTTGGCAACATGATTTTAAATATTTTTTTTAAACTTTACTTTTGTTATCTTAATATATTGTTATCATGCTGAAGAATCCTGAGGTGAAGGTGCTGGTGAAGAGATGTTAGTCTTGTAAGGATCAGAAAGGTTAAAGGAATGCATATGCACAAATGCTAGTCTGTAGATGGCCCACCCACGTCCTCCTTAGCTGCAAACCTGGTCATCTATTATTAGGTAAAAACTGCTCTAAGAAGGCAGTCAGAGAAGATGCAAAGTTGCCATTATGCCTCCTTTCTTTAGGAATAACCTGGACTTTGCTACCTTTTCAATGCATAGGAAATCATGAGCATGGGTGAAAATTTAAATGCTTACAAAGTAATTTGAAAGTGACTCTTTATAGTTAAAACAAAGTAAAATGCACTTGCATTACTAAACACTCCACTCAGCAAGTACCAATTGTTATTTATGATGGGTGGATGTGAACAGAAGTTTAACAAGACAATGCAGTTCTTTATTACAGAAATACAAGGATTTATGAAACATTTCTTAATAAACAAAGAACAGTTATCTTTATATGCATTTTGGTAAAGGTGACCACCTAAAATACATAAACAATGTTGGCTAGCTTCACATAAATACAGATACCAGATATATACTCATAGAGATAAAATTTTAATTATTTAGAAGAACGATGATTCTTTGAAGCTACTTCTTTTCAGAATAGCTTATAGATTGTTTCTGAAACTCCTTAACAATTTCTGTGGGATAACAGCTTAGAAATTTCTATCATAAAAATGCTCTCATTTCTTCTGTGGCCATAAAAATTTCCCCTGTGGAGAAACTCACTATTTTGTAACAGTCTAATGCTTGTGCACAAAGGACCAGGGTCTCCTTGTAGCTCCTTCTTTGAGGGTTCTCAGGAAAACTGGAGAGAAAGGTAAGCAACCTAAATTCTACTTTTCGGCTTGTGAGTGGTGCTTAGCATGTGATATAATCTCTCCGTGCCTTAGTTCTTCTTTATGTAAAGTGGTAGCAATAATATCCACTTATGTAAAGAATTCTCAGGCCTGCAGCTGAAAAGCACTTCATAAATGTCTCCAGTATTAATACTATTTTCACATATAGTTAAGTCCCACTGAGTTCAGCCATCTTTTATCTTCCATGTTTGACTTAATCTGTTCAAGTGAGTCCTGAATATAAAATACCAGTCCTACCCAGATGTATTTTTCTTATGATTTCCTGTCATTTATTTGTCAGTCTTCTTTTCTGCTCCCTACTATCAGCATCAAAGGTGATTTGCTCTATTACTTGAATATCACTCCTTTTCACTCCTTAATTGGTTCATTGCTTTTTCTCATTTTCATCTTTACCTTCCATTTTCTTTTTCAGATTCTTGCTGTCCTCCTCCTTTTGTTCCCATTGATGACTATGAAGAACAGACCAGGAAAGGGTCTTTCAAGTACAAGAGCATTTTATTGTTCAGTGTACTGTAACTCTGAGCTCTCAGCATTAGTTAAGTATGCTTTGGCATTTCAATTTATAAACTCTACTTTAAGGGTTGATAAACCCTTAAAGGTTATCTATTTCTGTGCAGGTTGGATAAGTTATGAAGTTAAATGATTTCATTATTTAAAGATAAACTTCTGGATTTGAGTTAGGTTTTCAATATCAGAAAAAAATAACTATAAAAGGTAAATGCTGGAAGAAGATATGGAAGAAAATTCTGTTTTGGTTACCCTTTTAACAGTACAATGGGACTTCAGTGCATATAAGATAATAATGCAGCCCTTGGGGTCTGTTTTTTTTCAAATATTAGAAGCTCAGGGCCATGTGCAAAAGCGTATGCATAATTACACACTTAATCTGAATGTACATTTACTGTGATTGTAGATGTAAATCAGGTTGTGTGCATGAAAATAGTCAGTTGTGTTTCAATACCTGAGCGTCGTATGAAGTCATGGTAATTGTGCATGCAGATTAAGCATGTAATTGGGCATATATTCTTGCAAGTGACTTCATGCTTCGGTGGTTTGAAAATGAGATCTGAGCTCATGGTTAATGGGTATCTCTTGTTATTATCTTCTTAAAGCAGCATTGCCAAAATTAGTGTGTAACACATTGAGATGACCTTGTACTCATTGTTTTCTAATTTCAACTTCATTAGAGGTTTTTCCCAATGTCTTCTATGGGAGGAGTGCCTTTTTCTATCTGGGTCATATTTCTATGCAATGTAGCCACAAAGAAAAACAATAACAAAAACTACTACTGGTGTCTTTCCTGATCAAAATAAACATTTTTGGTTTGTTGTTCTCTTATAGCTCTATACCTATAGGTTTATAGTACTGATGGTTTAAATATAAGTGAGTATATATCAGATAAAAAATAATAATAAAAAAAAAGTTCTTTCTCCTAGATAACAGAAAATGTGCCCCATTTCAAATTGATTTGAAAAAAAAAAAAAAAAAAGACTACAAGTCTGCACAGCTAATGGGTTGGTTTGATTTGTTCTGTTTTGCTAAGAAAACAAAACAATAGCCAAACACATTGAATATGTATATATATGTGTTTTTTGTTTCTTTTTGTTTTTAAAGTAAAGAAGGAAACAACTGGATAGTGTCTTTTTACTAGTTTCTGATTAGTAATGGAACTTAATCCTATAGAAATAATTGAGCTTAAATAAATTCTCTGATTCTTTACATGTCTTTGAAAAGTCCCCACACTGAACAAAAAAAAAAAAAAAAAAAAAAAGAAAAAGTGATGGACCAACGTAAAACTTCATTCTAAAATAAAATTTACAGAAAATATGTTTTGTTTTAAGAATATGACATTTAAAGAAGATTGTATAAAGAAGATGTGGTTCTTACCAAGATGTATATTCTTAAATACACATCTTGATGTTACAGATCGCTGTAAACAATTTTAAAACGTAAACAAACAAAACAAAATGAATCTAGAACAGGAAAGACAAAGACATTTGTTTTTATCTGATGGTTATGTGGTTCATGAAACTGCTTTCAACAGACCTGACTGAAATACAGTATTTCTGTAATAAAGAAAGCAATATTTCATTTTATAACTTTATATGCTTTTTTATTTTAGTGTGAATTCATATGAACTTTTGATATACCAGGATGTCAAGTTCCATACTACATGGAATGGAAATTCTCATTATGAAGATAATTTAGAAATTTAGAAGTTTAAGAATGTTTTCATAACTTTGAAACATTTTTGCAAAATATGAAACAGATACCATAGAACTAAATATTGTAGGACATATTTATTTATTTTTTTATAATGAACAAATGTTGTAAGAGCAATTACATGAGCCCCAAAATAAGACAGAATTGGTTAAAGAAGGCTTTGAGATTGTTGTAATGGATTTCACTCAACATGATTTGATGATACTGGAGAAAAAAACAGGATTGTCTTTAGAAGAATTGCAGAGAAGCAACAGAAGAATGGAAAACATAATGCCTGCTTTTGTTTGATTGTTTTTCTGTTTGTTGTAAAAGATTAAAGTAATAGCAAAATTACAGGTCAGTTAAATTGGTTTCAGTTTGGGGAAAACTTGGAAGAAATAATCAAATCCTTCACAAGCATCCAAAAAATAACCTGGAAATGACTAGCAGATGCAGATATTTGGCACATTAATCAGGAACAAACTGAGTCATATAATTCCTGAAAGATGGTACTAGGACTTATAAATGGGAAAGGTAATAATAACTGGATACTAACGTATTCTATAACATCTAATAATAAAGGTAGAAGTAATTGGATACGGAATCATGTGGCCAACTGATAAGCAAAACTGGTAACCATTGTCTTACTGATACTTGATTAAAAATGATAAAAGGATGGGAAATAACTGCTACTTGGGAAGAAATTATGAGTTGTTCACAGTCAAAAATATTTTTTTGAGTTGAACATTGTAGAAAGTGGCACTGATGTAGCTGAGTATGTTTAGTGGACTAGATCTTTCCACTACTGCCTTGTATAGGATAATAATAATAATAATAATAATAATAATAATAATAATAATAATAATAATAATAATAATAATAATAATAATAATAATAATAATGTAGTCAAAGCAAAATATTTATCAAAAATAAATAAATAAATAAAAGAAATTATTCATTCTGACATACTCCCATATAAAATTTAATTGAAATTGACATGTTCCACTGGGAAAAACAAACAAACAAACAAACAAACAAACAAAAACAAACCAAAAAAAAAACAGTTTGATGAAGCTTCACTTTCTGATAAAAAACTCTTCCATCAAAGGTGTTTTGACCAGTTCTAACTTTCATTAAATAAACAATAAAACTATGAGCACTTCAAATACTTATAAAAATCATGCTGATAGGGTTAGAAGACAATCTTTAAGAAAAAAGTAAATATATGGCTGTAGATGTTAATTTGTCTCTCAAGCTAGTGACTACCTCTGCAGCTTGGTCTTCAAGTACATGAGCATGAATTCAAAACTGTGGAACAGAAATCAAGATATGACCCACTATGTGCATAGAGGACTTCTGTCTTCCAGAGGCTGCTAATCTGTTATCTTTTGCTAGTAGCAATTTCCCTTTAATGCACAAATAAATAAATAAATATAGATAGATAGATTAGAAAAAGCATGAGTAAGAACTGCACTTTGGATCTTCCAGTTAGAACAGAAACATGTTTTAAAATAATTGCTTTTTGGGGAACTATGTTGACAGGATGAGTGATGGTGTTTTGCCCTGAAGTGATGTTATCCCAAGGCTTCTTTCTCTCTCTCTCTCTTTTTTTATCTGACAGCTTGTGCTTGTTAAATGAATGTATACTTTGGAGTGATCTAAAAACATGGTCCCAATAGTTTATGAATAGTACTAATGACAGTATTCATTTATTGTTCAAACGAAATTATTTTCTCTTATTACTTCTGAGGAGTGTTCATCTTTTAATAGGAAAATGTTGTTGGATTCTCTGCATTTCAGTTGGGTGCCAAGAAAACTGTTAGGAATGGAAAAGGAGAAAGACTCTTGACAATTTCAAAAATTCTTGATCTCCACTTGATTGGCATATGGTCATATGTTTGCCTTCAGGGGCTCAGAAAGATGAGTCACCCTCTGAAGAAGAACCTATATATATACATACACTGTGACCTGTGGCAGAGTATCATGTATTTCACTGTGTGTTTTGAATTATTAAGTACTAAAGTATCAGAAACTAATTATAAATGATTTTATTTTTTTTCTGTGTAAGAGAATTGTGTGTAGTTATTATTATAGAAACTGTACTAACCAATGGTAGGAACCAAGATAAGGAGATGAACTCTTAGTGCCAAAGAGGAAGAAAAATTCCAGTTCAAATCTATTATAATGCTGGAAAGGAAAGGGGCTGTGGTAGAAGCTATGTTCATAGTTAGTAATGTATCACCCACTTCTTGGAAGTAGTTAACTTGGATCAGCAAGAGTTACACTTATGTAGTAGAAGACCAATCTTGTCTTAAATTATTAAAAGTAATTTGAATGTACTTCATTGCAAAGAGTGATATATGGAACTTTTAAACCTACTGAGCTTCTCTATACATAATGAGAAAACATTTGAATAAAACCACAGGTGAGAGCTCTGTGCCAAGTTACTGACCCAGATTTTTCTGTTGTAAGTTTTAAAATATTTGTACCAATAGAGAGTCATAAAAGGCTTTTGAGGAACAAAACTCTTATAGGTTTACTCGCTTTTTCTCCTCCTAAACATTGGCCTTTGAAAGTCCTGTTTGTCTAGTCACTTGGGAGAAAATAGGGGTTTCCATTATGACTGCGTAAAATATTTTATTGGAGTGGTGGTTACTAGAGAGAAGTAGAGAAGAAGTAGTTTGGCAAGTAAATATTCAGAAAAAGTTTGCAAAGGTGTCTCAAAACTTTTTGAATATTCCTGATCCTATGAAGCATATACCATGATATCTTTATACCTTAGAGTCAGTAGATCGAAGGTAAAGAAAATTTCCAGAACTAGTGAGAGAAGTACGAGTTGATAAGAGTTCTCCAAGTGTCCTGATGTGAAACAGAGCTGGAATACCTATGCCCTTAGACAATTTTTCACATCAACCTTAACATGATGTCTGACTAAATTGTTTCTTCCCACAGTGATGATCTGATTTCTCATCAATCCTTGAGACAGTGCAGTCTGTAGCATGATAGAGCTCCCATATGTAAACAGTGCTTGAAGCGTTATATGGCCACATTTCATGTCTACTGTAATAGTATCGTTGTCTTTACTCTAGGAGACAACCTTATCTTAGCTTTTAGCATTTCATAGAATTTCATAGAATCATTAATGTTGGAAGAGACCTTCAAGATCATCTGGTTCAACTATCACCCTACTACCAATATCATCCACTAAACCTTGTCCCTAAGAATCAGATCCAACCTTTCCTTGAACACCCCCAGGGATGGTGACTTCACTGCTTCCCTGGGCAACCCATTCCAATGCCTAACTACTCTTTCTAAGAAGAAATGTCTCCTAATTTCCATCTTAAACCTCCCAAGTTACAACTTGAGGCCATTTCCTCCAGTCCTGTTGGTAGTTATCTGCGAGAAAAGGCCGACCCCCAGTTCCCCACAACTTCTTTTCAGCTAGTTGTAGAGAGCCATGAAGTCTCCCCTGAGCCCCCTTTTCTTCAGACTAAACAACCCTAGTTCTCTCAGCTGTTCCTCATCGGACTTGTGTTCCAGGGAAGGACTCTTCTGATTCAGTGTCTTCATCCATTCTTGACTATATATTCTTTCAGGTCATGGAAAATTTTTATCAAAGTGTACGTCTTTTTGGTGAAAAATGAAAAATCTTGCTAAAAAAAAAAAAAGAGTTCTCACTGAAATCTCAGTACTTTGAACTCTTTGAACTAGAGATGTATCTCTAGCATGGAAGAAAGAACACTTGACTTCCTGTTTTTCTTTGAAAGGGACTACTGTCTAGCTAGATCTAGTCGGGAACTTTCTATGTTGGATAGTTTGAATTTTTATTATAAATCAAAACAAAAGTACAATTTAAAATGTTTTGGGTTTAGACCAACAAAAATTAAATGACATCAATGATAAAAAAAAAAGAAAAGCACAACTTTAATGGAAGTAGATGGAAGTAGGAGACAGTCGCATAGTTGTTATTAATTATATTTACAGGTACCTTTAAAAGGTCTATAATATCAGGTCGGGAAGCATGCAGAAATGCAGAAATGCATTGAAAACTGATATTGGTAATCTAAAAATCTGGTGATATCTTTGAGAAATTTTATCCTCTGGGGGGAAATATAGAGCAGTAGAAGAGAGGAAAAAAAAAAAAAAAAAAAAAAAAAGTGGGAGAGGGAATGCATACAAAGCAAACCAATTAAAAAGAGTTTATAAAACATGTTTACAAGAACAAGCCTTTGAACAATGGCAGATGAATGTTGCCTGCAATCGTTAGAAAGTGAGGCTGTGGCTTCATCTCCAACATCCTCTTTTTGCCTCTGGCTGGAACACTGATCTGTATGTGAGCAATGTGTCTCCACCCAACTCATTACACCTGCAGATAGTAAAACATTTAAAACTTGTAGTTAATTAACCCTTCAAATAGAATGTGTAAAAGGTACAGGAAACCCTTGTGGAATCCATGAATTATCAATCATAATATGAAAAGGATTATTCCCCAAGGATAAATGACTTGGTAGGGCAGCACTGGTATTCTATTAAAGACCTTGTTTCCTCCCCCCCCCCCCTCCCCCACTAAGAAAGGGTCTATTAACTTCAAACACGTGGAACCACATGAATTACATTAGGTCACTCCTCATGTTACAGTTTCAGATTTCATAAAGTGCAGCTTGTGGTTATGTCATGTGTTTCACATTTAAAACACTGGTTGATGACTTCCCAACCTCTTGAATGTTGTACTACCAGTGATATTTACCATAGCTTGACCACAACACTTTCAAAGCTGGTGTTAATAGTACATATGCCAGTTTTGTATGTCTGACAGTATTTTCCTTCCCAATAAACAAATTCTTGTGGTGTGATTGTGGGTGGCTTAACTGTCTGAGTGCCTTGCTGGGAGCAGCCTTCAGGAAAAAAGGGCAACAATATGGTCCTGGCTTAATTAAGGGTAGTAATAGTGCCTCATGGAAAGAATCCTTTTATAAGGGATGTAACTAGAAAAGTTTACTTAGACATCAAGAACAACTAACTGCTTGAAAGCAAAATACATACAAGGTAACTGGTTTAAATTCTTCTTACTTCTCTAATAAGTTCTGTTTCATTTTCTTCTCTAGAGCAATGGATACAGAGCATGTGTATGGCACAGAAAGTTTCTTAATCAGAATAGAGCTGCTTGGGCATCATTTGTTATGCAAACCCTTGGATCACAAATCACAGCTCAGCAAATGAATAGCTAAATATAATGAGAAACTTTTGTTATTTATCTTAGTATGTTATAATTCCCAGAATTAGGCTCTGTTGAAAACAGACATCAGCATGTCCACTCAGCCTGGCTTATTTCACTTAATTCATTTCATTCACAAACAAAACAAGCATGTTATATATTTAGTTTATTTAGTTGTAAGTAAACACCAAAGTTAGGATGCATTAATTTTATTCCTTTAATTTAATCAAATACTTCAGGAAGCCAAAGGCATTTCATGAAAATTGCTCTTAAGAGCTATGTATCTTCTTAAAATTAAAATAGTCTTATCTAGTATATGATATGTAGTGTATCATTATACTTGATATCTCAAATACTTCATTGAAGTTTACACTGGTGTATTTATAACATTCCTTTAACATTCTATTTTGCTATATAATACATGTATGCTTCCAAAGCATCTTAATAAATAATAAAGCTTATATTTTCAAATAATCACAGAATCACAGAATCACAGAAATGTAGGGGTTGGAAGGGACCTCAGAAGATCATTTGGTCCAACCCCCCTGCCAAAGCAGGTTCCTTAGAGCAGGCTGCCCAAGTAGGCGTCCAGACGGGCCTTGAATATCTCCAGAGAAGGAGACTCCACAACCTCCTTGGGCAGCCTGTTTAAGTGCTCCGTCACCCTTACTGTGAAGTCCTTTCTCATGTTGATGCAGAACTTCCTGTGCTCTATCTTGTGGCGATTACTGCTTATCTTATCTCTACAAACCACTGGAAAGAGGTTGGTCAAATCCTTCTGTCTCCCACACCTCAGGTATTTATACACATTACAGAATCACAGAATCACGGAATTGTCCAGGTTGGAAGAAACCTCAAGATCATCGAGTCCAACCTCTGACCTAACACTAAAAAGTCCACCACTAAACCATATCCCTAAGTTCAACATCTAAATGTCTTTTAAAGACCTCCAGGGATGGTGACTCCACCACTTCCCTGGGCAGCCTGTTCCAATGCCTAACAACCCTTTCAGAAAAGAAGTTCTTCCAAACATCCAACTTAAAACTCCCCTGGTGCAACTTTAGCCCATTCCCCCTCATCCTGTCACCAGGCACATGGGAGAATAGACCAATCCCCAGCTCACTACATCCTCCTTCAAGGTACTTATAAACAGCGATAAGGTCACCGCTGAGCCTCCTTTCTCCAGGCTGAACAAGCCCGGCTCCCTCAGCCACTCCTCATAGGACTTGTTCTCCAGACCCCTCACCAGCTTCGTTGCCCTTCTTGGGACTCTCTCGAGCACCTCGATGTCCTTCTTGTAGTGAGGGGCCCAAAACTGAACACAGTACCCAAGGTGCGGCCTCACCAGAATCAAGTACAGGGGGACAATCACTTCCCTGGACCTGCTGCTGGCCACGCTGCTTCTTATACAAGCCAGGATGCTGTTGGCCTTCTTGCCCACCTGAGCACACTGCTGGCTCATATTCAGTCGACTATCAACCAATACTCCCAGGTCCTTCTCTACCAGACAGCTTTCCAACCACTCATCTTCCAGCTTGTATCTCTGCTTGGGGTTGCTGTGCCCCAGGTGGGAGACCTGGCACTTGCCCTTGTTGAACTTCATACGGTTGGCCTCAGCCCATCGGTGCAGCCTATACAGATCCTGCAGAGCCTTCCTGCCCTCGAGCAGATTGACACACGCACCTAACTTGGTGTCCTCTGCAAACTTACTGAGGGTGCACTCAATCCCCTCATCCAGATCATCAATAAAGATATTAAAGAGGACTGACCTCAGTACTGAGCTCTGGGGAATGCCACTAGTGACCGGCCTCCAACTGGATTTGACTCCATTCACCACAACTCTTTCGTCCCGGCTATCCAGCCAGTTTTTAACCCAACGAAGTGTATGCCAGTCCAAGCCACAAGCAGCCAGTTTCTTGAGGAGAAAGTTGTGGGAAACAGTGTCAAAGGCCTTACTGAAGTCAAGGTAGACCACATCCACAACCTTTCCCTCATCCACTAAACATGTCACTGAATGAATACGAGAAAAAAGTTAGGCTGCTGCCTCTGAAGTACCTGGGATGAGTTCTAGTTCCCACCCAACCCTTGCACTGTCATTAGCATCTGTTTCATTTCTGAGGTCTGCATGTGCATCTTTTACAGAGCTCTTTCAAGACGCAAGCTGAATAACTTAGCTTTCAGTGTGTTCTTCAAAGCTTTAGATATTCTTTACCTTCTCACTGCATCTTAAGAGAGTCAAATTAACATGCAAATTTCCAAGAAGGATTTTTCAAGTGAAGCCTTCAGTGGGGTTGCAGATTTGTGAATAAATTATCATTTCTTTAGTTGCAAATGCAACAGCTACACACTGAATTTAAAAGGTAGATTTAAGTTATTAGTACACTTCACTGTTCTTCACTAGTCCCTCCCAGCTACACCAATCCACAAGCATGACTTTTTCAGTGATAAAATAGTTAGAAAAATACTTTCCAAATAAGTGTATTGCTTTTTGTAGCACTATCTCCAGGCTTTTTGATCATCTTGAGCACCCTTTTGTCACCTTGACTGTACCTGTGGCTCAATGATTTTATGAGAAAATGCTCAGTCAAAATGCTTTTTTGTATCTCTAACCATGCAATTATCCCATTTTCCCCTTTGGTTCACCTCTTTCCCTTCTGGTTCATACTTCCTTTGAGGTTTTATCTGTACGGGTTCTGCTGATGCACACAGTAGTTGACAGAGCTCCTTCATCCTCACAAAGAGTGTGAAGAGGTTTGTCACAGTGGAGAATGAAATACCAAACTATAGGCTTCTGAAAGGTGGCCAAGTGTTGTCATGGTTACACGGCAGCAAGAAAGAAGGCCAAGGAACATATATGGAAATGTCTGAGTGAGGCCTTGGAAATTTTAATATATTGTGCCTTGACAGTAGTGTGTCTTGAGGAGCTTGTATACCTTCATATGTGCTAAGAAGAAGTTAAATCTATTGGTCAAGGGATTCAGCAAATAATTATTCTTTCTTGAGATTTTCTTATGATCTGGAAGATGCTTTGTATAGAGTGCTTTTTAGGCATTTGACTTCAGGAAAGCTCATAAAAAAAAATAAAAAATCTAGATGTGTAAATCACTTTAATCTAAATTGTGTAACCAAAGCTCAAACTACCATGTACTAATACGATAATTCCGTGGCAGCTTAATTTTGAAAGAAACACAGCACCATTTCTTTGTCTGGTCCTTCTGTGTCTGCAGTCTTGTTACTGCAACTGTCTGGTCTCATGTTCCAATGAGGGCCTCAGTAGCAGAGTCCCTGTTCTCCTAAACTGTCACTATGTCTATTGGTATATACTTTCATATTAGTCTACTGAAGGAAAAGAAGGAATTACTAGACTAGGTGCTCATGTTTTTGAGTAATTAATGGATGACTATAGCATTGATCCAGAGCCTCTACCTGTCTCTGCTTTTCCAGAGATCAGATCAGCATGTGCGTATCATGAAAGAATAATCAAATCAGGAGGCTATACTACAATCTGGAACTGCAGATACTTTCTATCCACCAGTTCTCCACTTCAAGAGAAATAAAGTAATAAAGAAGTGGGCTACTGTAAAATACTAAAATATTGTGTTTGTGTGTGATTTCTCTTAAGTTGCTAATGCTATAGAACAATAAAAATACAAAGATTTAAAAAATAAACATTTAAGGTGTTAAGAGTAAACAGTACAAGTAATTGACTAGTGAATTTTTATTATGAAAAAAATAAAAATACAACTTCAGAATAAGAATAATTTTGATACACAGGTTAAAAAAATAAAAAGGTCAAATAAAGCAAAAGAAACAAGTTTCAAAATAGACATTAATATATGAGAAGTATATTTATAACAGGAAGGCTCGCTAGAGAAAGCTAACGTACACTGGGAAAATTAACATTATTGCAATACAAAATGAAGTATGTAAATATGATTGCTTGTGAATCACAATCATTCTAAGAGAATCATACAGATGTAAGTAGAGAAGTCCTAAGATTGGCTTTGAAAGAGAAGATATTCCTTTTTTAAATTGTATAGAGTGTTGAAGCTGTATAGATATATTATTACTCTCTAATATTGCATTCTGAGCACACTTGATGCTTTTGCTATTACATTCTGTAGTCTTCTAAAACAGAAACATAGAAAATTAAGAGAAAGAGAGCAATGTTTACCATATGAATTGTGATCCTTTTGTAATTGCAGAAGTGGCATGTAAAAGGATATAATGGACATCTAATATATCTACACACAATATGCATTTATATAATAATAATAAAATTGAATGGAATAGTGAATGAGGGATTGTGAAGATGCCCAGGTAATTTGGTCAGAGAAAGAATGTGTTTGTAAAATATGCCCCATTTCACATAAAAAAAAGGGGGGAGATTCTTTATGAGATATTCCACAGTTCCAAGCTACAAAGGCATAAAAATACAAGTCTGAAAATAACATTTCAGTTATGCTATCATATGAGTCTGTATGTAAGAGTGAAAGGGGCTGTATAGGAAACATACGGTTATTTAACAGGTACTTTGAAATAAAAGCATTTCATGGCAGTAATGTTGCAACTACATGGTTGTTCTATTGGCTATAATAAATGTGTAGCAAATTGCATTATTATGCCATTACTTTTTCCATAAAGTATTTTTTTTTCACAAATGTTACTTAGAAACTGGACTACAGGGAAAACTAACTCAGTACAAATGGGGCCCATTCCAGCTCCCCCTGAACTCACTGTAAAAAGTCCCATCAGCTTCAACAAGCCTCATAGAAAGCAAATGAACTATGCTTTTATTTACAATTGGGACTCATATAATTCAGAGACACAACATAAAACCTGTAAGTGTCAATAAAGGAGTTCAATGACAGTAGCTACAAACTAGGCTAGGAAAAACAACAACAACAGACAAAGCTCCATATTGGGCAGATAAGCAGGCCAGCTACCTCAGAAGATAAAAATCCCACATGTCAATTTTAAGCTCTTTGGGCAAAGTCATGCTACCCCTCCACCTACAACTGCTACCAAGTAATGTTTTATTCCTGTATACATTTTCACTTATGGGGATATAAATAATCTGATATTGCTCCAGAGATAATAATTGTAATTTAATACATACATGTGTATGCACGTATTAAATTACGTGCATACACACGTGTTTATATATGTGATGTTGATGGTACAGATAAAAACACACCAGGCACTGGAGTGAAAGACTAAAAGCAGATGTAAATTGTCATATAGCTGGGGAAATTCTAGTAGATTGCAGTACTGATAAACATGTGGTTTTACTAGCATCAAATGTTTTCAGAGAAAAAAATCTCTCGTTTAACTGAACGGCAATAGAGCAGGATCATGCTGAAACCTGAGTTTGCGTCCTGCCAATAGGTAGGATTTCTTCTGGTTTCACATCTCTAAAACTATGCCTTCAGGACGAAAGGTATCTTGCATGCAGGACTGTCCAGGAAGATTGTAGACTACATCTGCAGCTAAAAGTCATCAGTTTGCAGGATGCTGGATCAATTACAAATAGGAAAGAAGAATGTAGAGGAAGAAAGGATCCACCCTGCACCTTCGGAGAATGTTACCTCCTTAATCTCCAGACACTCCCCCACCTCCTTTATTTATTTATTTATTTTAATATTTATTTATTTATTTATTTATTTATTTATGAGGGGATTACTTTGTTTAATTCTGAATACTTAGATTTCCCATAAAACACAGATCCTCAGTTTCTGCCAGCTAATTTTAAGTGCTCTGTTTTTTGTAATGAGTATGAATCTACTTCAACTAACGAGTTACAAAATAAGAACAGATAAGAAATTTTACCACCTACACCTTTCTGTAGATAGGAAGAAAGTTGTCAGGAAATATAAGAAACTAAACCAATCATTATGAAAACAACTGAAACAGACAACACTGGACAATAATGCAGTTTTTAAAATGACATTGGTATAGGGCATATAGATGTAGTCTCATGAGGAAGTTGAACATGGAGAGCAGTTGAAAGAATGACAGCAAAAGATTTGGTACGTATGCAGATTTCCCTTTCCTCTACCTGCATGCAGCAAATAGCCACCAAATATGCAGCTCTCTCCTCTGACAGGAAAGATCATAAAATAAATTGTCAGGATGCTTTTTATTTATTTGAAAAGGAAGCTTTTGGAAATGAATGGTTGGTTTATTTTTGCCATTTTCAGGATACTGGTTGGTGGGCTAGGAGACTGTCCTAATTTATTTTCTGCCTTGCCAGAGAAAGCCAGAATATAAGCACCTGAAATTAGGAGTTTTATGCTTTGTTTCTGTAAACTTATTACTATTTAGAAAGAAAAAACAAAAACAAAACAAACAAACAAACAAACAAAAAAAAAAACAGAAGGGACAGCAATTTTAGACTAATTATTTTTTATAAACATTTATTTTAGAAAGTACAGTTACTTTTAGACAGAGTAAAAACCGTCACTTTTCAGAGAACCCCAAGTGAAACAGCTGAAACCCAAGTTTTCCCCTCTCCAGCTTGTATTCCACAGTCTTTATGCTGGAGTCAGGTGATTTCTTGGGTGTTAACTCAGCAGTTGTGAAGTCCCTTAGCATAAGACCATATAGTGCCAACTAACATGTTGAAGGGCCTCCACAGAGGACTACCACCAACATAATCTATAGCTTTCTGGATGGTATAGGCTTGACCCCTGAGACTCAAAAGAGAAAAATGCCTGCTGTCAGAGCAATTGGTGTAATCAGGAAGTGACCAAAACAATAGGCTATCGTCCCCCCTTGTATTTTAAGAGAAAATGTGGATGCTGTTGAATGTTTTTGTTGTTGTTTTGCTTCTTTGTTTGCCAGACATTAAGTATGTTGTCGTCATTTAACCTGGCCGGCAGCTAAATACCACACAGCTGTTCCTTCGCCCTCCCCCCTCCCTCTCTGGGATGGGGGAGAGAAACGGGAAAGTGAAGCCTGTGAGTTGAGTGAGATAAAGACAGTTTATTAAGACAGGAAAATAATAATAACAATAACAATAATAAAATAATAATAATAATAATAAAAATGATAATAGTACTACTACTAATAATGTGTACAAACAAGCGATGCACAATGCAATTGCTCACCACCCGCTGACCAATGCCCAGCCTAACCCCAAGCAGTCCGGCCCACCTTGCCTGGCTAGCCACCCCTATATATATTGTTTAGCATGACGACAGATTGTATGGAATACCCCTTTGGCTAGTTTGGGTCACCTGTCCTGGGTCTGTCCCCTCCCAGCTCTTACTGCACCCCCAGCCTGCCCGTTGGCAGGACAGAGCAAGAAGTTGAGACATCCTTGGCTTGGTGTAAGCACTGCTCTTCAACAATTAAAACACCAGGGTGTTATCAGAACTTTTCTCATCCTAAGCCAAAACATAGTATTCTACCAACTACTAGGAAGAAAATTAACTCTGTCCTAACTGAAACCAGGACATCTGTCTAGCCCTGAATATTGACATGAAACTTCAGATCTAAGTGAATGCTTCTAGGAATGACGCTATTCCTTTGCTTCTATGTACAGCTTGATCTGTACTTTAGCACGTTTTGGAGACCAAATCTGATAATGCTGATGACAGCTGCTACTGATGGTACTGTAATAACCATTCTTCTGAATGCCATTGTAAAGATAATACTTACATTTTATTTAACATTTTTTTATCTAAACACCTCAGAGTGTTTTGCATAGGAAAGTATTATGAACTCCATTTCACAGATGAGGAAACAGAGAGGCAGAAATAAGAGAAGGCAAACAGTCCATGGATTTGTCTGTTAGGCCACATTAAATAAAATGACCTGTGAAAATAAGATATTTTTGGGTGTTTCTACCTCCTGGATGGGAGGGAAGTCAGTTGAACAGAAAATCTAGAAATGCTTCTAACTGATGAATTATAATATATGTAATTATTACATAATATTACATAATAAATATGATAATGTGTTTATTAAAGATAAATGTTTTTTAGAGATGTTATATGTGTAGATATTTGCTAATGTTCTGTTTGTGTAAATAATTAACTTGAAGTTAGCTAATGTGCAATATCAAGCCTAGTCTAAATGATGTGCTAATTATATTAAACAAAAATAATAATAAAAAAATCATTGTTTCAATTGTTTTGGAAGCAAAATTTAATAAAAGTATTTTAATTATTTTACTGTTTATTGAGAAGAACACATTAATTACGTGATGCATTGCAAATTATCAAGGTGTCTCTGTGGTGTTTGTTTTTTTTGTTTTTTTTTTTAACTGTGAATATGTAGTGTGAATGAATACTGAATGATGGTAATGTTACTAGAACCAAGAGGGAGCAGAGATTTAGGAACTGGATGTTTCACAGATTCAAATTGACTTTGCCGGCATGAGTCTAACAGCCACACCAGCCAAATCAAGCAAAATCAAACCATTATCATTGAGGGAGACCTTGGAGCAAATAGCAAAATAACATCACATTCATTCCATCTCTCAAAACATCATCACAGCAGTTGCTGTAACTACAGTGTGGTTTTGTGGTTGTACTTGTGCTGCACTTTGGTGTTCAATGGGGGGTTTGAACAACTTCTGCCTGCTACAATGTTATATACCACCTACTATTGCCTCTCTGACACCTGGACAATATTATACTGAGTTTAATGAAGGGGCCCTTATAAATAAATGTTCACTGTCATAACAGGCAACAGCTATGCAGACAAGTGAGAAAAAGCCTGAATGTATGTGGTGTTCTGGTTTGTTGTCACTTGGTCTCTTTCCAAAAAGTTTTGGAAAAAAAATCACCAGCAGTGATTTTTTTAATACAAGCTGTAATTTTCCATTTCCAACTTTCTTCAATAATCGCAGTGTCCAAAACACTAGTAAAAACAAACAAACAAACAAACAAACAAAAAACAATATGCAGCTTATCTCCCTGTTCTGTAGTCCTAATTACGGTAACAATGAAGGCAGTGTTGCAGGAGTCACCAGAGATGGCCTATTTAAAGGATCCGAATATTTTCATTCATTATAAATATCCTGGGCTAAAATTTTCTTTCAAGAGCATTAAATGTCTTCTTTTGCAGGCTTAGGGTATTGTACTCATTTTAAGCATCCAGTACAAATACTCCTTTTGAAAATGTTGAAGCAGGGAAATATATACCTACATGTAGCCTTTACCAATCACCATCTAACTTCCACTTGTTGAAAATCTGATGCAAGTGCAAATATCCTGTATGAGCAAAGACAGGAGTATTCAAACTGGGTGAAAACAAACAAAAAAAATAAAGCAGGCAAACAAACAAAGAAACTAACAACAACAACAAAAACTGAAAATATGTTATTGCACAAACTGTAATCAACAGAAGTATTTAGTATATTTTTGCTAGTTTTCCCCATCTTAAGATAGTATTTCATCTGTGTAAATCAGTTCGCTTCTGTCAGAAAACATTAATTTCTGAGATTGTAGGGAAAGAGGCTAGAGGATTATGTAGAAAGAACAGGGAACCAATCCTACAGGACACTCTACTTGTTGCAGCTCACCAGTGTCACCGGTGATGATGCCTACCAGGATTGCTGTCTGTGAAGGATATCTTTTTTTTTTCAATTCCAGTGCATTGCATGCAGCCAATAGGCTTCAAGATGTGCAGTCATCACTGCTGTTTTTTGAACAATATCTCCACAGAGCAGCATGCCCTGTAAAATATTATTAGTGTGCAAATCTGAGATCTTAGGAGAGTGAGCAGCCTGACTCTGCTGCTGTGAAATCGGTAAGCACATTGACAAGATCAAGATTTTAGGTATGCAATCAAGAGATTAGGTAGAACCAAAAGTTCTATTTCCATCTCATTTCATCTGAGCTATGGTTTCTCATTAGTGTTCACTCGTTTTGTCTCAGACAACCTAACTGTGCCATTCTTTTTACCACTGAATCTGGTGGAATTACTAGACTAGTAGTATTAGTTCATCTCCCAGGGGGTTGGTCTCATTAAATTACAGACAAAGCTCTTGCCACGTATAAAGATTCCCATACATACTAATATCAGAAAGTTTTCACAATACTTTGACTAATTTTACAAGTAGTTCAGTTGCCTTCATAGCATGTTGTGCAGAATTCATTTACAGTGCAGCTGCAACCTTTTTAAGGGACTGAGAAACAAGTGTGAATGCTGAGAATACATTGTGATACTTTGACTTCAACCGTGAGAAAGTGCGACTGCCACAGATGGTGTTGCAACTTCAAACCCTACTGGTGCTGAACAGCACTGTAATGTTAATTTAAAACAAGAATGTAGAAATCAAACCAGGTTTCTGCTCAGCAACACTGAAAATATTGACTATCCTGAATGAAAGGACTTTAGTAAATTTTCATGTAAATCTTGGTCTTACGGCCAAACTTTTTTAATAAAAGGACTAGGTGATTCCTTTTAATTAGTTTCACTTCCTTTTCTGAAGTGTAACAACTAGGAAAAATATAAAAGAACGGAGGACAACACGTATGTAAATATGTATTTTAACATGATTGTAACAGCAAGTTCATACCTGTTCACCAAGGGGTTATTTAGGTACTGTAGATATTTCTGTAAGATCTGTATCCCTGCCCTGTCTTCTGTAAATTTTTTTTTGTCTCTTTTACTATTTTGGTAGCATTTGATATTCAAAAACACATTTGGACTATATTTTAAACATTAAGGACATATAAAGAATAAATTACACAATCTGCTGTTCCACATCAAGCAAGACACTGCTTGATTTTGGTTGTTGTTACTGTCATCTTATAGAGACTTAAAAAATTGAAAGCATGTGGTTTTTCCATGAGGCAAGAACATCAGCACAGAAAGAGACTTTGAACATCACCAGCTTAATATACTGCACAGTAATATGCAAAATAACACAATGGTGGTCTCTCATATTCATCTTTGAGCAACATGTCTCCACATTGCACTGAAATGTTTGACTTTCTTCAGCTTGCTCTTTGAAAAACAGTTTGTTAATAGTAGCTACAGGAAGAGCTACACTGAGGCAAAACACTGGAGAAAACTTAAGGTTCTGCCAGAGACGCATTACAGATTGAAAGGTTTCAGTTATATCTTCTTGAATAAGATGCAGTTAACTCAGGTTGATGTTCACAGGTTCTCTGAATTTATCTTTCTCATTTAAAGTTTTGTGATAAACCTCTACTTGTTTGCCTCTAAGACCTGGTTTAAATTACATCACCTCATTTAGGGACCTGGTTGAGGATATTGTTAACCACATACCTGTGATCTATATAATTTTTAGCTAAAGAATACTGTAGTAGACAACAGAAAAGAACAGCTGGAAAGTCCACTTTTGCCAGTTAGAATTGTTTCTCATACAGAATTTTAATTTTGTTTCTCAGACAATAACAGACTACTAGCCATATCTAAAATACTAACTGAAAAATGATTGATTTAAACATCTTTTTATTTATTTATTTATCTATCCTCTTTTCAGAAAGTTATCACTAGGCTTGGGCAGGATTGTGTTATACCAGTATTTGTAAAGCAGCCTTGCTTACTGGTATAAAATGCTATTCACAGAAAGAGGCTGGGTTGTTCACCACATAGAGATGATAATTTATTTTCTAAAACAAATGAACAATCAAATCTTTTTAAAATGGAATTTGCATAAAAAGAATAAAACTTTTTTTTTTTTTTTTTTTTTTTTTAAATCAACAGGGCATTTGCCCCTTGAATTTCTATTTTGATAGGTGCAGTTAGGAAAAAATGTAAAAGAGATACTATAACATTTTATTCTATTTATTTATTTATTAATTAGGAAAGAGCAAAAAGTAGTTAAATGTGTTCATCATACAGCAAGGTTTTGCTTTGACTCTAGCTAGTCAATGTCCATTCATACTGCATTATTGAACTCAGTCTAAATTATTGCAAAAGCATTTTAAGTTAATGACATAATGGAAATCTAAAAATAAGTAAAATAAATTTGAAGTGATTGCAAATTTTTACATGCCCATTTAGTTTTCTTACTAAATGTATTATTTATTTATTTATTTATTTATTTTAAGAGGAAGAAAGAAAACAAAGATGTGTGATTCCTCTGATAACATTCCAAAAACATGGTATGTATGCAAGTTGTATGTATAGTGCAAGTCAGAGCAAGTTATAAAAAATGTTGTGATTTAAGAAAAAGGTGTCATGCTAGGTGCTTTTCAGCATCTTTTCAGGCTTCAGTATTCTGTGAATTCTGCCTTATACAGTAATATTATGTTTGGGTAAGAAGAATACATGAGATAATGGAGAAAAGTCTCTTTTCAGGGTCAAGAATTTTTCTAAGCAGAGTCCTCTCATGCTTTCAAGCAGCAATGTTGAAAATCTGGGTTGTGGATTTAGGGTTGGGAGGGAGCAAACGGGTGGGGCAGAAAGGGAGGAAAAGCTTAATACCTAGTTAGAGTGTTGGCAGCTTTCCTTTTTTTCACTACTACATAGATGTGCACAATTGAAGCGTGTTACAGAGTGACCTTTTGACTCTAGTTAAGCAGCAGGCAGTAGTATAAAATGGAACCTTTACTTTTTTTTTTTTTTTTTTTTTTTTTTTTTTTTTTTTTGGTTAGACACGTCAAAAGTTTAAAAAGCTGTTATATTAAGAGTCCTTTTTTTCCACCCTCAAAAGGTTCCAGTCATGGCAGGAAAAAAAAGTTTCTTACCACCAGAAACACTATACTTATTATTCCTCCTTATTAAACTTGAAAAATGTTGCACATAAAAAGTGAGCACCAATTTATACTGTCTGTATTTTAAGTATGTAGCCAGCAGTGCTTCAGTAGGGTCACTTTTCAGTCATATGGACATCTCTCTGGAGGTGCCAAGGCAACTGAATTCAGTATATTTGTATGTCTTAGAAGAGAGCACATAACACTTTAGAGGCACCTGAGGAGCTGCTTCCTTTTGACTTACAGCTTTTCCAAGAAATGTACAAAACTAGTGTGGTATAAGCCTATAAGGGAAACATTCAGTGGATCTGATGATATTTTTAATCCACACTGTAGTAAGAAGGTTTAGACAAGTAAGGCAAGATTTGTTTTAACTTTAGTGTCTGAAAATACAGAGAATTTACTCCGTATAGCATCTTGTAATGCCCTGGCTGACACACATCTAAAACCTTCATATGTATTTTCCTTTCTTTTACAGCAAAAAGCTCACTGCAACCACTGTGATGCTAATTTCAAAGAACAGTCCCTTTAGAGATCTGTTAACCAGTACTATTACACCTGTTAGTTGCTAATCAATAATAATTAATTTAAATCACTAATCAAGGCCACATTTTATTCTTTATCTCCATTCTATTTTTCTTTAAGCTAACCATGAGGTTATTCTTGAATGAGATGCTTTTAAACACACAAAATAGGTACTACTGCACCAAAAGAGAAAAGAGTAGCTCCTCTAATGCAGGAGACACTGCAAGCAGCAGCACAACAATAGAGAAGCATACAGAAATAAAGGGAGACACTTCTGTCAGCTTGGAAGCTAATAAGCAGTAAGGCATGAAGTTGGAACAGAGAAGAAGTATGGTAGAGCTTTTCGTTTCATTATATTCTCCTGGGGCAGATCTTCTATCCATATTCAAGCTTGGACTCAGCAAGATAATCAGATCCAGGTTCAGCACTTGAACAGTCCTACTGGTTTCTTTGGAAATACATTTGCACTTCTCTTCATCTCACTAAAAGAAAGTTTCAAAACTTCATGCTTCCTTTTTCAGTCTGGCCCCTAAACATTTGGAAATAGAGAACTTTTGTTCTGTGATTTGGGCCGGCATTTCCTTCATGAAGCCAAATGCTCCAGAGTGCTTTGATAATATTTCTATGGTAGAAATACTTCACGATATATAAGCGAACTCAGGCTGCTCCATTAATCAAAGTAGAGAACACTGTACAGAAACAGATTTTCGAACAGCTTGTGAGGCATATCATCAAAAATGTTGTAAATTTCTGTAATCAAAAATGGAAATATTTTTTGTGTATCTGGTGGTGAAGGATCTTTAAATTAGTCTGGGAAAGGAATGCCTATCCACATTTTGAAGAGACTGAGCATTATTTTGGCAGTAATTTTATGTTGTCCATGAAGCCCTTGAAGCTGGAATAACAAGAGGAAAAGGATTTTGCATATCTTTAGTCTTTGTTTTTGAGTCATTTATGGAAATATTCATGTAAAATAAAACCAGCTGATGGCTCCATCTAGTCATGCAATTGTCATTGAAAAGAAAACAAGCTTTACCTGTAAATGGAAGAAATCCTCCTGTAATTTATTTTTGTTTTATTTGAGTAGCAAATCTTACATTTATAGTCTAGAAAACAGCTTGTATACTCATTTCCTTAAGCAAAAATAGGACAGGTTTAACTACTGTGTAATGATACTAACTTCAAAGGAAAAAGATTGAGTGAACATTTGGCAAAACTACATCACATTGTTCTCTGACGTTTATCTTATTTCAGTCTTTGAGCATGGTTTTATTTGCTGTTATGAACTTCAGCTGGAACAGAGGGAAAGCAAACATGACAACAATCTCTGTTAAATTGAAGTAGTCCTTTCAGAAGTTCCATAACCTGATATGATTACAATTTTAATGTCTAAGTTGCATATTCATGAAAATACCGCAGGCTGATCATATGAACTTGGGAAAAATAGTATAGGCCTGATTTCAAGAAGTAAGTAAAACTAGGTCTTATCTACAGCAATACAGAGTACAGCACTATTTTGGCAGCTTCTGAATCATTCTGAATAGAAGGCCTGTTTCTGTAGTCTCATGGGTACAGTAGAGCTAAATTCTCAGCTGACACATATTGATGCAGTTCCACAGAAGCCAGTATAATTCTCAAAATTTATAGCTTTGGCCTGTTGCTGCAAAAATATGCAAGAACAAATTTATACCATTATAAGATAGGGATTGCCTGCCTTTGTAACATCCCTAAAGTATCACTTTTTGCACAGTTATTTATTAATTTGTTAGGCCCATTGACTACTGTGGTACTACGCATATGTTCAGCGTATTAGTCTGTATTATAGCAGATTTTGTTGAAAAATACTCTTTCTCAGAGAGCTTTCTCATACATTAAAGGCTAAAAACTTGAATGTCAATAGAAAGAAGGTTTTTATTTATTTATTTATTTATTTATTTATTTTATTGAATGCACTGTAGTTTAATTCTTTATTTGTTTTTCACAAACCTGAATGCAAACATGTTACTAACAAGCCTTTACTCATATCTTCATCATGTGGTATGATGAATTCATGTGTAATATGGTATTTCCTCTTTCACTGCCCACCCTCTTTTGAAGATACAAACAACTTTCATCTAATTTAAATATCAGAAAAAAAGGTATTAAATACCAATAAAACTCTGCTTTTGATTATATGGATATCACAGAAAGATTTTTTCCTTATTTTATTCTATTTCTTTTCTTTGTTGTCACAAATGAAATTTAAATAGAATGGAGCAAAGCATTTCACAAGCCTGACCACTTTCATCTGGGAATGCTGATCAAGAATTAGTGGGGTTTACTGTAAGTATGAAAGGCTTTTGAAAACAGGTGAATAAGGGGATATTGACCATGTGTTCTTTAAAAACAAAATATGGCACAGTCTCTAGTAAATTAATGCACAACTATACTATAAAGAAATAAACTTAACATGTTTGATAAACTGATTCCTTGCAGGACATTTATAAATGTATGCAAATATGCCTGTCATTTAAGCTTGTGTAAAACTTGACTCCCAGTAACACAAGAACTCAATATAAGGAGATATTATGCCAAAAGTTGGTTCTTAAAGATAAGTTTGCAAACACAGAAAGAGGAAAAAAAAAAAACAAACCAAACCAAAAAAAAAAAAAAAAAAAAAAAGAATTGTCAGGTTGACTTTGAAAACTGGCTCTTATGAATTCAGGAACTTAAAATCCATTAACAACTTTACAACTGCTGCTGTCACCAATGTTATAAGTAAGTGGAGTAGTTTGATTAATTTAGTATGTGGCTTTCTATATGTTCTTTGTATGTCTTCCCATGGTCAATGTTTTCACTGTCTTTGACTCATAATTTGACCTTGACTTACAAAGACATTTGTAATTTACAGTTACCCTCTTGTATTCTGTATTGTCTTTCTTTTTACCCTTTAAATTCTCAAGTACTGTTCTCAGTTTCAATTTATACCTTGTATACTTTTGTTTCTTGGGCTCATGTCCTCTTTTAACATCCTGATCATTATTTTTTTTCTTTTCTGAGTTGTTGATCTGTGCCTTCTCTTTTCTCACATCTTTCTCATCTATATCTTTTGCTTTGTTTACCCATTATTTCTTCACATCTTTTTACTCATTTACCTAATTTACTCCTTTCTTTAAAGATCTCTTTTGTGCATCTGTATTCTGTCATACCCAGGTGTTCTTTTTTGATTCAAGGAGAAAGAAGTGTAGAATTATATCACAATGGACAGTAGTTACCTTAAGGTGTTGCTAGAATTGTAGGGTCATCACTTGCTTCATGACATAGTTGACAGAGCATATCTGACTTGAAACTGTGAAGAAAAATCAATGTGTTGTGTGAAAAAATCATTGAGAGGCTTCATATATCTAAAAGATATAATTTTGGTGTTTATAAGACCATAACTCAACCAAGGTTGTTTTATGTAAGTGTACACCTAGGTCTGAGGTATTAATACTGGTGCCTTTAATTTTTATTTGAATTCTTGATGACAAATGACAAATCCAACCTTTTTTTTTTTTTTTGGTTGTTTGTTTTAATATATTTCAGCTCAAGGCAAATTTGAGTTAATTTTTGGAAAAGTCTGACTATTTTTTAATAAAAATGATCCTCATGTTGACATCTTATTTGAGAAAGCACAAGATAAGGTAACACTCAACAGTAATACTTCTCCACCAAATGTACCGAACAGTCAAGTGTTGCATAAGTTCCATTATAACAAACATATTGAAAAATGTTTCAGTCAAATACTACCTTTTCCCTGAAGTCAAACACTTAGGAAGATTTTGATATATTCTGCTTCCAAAACAGCATTGTAATTATTTTAATTATTCTTACTTGTCTTCACATTATCTAGTTATTGTTTCCACTGTAATTCAGGACTACAGTGAACTCTAGCTGAAATCAGTGATGTGTTTGCCTGAACTATAAGAAATCTAGAATATTTCACCTTTCTAAGAACGTGCATCATGTGGTGACATGGCAATACTGAGATGTAAAGGAAAAAAAAAAAGAGGATGACTTGTACTGTTTTCCCTAGGCATAAATCCTAACACACAATTGAATTTTCAAATAAAAGATTTAGTTTGATACCTGACAAGCTATTTGGATTCCAAGCTAATGTGGAATCAGCTAATGTGTTTCACCTTGCAGTGAAATAAATAGTTATATCAATTAAAACTCTTGAAATATACATTTCTAAATAATTTGTGAGTGTGTTATATCTACCACAATAGTAATAGAGAACTTTCCTTCAGCAAAATGCCAGCTGCATGCTTCAGGTTTCAGCCAGCTGTCATCTATTAAATATTTTAATACTGAGGGAAATTAACTTTTAAATCAATAGCAGAAGAGGAAAAAAAAAAAAAAAAAAAAAAACAACAACAAAAAAAACACCAACTTTCTTTAGCCAGAGCAGGAGACGTCAGTGTATAATTTGCAATTTTCTTATTCAACTCTTTCCATTTGGTTTTGATTTAGCACTAGATTTCAGAAACCAGAGCCGGTATCCTCACACAAAAGCTGTTTCAAATTATGTGCAGCTAGTTTTTAAACACATTAGCAACAAGAACAAGCTGTCCTCATGCTAACTGGTCCTGCTTTGTTCTTGATTGTGGAAAATCTCACTTTAACTGCCCTCTAATTTGTTACAGATAGCTACTGCACCAGCAGCTGCCTTGGCATAGGATTAAACATACTTGAAAATTTTATTTTCCACACAAATTATTTACAATGCCAAAACCCACAAAATCCCTTTTGGAAAATTTCTTTTATATATATACATATTTATTTATTTATTTATTTATTTATTTATTTATTTATTTATTTATCTATCTATCTATCTATCTATCTGTTTTACTATTTTTATTACTACAATTTTGCACAAACACATACCCTTCTCCAAAACTATTGCTCCCTACAGAATCCTTTAAAAAATACTAGCAAGGAATTACAAATCACAAAACTACTTGTTTTTCTGAAACAGGTATTCAGATTTTTTTTTTCTATAAGCTAGTTGGTTGAAAAGTTTGCACATCATCTTACTTGAGATGAGCATCTGTCTATAGCAGTATAAAATTCTTGAAACTTAAAACTATTTCTCAGTGGGTATAACTAAGATAAAGATAGACAATCTTATCTTAGATTATCTTTGATTAATTATCATAGATTATCATATTATCATAGACAATCCTACCAAGTTTACTTGCCTTCTCTCTTTAGACATTTTAAATTGTTTTAAACAATAATATATGTGAATAATGCAGAAACACATTACAAAAAGAAAGGGAAGGAATTCTTTAAACTGCTGTCATCCAATTACTGAATTTAATGACCTATTTCTGATGTCATTGACACTTTCAACACCATTGTCCCTGCCATATTTTTCTGGGATATACAAATATGCAATATGATCGGAATAAGCGAAGCCTAGTGGTATGAGTTCTGTGACTATTTGTTGCAATAGATGGTTACAGGCTACTCAGGAGGGAGAAGCAGGGCAGGCATGGTGGTTAGGTGCCGATGTATGTAAAGGAGGGTCTGGACTGTGTAGAGCTTGAAGCAGGCGACAGCAAAGCTGAGAGCCTCTGGGTAAGGATTAAGGGACAAATAAACAAAGCAGATATTGTTGTGGGAGTCTATTACAGACTACCCAGCCAGGATGATGACACCAATGAATTATTCTTTGAGGAACTAAGAAATACCTCAAGATCAATTGCCCTTGTCTTTATGGAGGACTTCAACTTGACAGACATCAAAAGGGATTACAACACAGCCAATATAAGCAGGTCCAGGAGGTTCTTAGAGCACCTTGTTTCTAACTTCCTGGTGCAGGTGATAAGGGAGCCAACTAGGAAAGGTGCCCTCCTAGATTGGTTGCTGAAGAATAGAAAGGGTCTCGTGGGGGACATGGCAATTGGCAAACGTCTCGGCCATAGAAACCATAAAGCAGTTGAGTTTAAAATTTTGGGTGACAGGAGGAAAACTGCCACCAAAACTTCAGCCCTGGATATGGAGAAAGCAGATGTCAGGCTGCTCAGGGAACTAGTTATAGCAAGGTCCCCTTGGAAACTGCTTTTGAAGGCGTTGAAATCCGTCAGTGCTGGTCAATCTTTAAGCACTGCCTCCTAAAAGCACAAGATCAGGCAATTCCAAATTATCAGAAGTCAAGAAGGTGGGGCAGAGGGCCAGCTTGGCTGACCAGGGATCTTCTTCTGGAGCTTAGGCAGAGAAAGAAAGTGTATGGCTGCTGGAAGCAGTGTCAGGCAACATGGAAGGTCTACCGCGACACTGCTCACCTTTGTAGGGAGAAAATTCGTGCAGCCAAAGCTCAATTAGAGTTGAAGTTGGCCAGTTGTGTGGGAGACAATGGAAAGTTTTTTGTTTTTTTTTTTTACGTATGTGAATAGAAAAAGGAGGACCAGAAATAAAACTACTTAATGGGGATGGTCACCTCGCAAAAAGAAGGGCTTTTGCAAAGCAGTGACATTTAATGCCTCCTTTGGCTCTGTCTTCAATGCTGATGATGGGCTTTGGGACCCCAGGTGCCCTGAGCTAGAGGACTGGGATGGTGGGAATGATAAACTCCCAGCCAACCCATAACATGTGCAGGATTTGCTGCTCCACCTGGATCCATACAAATCCATGGGTCCAGATAGGATTCATCCCAGGGTGCTCAGAGAGCTGGCTGAGCATCACAGGACCTCTCTCAATTATTCTTCAACTGTCTTGGGCATCTGGAGAGGTCTCAGTTAACTGGAAGCTGGCAAATGTTATGCCAGTTTTCAAGAAGGACAAGAAAGAAGACCCTGGCAACTACAGGCCTGTCAGTCTCACCTCAGTGCCTGGTAAAAATATGGAGAAGATTACTCTGGGAGTTATTGAAAAGCACCTGGGGGACAATGTAGTCAAAGGTCACAGCCAACATCAGTTCACGAAGAGCAGCTCCTGATTAACAGATTTGATTTCCTTTTATGGTAAGATCACCCATCTAGTCGATCAACGGAAGCCAGCTGATATGACCTTTTGCATTTCAGTAAAGCTTTTGACACAGTTTCCCATAGGATACTACTGGACAAAGTGTCCAGCATACAGCTAGGAAAAAAAAAAAAAAAAAAAAGAACATCATATGATGGGTGAAGATGGGTGAACAATTGGCTGGTGGGTAAAGCTCAAAGGGTTATTGCAAATGGGGCCACTGCAGCCACATCAGGCTGGCAGCCAGTCACCAGTGGGATCCCCCAGGGCTCCATTTAAGGGCCAGTTCTTTTCAGTGTTTTCATAAACAATTTGCATGTAGGACTAGAAGGTGTTCTGAGTAAATTTGGTGATGACACCAAAGGACACTAGGAGGAGTTGCTGACTCCGTTGAGGGTGGAAATGCCTTACAGAGAGATCTGGACAGATTGGAGAGCTGGGTAATCACCAATGACGTGAAGTTTAATGAGAACAGGTGCTGGGTCCTACACCTGGGAAGGGGCAACCCTGGCTATATGTACAGACTGGGGGGGTGAGGTGCTGGAGAGCAGCCCCTCAGAAAGGGGTCTGGGGGTTGCAGTTGATATCAAGTTGAATATGAGCCAGCAGTGTGTCCTGGCAGCCAGGAAGGCAGGAGGCCCAACCATATCCTGGGAAGTATCAAGCACGGCATTGCGGTATTGCTAGTTAGTCAAGGGAAGGGATTGTCCCGCTCTACTCTATGATGGTTTGGCCTCACCTCGAGTATTGTGTGCAGTTCTGGGCACCATAGTGCAAAAAGGATGTGAAACTATTTATTGGAGAGTGTCCAGAGAACGGCTACAAAAATGGTGGAGAGCATAAAGGAGAGAGTAAATTTATGAGGAGCATCTGAGGACCTTGAAGGGGAGACCTCATCACTGTCGACAGGTTCCTTACAAGGGAGAGTGGAAGGGCAGGTGCCAATCTATTCTCTTTAATGAGCAGTGATAGGACCCAAGGGAATGGTGTCAAATTGCAACAGGGGAGGGTCAGGATGGATATCACGAAAAGGTTCTGCATTGAGAGGGTAGTCTTGCACTGGAACAGGTTCACCAGGGACATAGTCATGGAACCAAGCCTGTTGGAGTTTAAGAAATATTTGGACTCTGCACTTAGTCATATGGTTGTATGGTCATATGGTCATATGGTGCAATTAGTCATAGGGTAGACCTTTGTGGTGCCAGGAGTTGGACTTGATGATCCTTGTGGGTCCCTTCCAACTCAGCATATTTTGTGATTCTGTGAAATGTCTGGCATTTTTTGTGAATGGTGACCACGGAGTGCCTAGGCCCTAATATTTTTTGATGGCTGAAATCTCAGTACACACACAGTCACACATACAGACACAGTTTCTCTCTATCCCCTCCCCCTTTTTCTCCCCCCCCCCCCTTTTATTCCGTCCTTGGGGTGTGCAAGAGGACCCTACTTTTTGTGATAGCTGAAAACTGAATCCTTTCCCTCTCTCTCCTTCCCCTCCCCTCCTTTGTTCCATCTTCAGGAAGTGTCAGAGGATTTTTTTTTATAGTCTCTCTGTGTGTAAACTTTTTCATTATTTCATTTCATTGAAGTCTGTCACCTGCTTATAAGCTATGCTGTTTTATCCTTTGTAAAACAACACTTTTTTTTTTTTTTTTTTGCTAAAAGATAAATTGTTTGACAAAGGAGGTAAATTGGTGATGTAGCTGTTGGTAGGGTTTACTGTCTCTTCCTTGAGTCTTTTTGTCAATTTCTGTTCATTGGTCTTGCACTGGGCTTTTGTCCTTCATATGGAACTCCAGGAGAGCCTTGTGTGACTTGTTGGAAATATGTAAGGTAGTTAGTAGCCAAGTTTGGTTCACTCTGATAGAGTAATGTGCATCCTTTCTAACTGAGGTTTAAAGCCAACATCTGTTCATACTACACACAGGAACATGTTTTTTTCTCTGCAGTTTCATAGTCTGTATTATTTATATTAAAGATGGGCAAGGATTAGCAGGGATAAAAGTAATCTTTCTTATCACCATAAGGTGAAATCCCCCCTACTCCTTCTACGTCAACTCTGGTGGGTTGTTGCTCCTTCATTTCCTGTTGTTTCCTCTTCCTGTTTGAAACATAGGTGGTTCATCTTTGTACTAAAAAGGACTTGCATTGATACTACCTCTTTGGTTATGCTGGTGTTTCAAACAATTCTAAATGAATGATATTTCAATTTTTTTTTTATTCATATAATCCAATAATCCCATTGTAATTCTCTTTAAATTTTAATTGTTGGTTATTACCAGTATTTACTACCTCACTCTCAGTTTTGTTTCTTAAGCGTTTGTCCTCCACTAGTCTGTCCTTTTAGGATAAACAAAGGATTTGTTTGCTTTTGCAGTGCTATAGATGGTCCAATAATATGATACTGGCTAATATACACAATATTGTTGCAACACATTTATGAAGAATATCATCTACTGTTTCAGGAGTAAATTATTGAATTAAAATTTCCCACCTTTAGCTTCTCTTTCAACTAGCTGAAAAGTTTATATAAAAGTTATATATATACATATATCCTTCTTGAATAGCATCCCTTAAAAGTCAAGATTAAAGTGTGGTTGACCCAAACATCTTTGCCTCCTGTAATTATTGATTCATTGTTTTGAATCTGATTAATAATGAACTTCTCCCTGGATTCTCAGCTGTGTGACCAGATTTACTATGAGTATTAAGTAGGGTGTCTAAATAAAGAAGGTTCACTGTTCTGAATGAACTTTAGAGGGAAAAAAAAAATAAAAATAAATAAATAAATAAATAAACATACTGGCATATTGACTAGGAAATGTCTTCTCTGGTTCGGTTAATAATTTGGCTGTGATTTAGCTGTGCTTTAGGATAGCTGCCAGCTGACACTGATTACCATGTACATAAGAGGTGACTACAACCTGCTGTTAGCAGTTCCAGGGAAGATGGGGCAGTCAACAATTAGGAATGAAAAAAAGTCCAAATTGCTTTTTGATAGAGTATGATTAAGAAAACCTGAAAAGATTGGTAGATTTGATCTGAATATTCCAAAATTGTTTGAGGCATAAAAGAACATGACTTAAGCCTATATTTTTGTCTATGAATGAATGCTAAAGATATTGGGGTGTGCTTGTAAGGTGGATAATCAGCTATGAGGATCTGGTGTGGCATCTAGTTACTTCAGAATGAAAAAAATCATTGTCTTTATTTGCATTTAACAGATATAGGCATGTTTGCCTTTCATTTATGACCACCTATTTGATATGCTTTGCAATTTGTGTGTTGGCGTTAATTAATACTTTGCTATTATTATTATCATTATCATCATACTTTTATTAATTCTATTTTATGTTTCTGAGTTTGGCTTGTATTAATGTTGAATTCAAAGCAATTAGAAAACCAAGAATCATTTGAGGTGAGAGATATGATCCTTAAAGGAAGAACATGAGACCATTCCCACTGACCAGCATGCTAATACAGATTATCCGGAGAGTCATAAGTATATATATGATCAGTATATTTCCAGGGTTCAGTGGCAGAACTGGTAATGCAGGGATATGTGTGGAACAGATATCTTTAACCTCCTTCAGGTATTTTTTCCATATGTTAATTTAGGGAAGTTTCATTTTTGAACCCACCACCACCTCCCCCCAACCTCCCCCCCTCCCCCCCCCCCCCCAAAAAAAAAAATAATTAAAAAATTGCTTAATTAGGTCTTTTTTCTTTTCCCTAAAACATCTTTACTTATTCCTAAATCCTTCTTCACATCCTTCCTGAGGGGAATTCAGTTGGAACATATCTTACTTTTTTTTTTTTTTTTTTTTTTTTTTCTTCTTCATGTAATTCAACACTTTTAACATAAATGAATAAATTCAAAGTTTCAACATTTTTCTTTTTAGTGTTGAAAAAGTCATTCTTTTACCAGTCTCATTACCTTCTGGCTGCTATTTCCTGTTTGGCTCCAGCCTGCAGTCCCACTTCCTGTCATGAACACTGGACAGCAGTGGCTGGACTTCAGCATTGTGGATCTGTTTAACTTTATAAAACACTTTGCTGTGCAGGTTTTCATTCCAATGTTAAATACTTTGGCCAAGCTCTGAGTTTGGCAGTCAGTGAACAAGGAGTTTGGCTGCAGCTCTGTGGTCTAGATCGGGCCTCCTTGCCAGTAGAAATTTATTCATATCTCAAGAGTGGTGGTCCTCTTGAAACACAGCCAGAGATCTGTTCTTCCCTGAGGTGAGATAATGGTAAAGTTGTAGCGGTATAAGAATTAACAGTGATAGTTTCATTACCTAGGGGTCTCCCTGTCAGTCTTCCACTAACAAACAAAACAAACAAACAACAAACAGTGAAGCTAAGCTAGAAAATGATAAGACATCTCTCCTTTTTCTCCTCATGTTTGGCATCAGAGCTTCAGAGAAATGAGTTGTTAAGCTGGAATAACACTCTTTTCAACATCAAGATCTCGTCTTTCATCTTTTGCAGTTTTTTTCTCTTAGAGGACACTGTTACTCTGTAAAGGTCACAAGCTTCTCTGGTGTCTGATTAGAAAATTAGGACAGATCACGTCTTTAGTTCTTTCCGTATTGAGAACTATTAAAGCTGATTCTTTCTGTAACAGCATGCAACACCAGCCGCAGAACTGAATTCTAAAATAGCTTATTCATATTCTCAAGTAAACGGAAAACAAAACAAAACAAACAAAACAAACAAACAAACAAAAACTTACTGCTTTTGAGTTTTCTCCATAAGGTATTTGAGGAACAACCCTGAAAGAGGTACAGAGAATCATAGTAGCAGGAAGATTCTTCTTTTACAAGGAAAGGGAGGAAATATGAAGGAGGTGCTCGGTCTAAAAACTGATATTTTGATGTGAATTTTTGGCCATTTCTGACTTGTGTTTTCAGGAAAAGTAGGAGTCTATGTCACTTCATTTAACAATGCCCTACATCACTGGACCTTTATTTGCATTACAGAGTTGCCATGAAAACCAGACCCCAGGCTTCTCTAATTTTCACTGTAGCTTTCTCTAACTATACTTTCATTAAAATTTCAGTCTATTCTTGGCAAATTTGCCTTGTGTCAATTCATGTATGTCTATAGTACACCTCTCTGTTTAATAAATAATCTGAATACCAAGAAAGCCTGATTTGAAAGCCTGATGCTCTAGTTTTGTAGGCCGTATAGCTTACAGATGTACTGTAAAGGAGAAATAGTATTTTTGTGGAACCCAGAAAAGATCCCTGATACTAAGCCACATCTACAGTTGTTTGTTCAGGTGGTTTGATACTAGCTGTTATGCACTTTTTTTTTTTTTTTAATTATTCAGAAATGTTTTTCTCACTTAAAAAAAAAAAAAAGGAAAAATGAAATGTAGTTTAATTGACTAATATGAAGTACAAAAGATAAAATTCTGCTCTTAATTAGAATCCTGAATGAATTCACTGAAGCTAGCTAGTTCTGTTAATTTGAATATCTTCCAGATATAAGAACCAACTCATCATATTCCTTAGCAGTTCTGCCTTAACTCACCCACCTTTCTTCTATATAAAAGAATGTCTTTGAATGAAATATGTCTTTGAATGAATGCAAAAAACAATAGTCTTTCTGGTTTCTATGTTTATGGTGTAAGGCTGTTAAACTTTATTTTTTAAGGAATACTTTTCCATCACAACTTACCAGAGAGACGAACAGTATTACTTTTGCCAAGAGAATGAAGTATGTTTTCCTTTCTTCCATTCTGTTCCATCAGTTTCTGCTAACTCTTAAGATTAATCCGATACCTCCCACAGTATTATTCAACCAAAATAATAATAAATCTGAAATGTTTTTCTTTTCTCAACTACTTTTGGTAGATGTGCATTTTGTCTCCCAATGAAGACATTCTACTGCAAGAAAAACATAAAACTGCAGATTTTCTTTTAAGAATGCCACAGTTAAACATACTGACAGAGATTTTTTGTTGTTATTTTGTTATTGTTGCTGTTTGTTGTCTGATTTCTTCTTGTTTTGTTTGTTTTACATAAAACTAAGCTGGCACAGCTCAACATCTATTATCCATGTGGTACCACTGTATTTTATAAATTCTCATTGGATATTAAGTTAAATAGGACCAACATCATAGAATAAGGTTGAAAGGGACTGTACTAGATCTAGTTGGGATGGAGTTAACTTTCCCTGCAGCAGCCCATACAGTGCTGTGCTATGCACTTATAGCTAGAACAGCATTAGTATCACACCAGTGTTCTGTCTACTGATGAGCAATTCTAGCACAGCATTAGGACTCCCTCTAAGCCCCCAGAGCCAGCAGGCTGGTGGTTGGCAAGAAGGGAGGAAGGAAAATCACCAGGGCAGCTGAGCTAAACCAATCAAAGGGATTTTCCACACCATATTTCCCTGCTTGACCTTGCAATCAGCACCCCCCCCCTACCGGCCCTACTGGCCCCAACTTCCCAGGTGCCCTTACACAACAGGTTTGAGGCCCTGGAGCTTGAGAGACTAGGTAAGGTTGAGGTAGAAAGTGTACCCAGGAAGATGCCTCGGGCAAGGAATTCAACTCCATGCCTCAAGACTGCCTCCACCAAGAAAGATAGAAGGGTAATAGGAGGGTAATCATTGTAGGTGACACCCTTCTCAGAGGAACAGAGGGCCCTATTTGTCAGCCTGACACTACCTGTAGAGAAGTCTGCTGCCTCCCTGGGGCCAGAAAGCTTCATGCCCCATCCCAATTGCTTTCTCTGGGCTGTGTTGTGTTTCCAGGTTATGTCAAGGAAGTTCGCAACTTCTGTCAGCTGCCTGTAGAACTCCTCATCCGTCTCCTCATCCTGGTTCGGCAGTCTATAACAGACTCCCACCAGGACACTAGCCTTGTTGGCCTTCCCGCCGATCCTAACCCACAGAGACTCAACCTTGTCATTCCCAGCCTCAAGTTCCACAACATCAAAAGATTCTCTAATAAAGAGATCCACACCACCACCCCTTCTGTGCTGCCTGTCCCTTCTGAAGAGCTTATAGCCAGGCACTGCAGCACTCCAGTCATGAGAGTGGTCCCACCACGTCTCCGTGATGGCAACCAAGTCATGGCCTGCCTGCTGCATGATGGCTTCCAGCTCCTCCTGTTTGGTACCCATGCTGTGTGCATTAGTGTAGATGTACTTCAGTTGGGCCATTGCCTTCTCCACTGGCCTTGCCATTCTTCCCCATGGCACAGCTCCAGCAAGCCTTGTTTCATCCCCATCCCCCTTCTTACCTAGTTTAAAACCCTCTTAATGAGCCCCATCAGCTCCTGGCCTAGGATCCGTTTTCCCCTTAGAGATAGGGACCCATCTGCAGCCATCAGGCCAGATGCCAAGTAAAGCGCCCCATGGTCAAAAAAAACAATATTTCTGTGCTGGCACCAGCCTCAGAGCCACATATTTATCAGGTGGGCTTTCCGTGTCCTCTCTGTACCCCTCCCTGCCACCGTAGGGATAGATGAAAACACCACCTGTACTCCCACTCCCTTCACTAATCTTCCCAGCCCCCTAAAGTCCTGTTTGATGGTCTTCAGGCTTCTCTCTTCAATGTTGTCACTGCCAGCCTGGACTATCAAAAGAGGATAATAGTCAGAGGGGCGAACCAGGTTGGGAAGCCTCCTGGCAACGTCCCTGACTGTGGCCCCATGGAGGCAGCAGACTTCCCTACAGGTAGGGTCAGGCTGACAAATAGGGCCTTCTGTTCCCCTGAGAAGGGAGTCGCCTACAACAATCACCCTTCTTTCTTTCTTGGTGGAGGCAGTCCTGAGGCGTGGAGTTGACTTCCTCACCCTAGACACCCTCCTGGGTAGGCTTCCTACCTCATCCTCACCCATGGGTCTCTCAAGCTCCAGGGCCTCAAATCTGCTGTATAATGGCACCTGGGAAGGCGGGGCTGGAAGGGGAGGGCATCACCTGTGACCTGTGACCTGTGAGGTCAAGCAGGGACCTGTCTCCATTCCTCCTCAACTCCCAGGTCCCCTCCCTCTGCCCGACGGTGACAGGGAAGGGGGTCCACCTCCATCTGGGGTGTCTCACCCCGGTACCTCTCCTTGATGCCCTGCAGGGAGTTGCTCCATGAATCTATCTCCTGCTCGCACTCCCTGATAGCCCTTGACCTCTCCACCTCTTCCTTGAGTTCTGCCACCATGCGGACCAGGTCGTCCACCTGCTCGCACCTCACACACACAGTTTCTCTGCATCCCACCGATGGCAGCAACAGGCTCAGACACTCCCCGCATCCAGTGACCTGAACTGCTGCATTTTTGGACAGGCAGTTAGACAAGCGATCATGCCCAGTCAACATGGGTTTATGAAAGGCAGGTCCTGCTTGATGAACCTGATCTCCTTCTATGACAAAGTGACGCCCTTGGTGAATGAGGGAAAGGCTGTGGATGTGGTCTACCTGGACTTCAGCAAGGCTTTTGACACCATTTCGCACAACATTCTCCTCAAGAAACTGGCTGCTTGTGGCTTGGACTGGCGTACACTTCGTTGGGTTAGAAACTGTCTGGATAGCCAGGATGAAAGAGTTGTGATGAATGGAGTCAAACCCAGCTGGAGGCCAGTCACTACTGGAGTCCGCCAGGGCTCGGTACTGGGGCCGGTCCTCTTTAATATCTTCATCAATGATCTGGATGAGGGGATTGAGTACACCCTCAGTAAGTTTGCAGATGACAACAAGTTAGGTGCGTGTGTTGATCTGCTCGAGGGCAGGAAGGCTCTGCAGGAGGATCTAGATAGGCTGCACCGATGGGCTGATGTCAACTGTATAAAGTTCAACAAGGCCAAGTAGCGGGTCTTGCACTTGGGGCACAACAACCCCAAGCAGAGCTACAGGCTGGAAGATGAGTGGTTGGAAAGCTGCCTGGCCAAGAAGGACCTGGGAGTGATGGTGGATAGTCAGCTGAATATGAGCCAGCAGTGTGCTCAGGTGGGCAAGAAGGCCAACAGCATCCTGGCTTGTATAAGAAGCAGTGTGGCCAGCAGATTGTCCCCCTGTACTCAATTCTGGTGAGGCCGCACCTCGAGTACTGTGTTCAGTTTTGGGCCCCTCACTACAAGAAGGACATGGAGGGCTTGAGAGAGTCCAGAGAAGGGCGACGAAGCTTGTGAGGGGTCTGGAGAACAAGTCCTATGAGGAGCGGCTGAGGGAGCTGGGTTTGTTCAGCCTGGAGAAGAGGAGGCTCAGCGGTGACCTTATCGCTGTTTATAAGTACCTTGAGGGAGGCTGTAGCAAGGTGGAGGTTGGTCTGTTATGCAATGTGCCTGGTGACAGGATGAGGGGGAATGGGCTAAAGTTGCACCAGGGGAGTTTTAGGTTGGATGTTAGGAAGAACTTCTTTTCTGAAAGGGTTGTTAGGCATTGGAACAGGCTTCCCAGGGAAGCAGTGGAGTCACCATCCCTGGAGGTCTTTAAAAGACGTTTAGATGTAGAGATATGGTTTAGTGGCAGACTTTTTAGTGTTCGGTCAGAGGTTGGACTCGATGATCTTGAGGTCTCTTCCAACCTAGAAATTCTATGATTCTCTGATTCTGTGATCTTCTTCCTTATTTGCTCTCAAAGCAGGAGTTTTTATTCAACACTACCATGTTGTCATAATTAGCTTTATTTTTAAGCAATAAGATCTGATTTCTTGGAAACTTCTGCTATACTTTCTAGGCTTCCCTAAAGTAGTCGTTTACAATTAGTCCCTCTCTCCCTCCCACACACCCCCCCCCCGCCCCCATTTTTTCTTGTTCATTTAAAAGTATTAAAATATTTGAAAGAAACACAAAAGTGATGAAATAGCATTAATACTAATAAATAACAAATACATAATAGTTCAGTATTTATTTATGAAAGTCCTGTCTTGAGTCTAGAAATTAAATAATTGTGATATTGCTCCACATGAGAACTCTGTATGGAGAATAGTGATTCTGATACTCTGTGCTAAGCCAGATGGATACTGAGATATCCAAGGAATAAGTAAAGACCTCTGAAAGTCTTCAGAAGGGGTGAATTTGACACGTGAGAAAAGACTTCCATCAGATTTTGGTTAAAAGAGAAAAAGAGAAGAGATTTTGGCTAGAGCACCAAATACTTTTTTGTTGCTGTTTTTTGTTGTTGTTGTTGTTTGCTTGTTTCCTTTTCTTAATATTTATTGTTGTTTGTCTGACTCACTGGTTTACTTAACTGATTTACTTAATCAGTTTACTTAAACTGATTAAAATGTACTTATTAAATATGTTTTGTTTTGTTTTCAAATCTAAGTTTAATTTCATTTGAAATTTGATATGTGTGGTATAGAGTTCTTGATATTTGTTTTAAAGAGGCGTGGAAAAGCTTTTAGAAGTTGCTGTGCTCAAAGAGTGTTTTTGTTTGTTTGTTTGTTTGTTTGTTTTTTTGTTTTCCATTAAAGCCATGGAGAATGGAAAAAATCATCCACAAATTTTCAATTCTACTCCATTTTGCAGCAAATAGAAAACTGTTCTTAGAAGAATACCACGTTTTTCCTGCTCTCCACTTGAGAAAGAAACATTTATTGGAATACCACAGAGAAACATAGGGAACAGATTTGTGACCTTAATCTGTAGGCATGAGTGGAGCAGCCTCAGAAGGACATGCTGAGAGAATCTTATCACAGAATAAATCTCATGAGTTACAACACCAATCTGGAAGGTGGATCACTTGAGTTCCAGAGACTTAGCTCAAATGCTTTTCCTCCTTGTCCCACTCACCCCAAACAAGAACAGCTGTGATGAAAGTTCGTAAACTTATGTCAAATATTAATTACTCAGCAATGCAACAGTCTCCTGAAATGTGAAAGGCCAGTTCAAATCCCTGTTGTAGGCTGGGATAGGTTTTGAGCTGTCTCTCATTTCCAGAAAAATGTCATTGCCTCTTGCTTAATAAGCCATCAAAGGTCCAATAACCAAAGTGAACTGGTGCTTAACCCTTTTCCAGGCCTAATCTTAAAGACAGCATATTCATTTTATCTGCAGATGCAAGTTCAACCATTCTGAACTTTTAAAAATCATAATTATTCACCAGATTTCTGAATAATTCAGAGCCAGTCCAATTTTCAGTGAATAAATCATTCACTAACTAGAATTCACCCAGGAACAATAGAAAGCATAGTTCAGAAATGATGGAGTTCAGAGCTATTACACAGACATTAAGAGAATTATTTTCTCCAATGTAAATTTAACGCTGTAACTTTATGTCAATATCCAGAAGGTAAAGACCTTGCAGGTAGTAAATCTGTATTTTCCATCTATTCAAATCATTTTATTATCTCAGTTTTAATAAAAATAAATAACTATGCCAATAAATCATAAAAATATTTAATGTTAATTATCACTGTAAATGTTCTGTGCAACATATGGAGTTACTCCACATGTAATAAACAGGATAAAACAATGCCCTCCCCCTCTTTCTCTCTCTCCCCCCCCCCCCCCAAAAAAAAAAAAAAAAAAACATTCCCACATTACTTTAAATAAATAAATAAATAAATAAATAAAAGAATGTACTGTGGAAGATTTTCAGCACAGACATTTATAAGATGTTAAACTCTTGCTTTCAGTTTGTACACAGAATAACATACATAGGCTGGTTAGTATGCCTACATTTTAATTTTATTTTTTTTTTAATTTTTAAGGAGAAATATACTGCAAAGAAAGTAAACCACTACAAATTTTGTCTCCATGTCAAAGAGTTTATATTTGGCTGTAACCTACTCAAATATATCAAGAAATAGTACACTGTAGAGATGGAGGAAAAATAGCAGATATGTTCCTATTATCTGGTGATAATAATAACTTAAAACATTTCCATATTGTTCTTCCAGCTTATATTAAGGTACAGTAATTTTAAATCTTGGGATAGCAGTAAAAAGAGTCAAAGTAGAGTAATAATATTGTTCTTCATGGAAATATCTTTAATAAGTCAGTTTTAAATACATAGCAAGAACTGGTGAAATTCAAGAATTGAAGAACAATAGAGGATAAAAACATGAAAGCAAGAGTGTCATCTTATATATCTTGATGTTCCTTTTTCTATAAACTATGGTGTAGCAGGAAACTATAACAATTTTTAGGTGGGGAAGACTAATAGAGCAAAAAAAGTGTTCTAGATTATTGAAAAGTTTAAGATAAGTGAGAACATGTCTCTCTTGTTAGTATGCAGTACCAAGGATAATTTAGTATGCTATAGAAATATAGAATGGCTTGAGTTGGAAAGGATGGTCTAACTCCACCACCACCCCCCCGCCGTAGACTTGGATGCTACCCTCTAGATCAGGCTGGCCAAGGCCCCATCTAGCCTGGCCTTGAACACCTTCAGGGATGGGGCATCCACAACGTCTCCTGGCAACATGTTCCAGTGACTCACTACCCCTACAGTGAAGAATTTCCTCCTAATCTCCAGTCAGTCTTTTAGTTTAAAACTATTCCTCCTTGTTCTATCATTGTATACTAAAGTGAAGAGTCCTTCTCCATTTTTTTATGAGACCCCTTTAAGTATTGAAAGGCCATAGTAAGGTCTCCCAGGAGCCTTCTCTTCTCCAGGCTGAACATTCTCAGCTCTCTCAGCCTTTCCTTATATGAGAGATGTTCCAGCCCACTAATAATCTTTGTAGCCCTCCTCTGGACTTGCTCTAACATGTCCACATCTTTCTTGTGCTGGGGGCCCCACACCTGGATGCAGTACTCCAGGTGGGGCCTCACAAGGGCAGAGTAGAGGGAGACAATCACATCCCTCAATCTGCTGACCACTCTTCTTTTGATGCAGCCTATGATGTAGTTGGCCTTCTGGGCTGCAAGCACGCACCACTGACTCATGTCAAACCTTTTGTCCATCAGAACCCCCAAGTCCTTCTCTGCAGGGCTGCTCTCCCAGTCTGGACTCATGTCTGGGATTGCCCCAACCCAGGTGCAGCACCCTGCAGTTGGAATTGTTGAACCTCATGTGGTTCACATGGACCCAATTCTCCAGCCTGTCCAGGTCCCTCTGAATGGCATTTCTTCTTTCTTTGGTATCAACCACACCACTTAGCTTGGTGTTTTTTGCAAACTTGTTGAAACTGCACTCTATCCCATCATCTATGTCATTGATGAATATATTGAAAAGCATTGGTCCCAAGATAGACCCCTGAGGGACACTGATTGTCACCCATCTCCAACTGGACATAGAACTATTGACCTCTACTCTCTGGATACAGCCATTGAGATAAGTCTTTATTCACTGGATGGTCCACCCTTCAAATCCATATCTTTCCAATTTAGAGATGAGGATGTCATATGGGATTGTATCAAAAGTCTTACAGAAATCCAAGTAGATGACATCAGTCAGTCTTCCCTTGTCAACTGATACAGTCACTCCACCATAGATGGCTACCAGATTGGTTGGGCATGATTTACCCTTGGTGAAGCCATGCTGGCTGTTCCAGATCACCTCCTTGTCCTGTATGTGCCTTAACATTGCCTCCAGGAGGATTTGTTCCATGATCAGGCACAGAGGAGAGGTTTACTGATCTGTCATTCCCAAGGTCTTCTTTTCTAGCCTTTTTGAAAACGGGAGTGATGATTCCCTTTCTACAGTCACTGGCAACTCTGCCTGACTGCCATGATTTTACTTGGTGCCTACACCAGCCAATTCCCTCAAGACCCTGGGATGACCATCATCAGGCCTCATAGACTTGTACATGATATGTTGCATCAGGAGGTCCCAGACCTGTTTTTCTCTTACACTGAGAGGGACTCTGCTCCCCCAGCCCCTGCATAGCAGTTCAGGGACACAATAGATACTGGAAGCCTGACCACCAGTGAGGATCGAGGCAAAGAAGTTGTTAAATGCCTCTGCCTTCTCCTCATTACCTATTCTCCATCTTCCTTTGTCAGAGGCTCTACACTCTCCCTAGTCTTTCTTTTGTGGCCCAGGTACCTGTAGGACCCATTCTTGTTATTCTTTGCATCCATCGCCAATTTAGTTCTGTCAGTGCCTCGGCTTTCCTGATCCCATCCCTGCATATCCAGACAGTATTTCTGTACTCTTCCTGGGGCACATGACCCTGTTTCCACTGTCTGTGCATTTCCTTCTTGTGTCTAAGTTTGACCAGCTTGTCCTTGTTCAGCCATGCAGGTTTCCTACCTCCCCTGCTTGATTTATTGCATATGGGAATAGAGAGCTCTTGTGCTCCAAGGAAAATATCCTTAAAAAGCTGACAGTTCTGATCAGATCCTCTGACCCTGAGGACCATATCCCCTGGGATCTCATCCACCAATTCTTTGAGCAGACAGAAGTCAGCTCTTCTGAATTTTAGGGTTTTGACTTTGCTCTTTGCCCGGCCCGTATCCCTCAAGATCACAAACTCAGCCAGTGAGTGGTCACGGCAACCCAGGCTTCCTCCAATCTTAACCTCTTTAATGAGATCTTCCACTTTGGTGAGTACCAGGTCCAATAACACTTCTCCTCTAGTTGATTTGTCTAATCTTCTTGTACTTGGAGTAAGAAGGCCTCATCCACAGGCTCCTTTTGATTGGGATGCTTGTAGTAGACCCCAACCACATGATGTCCTTTGTCGGTCCAGTCCTTAATTTTCACCCACACGGTCTCAACCTGCTCTTGGTCATTTCTTAGAGCAAATTATACACAATCTGTCCAGTTATTCACATAGAGAGCAACACTCCCTCCCTTCCCTGCCCTCTATTCAAAAGTTCCAGCTGTGTGATTCTTCCCACCATGTTTCCGTGATAACAATTAGATCATAATTTTCTAATTGTGCTGTGGCTTCTATATATAAAACCTATAAGACAAGTCAATTTACATGCATCTCTAAAAGTAACTGAAAGGTGTTCTACTGCTTTGTCTTGCTACATTTGCTCCATCAGCTTAATAATTCAGGATCGTATTTGTTTATCATTTATATTGATTCAGAGCAAAAGTGTGGGAATATTGATATGCAATGCAAAAAGCAAATAAGACCTCTTGCAAAATTAATGAGAGATGTTGTAGTGTTCCAGCAAAAGGCCTGTCTAACTTGTATACTGTTTCAGTGGTCACAGGATAAAACACAAAGCAAAACAACAAAAACAAACAACAGAAAGCTGACAGCCAAGTAATGAAAAAGCCACAAGCAGACACCTAGGTAAGAATGAGAAACATAGGTTATATTTTCCCCTGACACTCTTCCAATTATCTGTGATAATTTTGAAAAAAATATCATGGTAAAAACTTAGCATTTGGTCAATACAATTAACGTGCTGAAGAATAGACTTCTGAGAGATGTTTGAATTGGCTCAATGATATGATAAAACAAACAAACAAAAAGAAACAAAACAAAAAACAAAACCAACAACAAACAAACAAACAAACAAACAAAAAAAAAAAAAACACAATAGACCACAAAATGTAACTCATAAATGAGGACTCATCTTCCTGTTTGGGTTGCTTCCAGTTCAGACATACAGGGATCTGTCCTCACCCCATTGATCTTCAATGCCTTTGTAAATGAACTGGAATAAAGTATGAAAGCATTGCTTGTAAAATCTGCAGATGGTACAAAAACTGGTGTAGAGAGAAGTAACGATGGTCATAGGTCAGTAATACAGCAGGCCCATCTGAATCACATGGTGAAGTTGGCTCATTTGATCAACATAAAGTTGAACGCTGCCAAATACGAGGTCACACATATAGGAAGAAACAAATGAGATTATGCTTACTAAATGACACATAGTGATACCTTCTGCACACCACTGCATACCTTCTGATACCACTGATACCACTGCAGTGAATTGGTATTAGAAAGGCGCACCATAAATAATGAACTGAACATGAGATTTTTTGTGCTGTTATAACCAACAAGGAAAGAATCTTCTTAGATGTATAGACAATTCCCACAGGGAATGTGGCTGCGTTATGAAATCTCTGTTGTGCATTAACATGGCAACTAGCAACTCTGACTCAGAAAGGAATGCTAAGGCATCAGAAAGAAATTGGGAAAAAGATGCAAAAACTATTCAGATGGGAAAATATGTCTATTAAAAGAGAGCTAAGATGCTCAGTGTACTACATTTATCTAAAAAAAAGAAAAAAAAAAAAGAAACAAAAACTTGAGAACAGCCTTCAAGTCATCCATAAGTGTCTACATACAAAAGTTTTCTTACAGTGACTAAACATTAAATTTAACAGGAGAAACCATGAAATCATAATTATAGGATAACTAAGCTAGGAAAGTTTGTAACAATCAAAAGTTTAAATTCAAATTTTTTTTTTTTAATAGAATTTTTATTTCATTTCTAATTCACCAGTTGAAAAATGTGTTTAGAGATGTAGTAAATTTTTTATTACTTAAGATTCTGATACCAAATTATCATCTTTCTGAAATACTTTGTGATTAAGCACAAGTTATGGGGATTTGGAACAATTTAATGAAACTTCTAGGAGATTAGGTTATCATTATAATCCCTTCAGGCTTTTAAATATTTGCATCTGATGCAGTTTATCAAGTTTTTCTTCAAATTTGGAGTCATTGTGATTACTCATGGCTATGCTGCCCCTGGGATGCTGTGATTTCCCAATGCAGAACTGAAACCTAGCTATGACAGGGTATAGGAGCTAAGAAATTGGAGCTAGTAGATGGAAGGAATTCTTAGAAGAATTGAAGCTCACTCATTCTTCCTCATTTTATTGAATTTGCATTCAGAATCCAGTGGGGTACAATTAAAATATAGGAACTTTTTTGCAGTAAATAATTTTAAAAGAATGGTCAGGTTACTTCTAATGGTGTTCATATTTTATATTTATCATGCTAAAAGAGATATGTTCTGAACACCTTGCTGAGCTCCAGTGCATTGTTTTTCCAGTAGAGTTTGCTGTCACCTACATTAAAAATAGTTGAGGTTTGATAATGGGATCATGCAAAAATGAAGTGGTAGTGTTTTGTTTTTTTCCTCTTCTGACAGAACTTTTTCCTTTTGCATGTGTGAGGAATATTTGAGTGGGCACCTAATTTCCACCACATAAACCCTATTCTTTCTATAGGGTATTTATGTATGTGTCATCATCGGTTGTCCAACGAGGCCATTAGGGCCTGAAACCACATCTAAAAGATATGAGAACCTTAAATGCAACCTAAGGAAGTGTGGAAGTCCTTGTAAATTACCTACAGAGTCTTATCCAAACACTTAGGTGCTTAAGAGACAGTAGGCACGTTTGTATTTGGTAAAGATTTATCTCATTTTCAAACATGGAAATACATAGATATTTATACACACACACACACACACACATATATATATATGTATACACACTGTATATATATATATACACTATATTGCATAAGTGCTCCCTATAGCCAGGATGAGAAACCTATGATGCTTGTATATTACAGAATAGGCCTCTTCAGGGAAATGAATCTACTGCTGTTCTCAGACTTTATGGTTCCCTCAAAAATGGATTGCTTTCTAAACCTTTTTTTTTCTGACTTCAACAGAAGATATGGAAGTTGTCTTCCCTTAACATAGCCTACAGAATAATGTTAGGTATTTTCTCAGAATGCAAAAAATGTGGATTGAATGGTTCCAAGCAGCAGGAGGTTTAAAGCCACATCTTTCACTTTCTGGAATTTCAAACACTACCACAGCTGTTGCCATTTTCTGAAGCCTGCCTTCCTTCCTACCTTCCTTCCTTCCTTCCTTCCTTCCTTCCTTCCTTCCTTCCTTCCTTCCTTCCTTCCTTCCTTCCTTCCTTCCTTCCTTCCTTCCTTCCTTCTTCCTTCTTCTTTCTTTTCTACAAATATAGGTCTTCTGCAAGCTCTCCAGAATAGGGCAACAAGAGAGATTTCAGGTACAAGACTATTTTACTCTTCTCCATGGCTTATTTAGACATTTCTGGTGTTCTAAGTATAGATTTGTTAATGGACTGCATTCTGGGAACGTCTGTCTCCCCTTTGTGTTGTATAAGATACAGAGAAGACTAACTTGGCTTTGTGAATATGACTCACTGAACTGAGCAATTAAGGGGGAAAATAGCTACAACAGTCTTTCTGTGTGAATCTGGACCTTCATGTGGCAAGACAATGAATACAGCTTGGATAAGAAGGAAATACTTCAAATATTTTTGGCAGGGCTAAAAGAAACTAAAGTGGACTTACAATTTATAGTTGTTTACTATATACTGAACATGTGAGTAAGTATAATTATTGAAAGATAATTACCAAACCACTCAGTTTTAAACTCAGTGTTTAAAGGTCATCTTAATACTAATACCTTGATTATTAAATATGTAATTGTGAAGAAAAGGTATCTGTGTAAATAAAATAGCACAATAAAAATAGCTAGAAGTGGTAGTCTGAAAATTAAAAAATAAAATTATAGACACCACACTCTATAAAACACAGACAGTAAATTTGTTTTACTACTATAATTTTCAGGATAATGTAACAAACAGATGGAGGATTTAATATAATTTGGTTGGCTAATTTTAACAGGATTGGCTGCAAGTGTTAACTTATTTTTATATTTGATTTCTACAGCACTTGCCCAGCTTACATGAATAAACACTGGAATCTGCACATAAGTACATCTGTTGAGATAATGTTGTCAGCAGAATATCATACAACCCTAATTAGAAGAATTTATCGTTCTGTCCCACAAAGAATTTTTGTGCTTGATTTATATCTGTGCAGTTCACAGAAATTATTGTAAGCCATCATCTGTACTACTAATGGCCTAGGATCAAAATTACTTGCACATGCACACACATCCCAGAATGCTACTATAGAAAAATATAAACATATACTAATTAATTGAATTAGTTGTTGCTATTAGATGTGATTTTTAAGTATCTCTGGAAAAAGTGGGCTTTCTTTTCAGTGATTACTAAAACTGCATCATTTTCATGTCAAATTAAGCATGGTACACTATCAAAAATATGAGAAAAAAAAAAAAAAAAAAAGATCACCATCAAATAGTTTATGACAGCAGGCATTCTGAACTCTGTGTAATACGTATTATGTAGAAAGGTTTCACTTTTTCAACACTAGTAGCTAACTGGTACAAAACTGAGAACTTATTTAGTAATATCCACCAAAATTGAATATTAAATTTAATTGTCCTATGATCATAATTGTTATTCATAGGTTTTGAATAAATTGATGAGTAAAATTTTCTGTAATAACTATTGCAAAAGCAAGCCACTCAGCTCATTGACATCACGTGATGATCAGACTCATTATTACACGGAATATAAGAATTTTGTCTTGAGAATTCTGTCTTGAGAATTTTGTCTTGAGAAACAGAGCTCTTGAGTCTAGAAGATAGGAGATCATTACCCAGACTGTACTACTTACTACTAATCTGGTCTTCTGTAAAGTATTTGACACTGACATCCTTGACATGACATCCTTGTCTCTAAACTGGGGACATGAATACGGTGGATAGACCACTTGGTGGATAAGGAATCGGCTGGATGGTCACAATCAAGGAGTTGCGGGCAATGGCTCTCTGCCCAGGTGATGAGTGGCATTCCTCAGCAGTTGGTAGGGGTACCGATGGTGTTTAGCATCTTGAACTTCTACATTTTTTTTCCTTTTTTTTTTTTTTTCTTAATTCTCTCTCCTATCTGACTGTGGGGGTGTTGTTGTGGTTGAGCAGCTGTGTGGTGCTTAGCTGCCTGCCGGGTTAAATTGCAACACAGAGTGACCTAGACAAGCTTGCGAGGTGGGCCTGTGCGAACATCATGAAGATCAACCAAGACAGGTGCAAGGTCTTGAATGTGGATTGGGGTGATCCCAAGTGCAAATACAGGCTGGGTGGAGAATGGATTAAGAGCAGCCGTGATGAGAAGGACCTAGGGGTGTTGTTTGATGGGAAGCTCAACATGAACTGGCAATGTGCACTTGCAGCCCAGAATGCCAAACATATCCTCAACTGCATCAAAAGGAACATGGCCAGCAAGTCAGAGGAGATGATTTTCCCACTACTCTGCTTTCATGAGACCCCAGTTTGAGTCCTGAGTTCAGGTCTGGTGCCCTCAACATAAGAAGCACAAAGACATATTAGAGCAAGACCTGAGGAGGGCCACAAGAATGATCAGAGGGCTGGAGCACCTCTCCTCTAAAACAGGCTGAGAGAGTTGGGGTTGTTCCGCCTGGGGAAGAGAAGGTTCTTGGGAGGTTTCCAGTGCCTAAAGGAGGCCTACAAGAAGGCTGGACAGGGATGCTTTACCAGAAAGTAGAGTGATAGGACAAAGAATAATGAGTTTAAATGAAAAGAGAATAGATTTAGATTAGATATTAAGAAGAAGCTCTTTACTCTGAGGATAGTTAGGGCAACAGATTGTCCAGAGAAGCTGTGGATGCCCCACTCCTGGAAGTGTTTAAGGCCAGGATGGTTGGGACTTTGGGCAACCAGGTCTAGTGGAAGCTGTTCCTTGCCCATGGCAGGAGTGTTGGAACTAGATGATTAGATGATCTTCCTGCCAAAACCTTGATTCTATGATTTGTACTCTTTCTGGGTAGTCCAATAAATGTTTTTCAGAGAATAATTCTTTTTTCTCAAATGTCTTGAATACATTATACATTTTTTAGGAAAAAAGAAAAAGAAAAACAAAAACAAACAAACTAAAACAACAACAACAACAACAAAAACAAACACTTTTTTTTTTTTAAGATCATGTAAAAAATGAACTAAATAAACCTGAAATGAAATAAGTTTTTGTAATCCCTTCTCATTATTTCTGATTACAAAGATATAAAAATTAATATTTTCATGATTTAATGATTTGTATCTTTTTATTAACTTTTCTTGTATATTAATCATACAAAAACATGCATATTTGCAATGTCTATTAAATATTAAAGACCCAAAGTGAAATATATGTGAAATCTTCCCTTTAAGTTACTTTCTGCAGTTCTAGCCAATGAATGAGTCATTCTTAGTTAATGAATGAGTCATTCTTACAAGTTTCTTCAGTGCAGTGAGATTGCTTATTTAATGTTGATTTCATCTATGTTGAAAACAGCATGTTTCATTTCATTCAATCAGCTATGTTTCATTTGCAGAAAATTTTAAGGTTTTATTAGTAAAGCTTTCTTTCTTGCTACCCACCCTTTTCAGAGCTGCATACAGAGGTTACTTTTTAGCATATGAAGTTCAGAAGATAGTATTCCTATTACTCTCATACAACACTTCAGGGAAACATTTTCTTTTCTCGTTATATATAAAGGGAACACTGGAGCAAGAAGCATCAGCACACAATTAAAAATATACTAAATTGCTTCTTTTTGATTTATAAATTTCACTAAAAGAATTTTAGATAGTGCAGGAATGCAGGAGTGCAGTACCTTGTGCTCTGTGACTTATTGACGTTGACTGTTTAACTCTAACTTAACTGCAGCAGATTTAACTTTAACTTCTCTTTAACTTACTGCAGCAGATCCTACATTAGCTGAGACCTTCAGTCAGAATCATTATGATTTTATTTTTTTTTTTTCCCTGCAAGTTAAAGACCATCAAAAGGAATAATTTTGAGAAATGTTATACAGTCCGTATTATACACAGCATCTGATAATTGTACTGAGGCTGCCCATTCTGGATGTATTAAGCTATTTTACTTTTCCTTCCTTATGTTTATGAGATCCAGTTTGGTTTTCTTGAACCTGCCTGCCTGCAGAATATTAGGTGAATTTCAAAGTGGGATTAATTTATAGGTGTAGTATTCAAATCTACAACAATGGAACTAGATTTTTTTTAAGATCTAGATATTTTTTAAGATCCCTTCCAACCCAAACCATTCTGTTTCTATGATGATTCTGTACTGTTTTATGGGGATATAGTTATGACATATTTTATTTGGCCCATTACTGAAGCAATATTCATCTGCTTCCTTTTACTATGGATGTTTAATATGCAGTTCAGGAAAACTGGCATTACAGCTTGATCAGATTTATGTAACTCAATCTCTTCATAGAGATAGAAAGAAAATATGTAAGATGGAGTTAAGTCTTCCAGGTTTTAAAAGTGAAACAGCATTGGAAAAAGTCCTAGGAAGAACAGAAAAATGGGGAACATATTTAATATGAGAGATGAGAAAATAAACTGCACGAGAGCTTGCTGAGCATCTATATGAAGAGTAATATTACATTTGTCAATACTTCAGACCAGTCACTGAAGTGATCAAGAACAGATGAATTAACTGCAATGGAAATTGAGATTTTGCTTTTTACAGGTTTTCCAGAAGAATGCAGCACAATTGGAACTCATTATTTTTTTAATAAGAACTTTTGTTATTGTGAAAGTCTTCAGGTTGTGGGATTAGAACAGAACAGAACAGAACAGAACAGAACAGAACAGAATAGAATAGAATAGAATAGAATAGAATAGAATAGAATAGAATAGAATAGAATAGAATAGAATAGAATAGAATTCAGTTGGAAGGGACCTACAAATATCAAGTCCAACTGCTTTACCACTTCAGGGCTAACAAAAAGCTAAAGCATTAAGGGGATTAAACAAACACCTGACTGACATATGTCATCAACCACCTCAGTAGGAACCTTTTACCAGTGTTTACCGTGAGCCATCCTCATGGTAAATAAATTTTTCCTAATAACTAATTTATACCTCTCCCAGTGCAGTTTTGTGCCATTCCCATATCATAGGAAGTCCAATCAGGCCCTTAGAAACATGCTTTAAATTTTTCTTACCCCTGGGGTAAACTGGACTCAGTGATGTTTGTAGGCCTCTTCCAATTGGGCTATTTTAAATCTAAACTTAAATCTAAAATTTGTCAGAGAAAATAAGGATAGTATTATGGCTGTAAATATGCTTTGGTTAGGAAGAGGTTATTATAAAAATACAGCAAAGAAAGATACAAAATAGGTTTTAATAGGGTTTAATAGGTTTAAAATATACTTGTACAGAACAGTAAAAAATACAGAAAAAAATTTGCTTAATTTGAGTATATTGCATCAGGGCTTTATCACCTAAGAGTCTTATATTTCACTGTGTAATTTACTGTAGTTTCCTTGTACCTGATGTCTTCATATTAATAGCAATGTCTAGACCACTACAACTTGTGCATGTTCCAGTGATATCTTCTACTCATTTCTAAATTAAGAATTAATTCAACCTGAAATAAAGTCTCATAAGCAGCAATGTAATTATGGGAAAATAAATAAATAAAAAATAAAAGGAAAAAATATTTTTTTATTGGAAAAGTCACTGTGTCAATGAGTTCACATTCTGTCAAGTGTGAGGCTGAGCAGGATGCAAAGTATTTGGCAAATTGACCCTTCAGTTTCTAGTTTAACCACTGAAGTAATACTGCATGAGAAATCCTGTATTCTTCATGAATCTCCTGTAATGGAGAAAGAGAATGCAGAATGTGGGACTATCATCTTCTTAAAATGGTATTGACTTTTCAGACAGGCTATCTAGTGAATGTTTTGTGTTAACAAGAGAATCCAGAATCACTCTCAATTAACTGTTCATTGACTAAGATGATGATATGGTACTGCAATATTTACCAAAGCCATGAGACATATTCTGCCTTCAGCTATACTAGTATAGCTCTGGACCATTGCAGTTATGCATTTTGTAATTCCTGAATTGTTCTAGCTCTTAATATTGTATTTTATCCTCCCCATTTAGCGTTCTTCATCATTTTCAGGATATTCTTCTCCATTCATAAAAAGTGGATAACAGCCCAGTAGTATGTATTTGTCCCACAGTTGCCAAGGGCAAAAGATTACTTTTTCAATCACCTTTGTGACTAGATTCACAGGTTAGGAATTTTTCTATCAGTTTCATAAAGATATCTCTTTCAAACATGGATGGAATGTCACCAAACATTAATTTTCTGCTCCTCCCTTTTTACATATGAAATGTAAAATGAATGAAAACCTAAATAAATAAATAAATAAATAAATAAATAAATAAATAAATAAATAAAAGGAATGTCTAAGACATACGAAGCTTGAAGAGATTTTGCATATTCTGTATATTCTCTATTTTGTATATATCTCTAAAAAGAAAGGAAAATAGAAGTAAGGAAGATAGGGCAGTAATTATTTTAAATATTTAGGATTATGTAAAGGTTGTATAAGTATAAAGAAGAGCACAGAAATATTGTTACCAGTGAATAAAAGCATTTTGGTGGGGCATTTTTTAGAGAGGACATTGCAGTATCTATACTGAGATGTATAGTATCTATACATCTCCTTTCTGTGCTATTTCTACAGATAGAAGTTAATGTTGCATAGATTGCCCTGAAATGCCTGATAATTATTTCAAGGCAAGGTATTAGGAGGCAATAGATACTACAACTCAACTCAGTCAGAGAGCAGCTAGATGCATTATTGATTATGCATGTGCTTCAGGGTCTTGCAGTTTTTCACATCAGCTCTTGCACTAAGTAATAAGCCTAGAAAAGTCTTAGCATATTTGTTGAAACCATATAAACAGAAGTCATTTATTCCAGCAATTAAAGATAAATATGGTCATGAAGTAATCTCAATGAAGGATATTTATTTAGTTCAGTACTTCAAGACTTCTATTAAACATTTCATTCTCAAGATGACCTCAAGATTTTACTCATTAGACAGTATCAGACAAATTTTTATTAGGAATTCATGTTTCATTTGCACATCAGTGCACAGTGGTTAATCTGAAAACAAAACAAAAACATATAAGTTGGTGTTAATGTAGCCAGTGTATACAAGAAAGAGTCTATAACTCCATATAAATGCTATTTATCTCACTTTTTTTTTTGTTTGTTTGTTTGCTTGCTTGCTTTTTTTTTATTATTATTATTATTTTTTTTTTTTCCTTTTGATCTACAGAAATTTTGACTAGCAAAATACCAATAATTTAATCTTCACTTCATGCTTATGTTAGGACATATAGTATTCTCAAGGATTCCTTCAATCCACTGAGATATTCCAAGAATTTTGAATTTAAGAAGGCACTTGTACGAAAACTCTTCTCAGGCTGGGGAATTAATGATTTATCTATAAATGCACTTCCTGAAAATTACTCTGATGATGTTCTTCAAGTTGTTGTTTTCTCCACCATATTAATGCAGGCCATTATCATGGGATGCAGCACACATAACCCTGAATTGACACCCATTTCCTGAACCTGAAAAGTGTTAAGTATCACTTGAGAACATTAGGAGCCCTGAGGGTCAGAGAATCTGAGGATTTCCAATCAGGAAGAGCCTGAATTCAAGGAGTTTGCTGGAACAGAGAGCAGGTGGCAAAACTAAGTCTAAAATAACAAACTAGCAAATCTGGTCACTCTAACCTTTAAACAGATGTGTGAAATATTCGGGTAGCTGATGATGCTTAATGCTCAGTGTGGAGGCTTTCAAAGACAGGTAATCAAGACGTCCAGTGAAAGTAGCCTGGCAAGTCAATTTACGGACCAGGATAAACACAATGTGGATAGTAACATTAAATAAATAAATAAATAAATAAATAAATAAATAAATAAATAAATAAATAAATAAATAAATAAAAATCAGAAAACCTCAACCTATTATCTGGTTATTCTGGAGGTTAGTATTTTATTATTTGTACCACAAATGAAGTCTGTAGTTCAACAGTCTCAAATAAATAAATAATTTTCTACACTGAAAGTAGAAATGCCCTAAATAAGTTGTTTTTATACTTGTTTTTCACCTTCTCCTATATGTCTCCCAGATGTACTCTTTATCTCATTCTTCCAACCCATTAAAAGGCTGTCCATAAAACCCCTTTTTGCTTCTTTATTTGAAAATAAATAAAAGGCAGAAGAGTAGCAGGATTCCAGGTAAATGTGCTGGCTTGTTGCTGGAAAGTGGTGTGCAAGAAGAGAGATTACAGATGTAGCTCAAGTCTTACTATAGCTGAGGAAAAGGAGGAGTGGAGAAACAGTGAGGAGCAGAATACGGACTTCTGACAGAAATTGAATCAATTAGAACATTCAGAACATATTCAGAGCATATTTCCACAAAAGGAGATAAAGATCTAAGGGTCTTTAAAGGTCTGCTGTTTTGCTATGGGTTAAGTTCTTATTCCCTCTTGTCAGGGCTACAGAGAGCTCTAATGTTGAGTGGGTACATGGCAATAGGAAAAAGAATCCATTTGAACTGACACAGACAGTATGGTGAAAAACCTGTATCATGACAGAAACAGACTCCTATAGTGGTTGTGTTTGTGTCTCAGACAATTATTATTATTTTTTGTTGGAACTTTCACAGCATATGAACTGAGGGTGTTTAAAGCCCTTGACCATAATCTTTCTATTGCCAAGGAATGAGGCTTTCTAGATTGGGTGTGAATTTGGTGGAACTGCTAAGTTGTTGAAGTGTGTAAAGAGAAGATGCATGGTGGATAATCAAAAAAGCCTGATGATAGAAGTCAGCCTAACTACAGAAAACCAGGAACAGTGACATCATGTCTGTTACCACAGACTTTGTATTCTTTAAAAGCCTGTTATAAACATTATTTAAATCTGACTGTATCTGTTTCTGATAGTTTAATATTATTGTGCCATATGAAAAGATTAGCTGGGACACAAAAAGTGAAGGTCTTGATTTTCAAAAGTACAAAGATGTATAAGACACAGGTTGCCTCTTACTGGGAATTTGGCAAATGCTGAATTACATTTAGTTCCATTTAAGCTCTAAGAAGTTTTTAAAAATCGCATTTCGTATCACAGATACCTAGATATTTTTGAAAATCTGGCTTCCTGTGACTTGCTTATTTATGTACCAAGTTAGAGGTAGTCACACTGGGGGAATAGTGTCTCAGAATATCTGCACTGATAACATTGATAACACTGATAACCCCTAAGCATGCCTAGGGATAAGCTGCATGGTTTCAAAGGCTGATATTGCCCTAGATCATGCTACAGAGAGTAGATCAATTAGGCTCAGGGCAACTACCCATAGGTTGGATCTACTTTATAATTTATATCCTATTTTAATTTTCAGAAATGCTTTGAAAGTCTCAAAAACTGCCTTTCTTACATGTCCACTGGAATGACACTGTCATTCATACAGTAGTCGTGACCTGAGTTTGGATTATGAATATGTGGATCTTTTGGGATTCCATGACTCACAAGCTCAGACAGTCAAATAACACTCCTTTTTTGTTCCTCTACCATATTAAACCTGTCCTACTGCCCTTGAAAGGAAGTGCCATTATCACATTCTAAAATCCATCAGATTTTTTCTGCCTGAGATCTTGTTAGGCTAAAATACATTTTGTGTAACACACCTCTTCTGCTCTGAAAAGTCTGTCAGGGAGACTCATCAGCTTTTTCAGAGAAGTAGGAATGAAGGTAGATGGTTATGGAATGTCATAGGCAGTCTGGATGAGTTTAATACAGAATTCAGTGCTATATCCACTTCTTGCAGACCTTCTCTACAGCCTAGAAGACATTTGCATCTGTGCAGACAGAGTAGAGTTGCAATGGGTGTGAATTTGAGGTACAAATATCATAAATGTAGTGAAGACTTCCAGGATAGAGATAGAAATTTATTTCTTAAGTCTTCTTTCCAGTTCCTCTGGTTACACCCTCCAGTTCATCAGCAACAGAACAGAAAACCTTTGAGCACTGTTCAGTCAGCAATTAAAGAAGAGGGCAGACAGCCCTTTATTAACATTTTTAATAGAGCTTTTATACAGTTCTTGTTATCCAGCTGGAATCTGTTTGACGTGCCCCAAAATCAGCCTGATAATGAGTTCATAACTATTTGTTGATAGGAGACTGGCTCATTCATAAACTGCTTGTCATCATTTCATAAGCGATGTATGAGCAACAGATTTAAATAAATTCAATATAAGAAATGTTGAGAAACCAATAAATCTGATTTCTTTTTATGAATCTAGCCCAACATCTCCTGCACTGTCATTCTGTTTTTTCACATTTTGCTAAGACCATCCTCTGAAAATTTACTGTATGTGCAAAGCACATTAAAAATAAATAAATAAATAAAAATGCTAGCAGTACAAGCAAGATGGTAATCAGAGCATAAAACAGAGACACATGCACTCTTCTATATATTAATAAGTCATTGGCAGTGGGAGGAAAAGAAATGGAAAATAAAACAGACCTCAAATAATGCCAGAATGACAGAAGTGATGTAGTGCTCAAATTATAGTCCTTTGAAGTAGGCTCTGGGTGAACTAAATACACAGCACATGGCAAAAAATGTGTGGCAACTGTTGTGGTAGAATTTGTCTTGATTAAGGCTCCATATGAAAAGATAAATCTTCCTAAGTAGGAATCAGAGTTCAATGAATTGAAGCCAAATATTCAGCGTGCCATTTGAGTTCAGGAAGTGAACTAAACATGTGTTTGCATAATGTATTAGAAACCACTGTATTACATTAGGAAAATGCATGTCTATATACTTCTGAAAACAAGATGTAGCTATTGCTAAATTCATTGATTACATTAAAAAAAAAAAAAAATCAAAATCCTATTTATTCAGAATGTGGTTTTAGCATCATTAAAATATATTAAGATCTTTTTGTCACTTTTCCAGGCTTGGGTTGTGTTTCTGATGTCATTTCTATCAACCTTATCCAGAATATACTTGCACTGTGGAAGCATGGCAGAGAATTTTGTTTCAAAATTAGCTTTAGTGTGACTTGACTTGCTCTTGCTGACCAAACAAGGGGTGAACATCTGCTTTTATTTACTGTTTACCATATAGATGGATTAAACCTACATGGGAAAAGGTTTTAACCAAAACTACCAAACCCTTAATTACAGAAACTGTTATTCCATAATGATTAATCTATATCTCTTGAAAAGTAGAACCAAAGCTGTCAGAGCCTCATACCTGTTGCAGACCTGCTTGAGTCATAGAACAGAATATTTCAGTTTAAATTTTGATTTTCCATAAAATACAAATACTATATATCCTGTTACCTGGAGGAGTTATATCTAATAACTACATCAACATTTCTCAGTTGATAGTTATACACATAATTGGAAATCTGAGGCCAGTCACACATTTTGCAGTCAGTTGTGCAGGCAAATAGAATTGGATTTACCCTGTCACTGACTGTAGGTCTTGAAGTTCTTCCAGAAGTATAATTTTTTGTATGGATGTAATTGGGGGTCCTTTTCATTCTTTATAAAGCAAAGATTTTTCCTCTACCTGCTTAGTAGATCCATCTATCAGATGATCTATTTTTAATCTAAAAAGTTCTGCATTTTAGCTTGCTAGTACTACCAGAACACTTTACTGAGATACACAAATTCTACCATTCAACTCCAGCAAAATCAGTAAAAATTCATAATTCTGTGTTATTTATATACATATAAGTTAACACATAAATTTGGAATAGAGGAAAAAAATATAAACAAACAAATAATGTTTTGTGGTCACATCTGTGAAAGCTTGTAAGTTTTATTCTCCAAAATACTGTTTATGAAAGGAGGCCTCCATATTAGACCAGTTGTTAGAATAAACTAGTAGATGAAGATTTGAATCTTGACTGATTCAGAATGTTCACAGTGAAACATTTTTATTATTATTATTATTTTATTTAAACCATTTAGGAATCCTACTCCTCTGTACTTGGGATTTGGCTAAAAGTTTGGCTTACCACTTACAGAGCTACATATAACATGGGTGGAGAGAAGATATGGTTGTGATCCACAACAATCAAAAAAAGATGCATAAGTGAAAAGTCAACATATATGGTGCCTGAAAAGCTTTGATTCTTCATCTTGACCTGTGTACAAACCAGAATCAAGAGATTCTGTAAATGTTTCCTTTCTGCTGTGCCTGAAAAAATCCAGAGAAGTTGAAATATCTAACAAAAATCCAAACAAACAAACAAACAAAAACATACTAATTATTCATTCTGGGAACTTAAGTTACATGTGGTTCTCTTTTTTTTTTTTTTCAGGAAATATTCTTTAACATCAAAGTCATGATTTCTTATGGCTGAAATACATCTTAATAATAAAAAAGAGTATGAAATTCAGCCAAAATTATTCTAGGTAGCTCAGGAATTAATACCTAAATTCTACTAAAGTATTGTAGTAGATTACTTTTTTCTTTGCGTTTCCTGGGTATGAATAAGCCCACCATGGCATACAAGTTTACCAGTTGCTTGGGATATTTGGAATGTGCATAGGGCCTGCTGGTGTGGGTTTGGGTGCTCTGGTTATACAAGCCCTTCTCTAGAGCCCTTCCTCTTCTACCCCACTCATGGCACTGTGGGTGCAGAGATCTCCAATCACATGCTCCCATTCCTCCAAGTTTGTGGTTCCAAGAGCTGTGGTCCTCCAGAAGGTGATGACTTCCTTGGCAGCCAAGCTGAAGGAAAACCATCCAAGGATTAGCCCAGGGGTTTCATGCAATTAAAAGAAAAATTTGTTTTGTTTCCAAACCAGAAGCAGCAACAAAGTTTAGAGCTAGTGCCCAGTGACCATAGTGGCATGCTTAGTGCATATGTGTGATGACAACAATATGCCAATTCTTAATGAGAAGCGGGAATTTTTGGCTCAGGTCTTACTGTAAGATTTTAAAAATTTTACAGCCACTTTAAACATGAGAGGACTTTGTGATGCTTTTCTTTGTCTATAGCTACAAAAGTACACACATATATCACATGTATATATGAAAGAGAGGAAAAATACTGCATGCATAACAAAACAGACAGTGTGGTGATGACGACTTGTAGGGTACATCTCGAATTTATTTAATTTAATAGACAATAGCCTGCCTTAATGTTTTAAGCCAATGAAATATTCTCTGGCTCCCAAATGTTTGCTAAAATAACTTTTTTTTCGTGTTAGTTTTCAATTCTTGGCTGCATTTTGTGCTAATTTCAAACATATGTCGTATACAAAATATGTTAATTTTGAAAGCCAAATCTGGCAGGAGATGATTGTAGAACTGGCATGGAGATGTTTGGGACAAACAAACAGACAAGCTCAAAGCTGGCAGGATGCATTTACATTCTACAAAGTGTTTTTCTTTCTTTCTTTTTTTTTTTTTTTTTTTTTTTTTTAAACTCTTCCATCTATTTCCATGTATGCACAGGCAGAAATAATAAAGTAAAAGCAAATTTCAGTATAAAGAGAAAACACCTTTAATTTAAGCATCTGCTGCATTTTAATTTACCTTTCAAGAATTAAACAAACAAACAAACAAACAAAACACAGTAGAGATTAAATGGGTCAACTCACAACTTCTGGCCCCTAAATACTGTAGTTGAAAGATATACTAAATAAAATGTCAAGCTGTTTATGATATGCATTTTACTCTTTACTGGAACAATAGTTAATGAACTGTCTATAAAAAGGCTGTGGTTTGTTATGATTTTTGCAAAAATCCTATAGTATGCTGTCAGTTGAAAACAGTTACACTTCATTATTTGCTGCTTTTCAAAAATGGCATCTTCTCAGACAAAAAGCATCCAAATAATTCCAAAAAAACCTGAAATCCCTCTTTCCTCTGTACCAATCTCTATACAGTTAGTTTAATTCTAAATGTATTGATTTGCACAGACTAGGTTTTCATTTTTGCTTCTTAAAGGTATTTTTACATGTACTACTTGGTAGTTATTTTTAATTCCTAAACTACTTGAGCATTTTTGTGTGCAGGTATATTTATTGATCTTATAGTAGCAGAAGTTCTTGTTATTGCTCAATATACATAGGTTATTCACATAGGCTTAATATACATAGGCTTTTCACAAGGAAATTTGACAATGACAGTCTTGGTTCTTGAAGATAGGTCTCTAAATAAAACCACATATGGCTATATACCAAAGTGCAAAACTTTTTCAAGAAAAAAAAAAAGAAGAAGAAAAAAAAAAAAAAGCACTCCAAGGAGACAATAGAAAATTAAACATATGAAGACAACTTTAATTTTGTCCCCCTTAGTTTAATGCATTGCAGACTCAAACTGTGGGATAATTTATTCTTTATTCTATCTTTTCTATCTTTTCTAATTTTTAGTTTCTTTCCTACATGATACAGTGTTTGTTATTTTGGTTGGTTGGTTGGCCGGTTATTGGGGGATTGGACCCTATGATCTTTTGAAGTCCCTTCCAACGCCTTCTTTTCTGTGAATTCACATCCTGAATTGGAACAAATACAAACTTAAAATCTTCCTTGGTTATATATTTCAAAAATCTTTAGTAGAAAGTATTGATGTCAACTATCACAAAATATATGCCTGATGTTAAAGTATATATAAATACATAGTACATTCTATTTTTAGAGTCAAAAGATAATGAATCAAAATGATGAAGTCTAAATGAACTTTTTTAGATTGTATAAATGACATCTTCTGACAGTGCACAGCTGAAAAGAGTAAAAGCAAAGTGTTTTTCAAAATAAACAAAACATTTCTGTGTCAAAATATTTTGGCACCCCTGAAAATACACTTTCAGACAGTTAAGAATTCCATTTTGCAAAACAATTTTCCATTTCTTATCTAAATAAATGTATGATCCCCTTAGATACCAGTGTTAGGAATAACTTCTCCAGGTGAGCAATCAAATGTTTTATTCATTGAAGTGACTGAGCTCCAACTGTCTCAACCAGATGTATTATTTCTCATAATTCTGAAGAGTAAATCACTGCCAGTCTGACTGAATGATGGGAAATATCAGGTACAAAAGAAAGAATTAATAGAACTTTTTTTTTTTTTTTTTTTTTTTTTTTTTTTTTTCTAAAATGTCTGCAAAAATACTGCTGGAAAATGGTAATCAGAATACAACTACACATTTTGTAAATCTATTAAAAAAAAACACCACCACCACCACCACCACCAAAAAAAAAAAAACTTACAATAGGTACCATAGCACACTGACTTCTGGATCATATATTATTAAATAAAAATAAGGTGATAGCCCTGGACAGTTAAACTTAGTTGTGGGGGAAGGGACACTTTGAATAAGCTTTAAAATATAAAATGTGTGGGATATGAAAATAAGATTGAAAAGACATAAAATATGTTTAAGTGCAATTCTGTATCATTTAAGAAATTATTGTAATAGAAGGTTTTCCCAACAGACTGTTTAAAATAGTTATTCAGACCATGCTCTCTAATTATCAATATATGGTAATATATTGACCATATGAGTGAAATGAAGGCAAGAAAAGCATGATTCATGCTATGTATCTTTAGTAGCCTTTTAAACTCCTGTGTACTCAGGGGTAAGAAATAGTCCCTTCCATAAGAACATTCATCCTGTCTATCTTTGATAGTCATCCTAGATGCATGAGTTGCCTCTACATTATATATGCATTTTATGTATTATATATAAGAAGATACATTAATAGAATAGACTAGACAAGTAGGTAGCATAAGTTAGGCGTATACTAGAGAGATAAATAGGGACACTGGATTGCCCTGTTCTTTACAGAGCAATCGATCATTTGTAAGAAGGAAACAAGAAATTTACAGGCAGTTAAAAAAAAAAATCTTTCCACTCAAAGTTTGTTCTCAGGAGTACAGAACAGATTTCAGTGGTTTAGTACTGAATTTGTACACTGTAGAAGTAACAGTAGAATTGTTTCTGTCTGGACAAACGTTTGCGTATAGACCAATGATCTTTCTGCATGTACTGAAAATGAATTTCTAACATTGTCTTTGTAATCACAGGTGGGCAAAACAGAACAGCAGACAAAAGCATAGTGCCCTGTGTCATGAATGTTTGGCTAAAATACTTTTACCATCCTTTTGCAGAGATCAATGGAAGTTACATTCAATATAGGTAATATATACAGAGAGAGCTCAGCTATCCTTCACTAATTGTATTTTTTTTTTGGTGCTGGTGGTGTTTTTTTGTTTGTTTTAGTTTGTTGTTGTTGTTGTTGTTGTTGATTGTTTGTTTATTTGTTTCTGAGACACCTTCTTTACTCAAGTAAATTGGTCACTTGTTCCTCTATACTTTGCACAGTAATTTTTAATTAAGTCTTATCTTCAGAAAGAGATCCAATTCATAATGAAAAAAAAAAATGTATTATTATTATTTTCTTTACTAGGAGGAAAACACAGGGAACTTGAGAAAAGAAGCAGAACTTAGGCTGGCCTTCTTAGTTTGATGCTTTATAGAAAGAGAAAAGTTAGAGAAGTTGCATTTATCACAGGTTCTTTTTTAATCTAACAGGAATAATATTTGAACACATATTTGGAAAACTCATATCTTCTCAGAAAAGAAGTTCATAAAAATGTTGTTACACCAAAGAAAACATTAAAGTATAAATTAAATTTAAAACTGATTTTAAATAACATCTTGATACCTTGGACGTTTATTTTAGAAGCTTAACTTTATTAATAGCATAATATACATTCATAAAAGTAGCATGTAATAATAATTAATAATATTTATTGAAATAAATATACAATATATTATAAAATATGATATATATATGCATGACAAAAATATAATGAGATTATAATATTTATTATAATTAATAAAATTACATGTATAATAACATGTCATATTAATAGCGTAATATAAACAAAAATGTTTAAACCTGTAAAACATCAAGGCTGTCTAAAAATTTTTATTACTAAGCTGTTTATTTTCATTTTTTTTGAAACATTTAAATTCTTTTTTTTTTTTTTTGGAACATTCAAATGTTTATTTGCTTATATGTTTGTTAAAATTTAATCAAACGGACTGAAATTTTGCACATTGAATATCTATTGCAGATTGCTGTCATTAGTTTGTTTCTCACAATTTCACTGAAAGAGGTCCAGACATTTCCAGTATTTCAGGAGACAGGAGAACAATTCTTATCTTCCTTTAAAAGAGTGGTTAACTTTCTCTTTGAGAAGCTTCAGAGCAGGTATCTGACCTGTTCCATTAGCCACTGGAAAAGTTAGAATAAAATTTTAGGACTCTAAAACAGCAAAGGTAAGTATTTTATATGCAGTTCTAACTTTGTGACAACATACCTGTGTATTTGATTTTACAACCTTAATATTTCTATTGATTTTTAACATAATTTTGTTGTGTATATTTATTTAATATATATATGTATAAGTGGTTGTTCAACAGTTGCATAAGTAGTTAGAATGTAAAACTAAATTTTTAGGAACAAGACTTTGAGGAAACAAATATCAAATGGTGTTCTGTTTACAAATTTGCAAGATATTACACTTTGGTCTCAGTCAGTGATCTTACAGTAACATTAAAAATCCAACTGTTAATTTCATAGTTATTTAGTGCTTTGTGAAGAAAGCTAACCTTATTAAAAACAGTACCTTCAAAGATAAATGCTAAATGTTATGCAAAATTGAGAAGATAGTTCATAAAATAATAAATAATATCTTAAATACATATTTATTTGTCATCTTCCTTCAAAGGAATCAAGGATCACCATTCATACAGACTGAAGCATGGAGAGCAAAGGTGACTTGTCCATAAGAAAGCAAGATTAGATAGCAGTCCTATCTGTATTCATTCAAGATGAATCCATATTTTTATTTTCCTGTGAATAAGTATCATAATTAGTTATCACAGGAGAAAATATAGAACAATTAAGACTTTCTTTTCCTTTTCATAGGAAAAGGAAAAGATTTTCTTTTCCTTTTTTTATCCATATAGTTGACTAAGGAAAACTTTTTGACAATATAGAATAGCCTTTTATTTGGACAACTCTGAAACCATTTAAATGTATAATTAATTTTTATTTTTTTTTGTATGTTATCCCTTTTCAGAAACGCTATCTAAAATAAATAATCTCTAAATTCCTTTAAAAAGAAGTCATAACATTATAGATTCATATAGATTCAATTAGATATAAATTGTATATCTTTAAAAGTACAAAACATTACTCTATGAACATTTTCACAAAAGAAACAAACAAAACCCACTATATTAGCATTAGATTGAGACACCTTTTACCTACATGCTTCCATTGAAAATTTTTGCTTCTGTTTCAAAACACCAGTGAACTTAATACTGTGTAAGGTATAGTATATTACAAATACATATTTTATAATGGATTGGGATATGCATATATACATTATAGATATTAATTTGTGTATAATTGTGTATACGTAATACATTTTAATGTGTTAGAATCTATTTGCAAAGATTATTTTACTACTTTTATCTCTGCTTTTACTATTTTTTCACTTTTTTACAAGTCTTTTTTTTTTTTTTTTTTTAAACAGGTTTGTATGACTTATTGCTGTATATTTATTGTTGTATATTTATTGCTGTATGATAAATGGGAAATTTTCTCAACATCTTACTTGAAGATTATGAAGATTATAATTTGTTTTAATTCTTTAATGAGAATTTATTTATTTTCTAAGAAATACATTTTGCTGCTTTAAATAAAATCAAGAATTGTATCAACTCTTGCTTTAATCTTATTTTTTTTCTCTTCTCATTTTCTATGTTTTTGTGTTCATAAGTAACATATAAGAAACACCTACAGATGTTGCAATTATCAACTGCATATTTTTTCTTTTTGCAAAAATTTTTGCTTGTGCATGCTTTAGAGCAGAATGATATACCTTTACCCTATCTTAAATACATATTTATTTGTCATCTTCCTTCAAAGGAATCAAGGATCACCATTCATACAGACTGAAGCATGGAGAGCAAAGGTGACTTGTCCATAAGAAAGCAAGATTAGATCTCAGGACCCCAGTTCACAAGCCATTCTATTTTAAGGTGTATTGCGCAGTTCCTGCTAAAACACCATTTGTTCTGCAGGTTTAGTGAAATAAGCTTGAGGTACTGCCAGACCAACATTGGCACTAAGAAAGGTATTAATTCTATTCTCCTTTGTCCTGGGAGGAACCCCCCTGAGGTTTTTCAGTCATTTTCAGTCATATTTTATAGCATCAGGGGTGAGTTTTTCCCTTAATATAATTTGTAACAGGGTTCTCTAAATGAGTTGCTACTATCTGTCTTTTAACGATGTTATTAGCTTTTATAGAACAAAAAAAAATTGCTTGAAGTTACGTATGCTTAAGTCTCCAGAGTATCAGATCCTTATTCATCCTTATTATGTTAGTTACAGCAGCAGTCAATCATGTACAGAAAGAAGTAAATTTTCTCCAAGACTGAAATCAAAACTGTCTTGTAAATACCTTCCTGCTCATTATTTATACTTTGTACTTGCAAAATAAAATAAAACTCAAGAAAAACAAACAACAACAGGATATTTTGAACAAGCCTTACTTTCCAGGGTATGATTTTGGGAATGCTGAAATTAAAATAGCTTTTGATAAAAAGGCTAGTTTGACAGAAGTTTGCTATAATGTGAAATACTAGTAGCTGAGTTTGAATCTGGCATGCTAGGAAATGCACAGAATATAGCTGCAAATAACAGAATTGGAGTTCATTCTATTCTGTTTATTAAAAAAATAAAAATTAGAAATTTAACTGACCATGTTTTGCTTTTAGGTTTAAATCCACAGAAACTTTTTTGAAGTTGATAAGCTCATATAGCTGGATCTGAAGGAGGAATTTGATCAGTGAACCTCTCCAGGTATTGAACTAGTTAAAAGTGTGTTTTGGTGGCATAAGAGAAAATGTTAGTGTAAGCACTACAGCTGCCAGCTGATATTCACATCACAGCTTTGATGTTCAGAAAGTGCATAGAAGGTGAAAACTGCTATTAAATGTGCTGTAGAGGCTGTCATTAAATATAGGTATTCACATCTTGCACACCAGTTCCCATCTACCTGAAGTGAAAACTGTGTGTGTAATGGAGGGTTCATCACTCTCATGAGGTTCTCTTGAAATCTCCTGGCTGTGACAGGTCTGTTTTACAAGTGCTTAGCTTTGGCCTAAAAGCCAAAGTAAATGAAATCTAGATTATCTGTGAGAAGAAATCTAAATTATGAAAACAATGAAAACAATGCGATAATGAAAGGCTATATTTTTCTTTGATTTCTCCTGTGTTTTACATTATGTTCCATATATCTGGGATTTGGTGCTAAATTGCAACAGAGGAGCTCACATGGTGTCCTTCCCAGATTCTCTCCACCCCTGTCATTGTCACTCATTAAAACATATCTGCTCAAATAAATACTGTAAACAATAAACAAACAACTGAAATGTTTATTCTTCTTATTTTCCTATTGGGTAGTAGGATTGCTGATAGATTGAAAGCTTTGCTAAAGGATTTTGAGATCTAAAATTCTGGCATTCTTATGAAAATAAAATATTTAATATTTCCTAATTAAGGAAAAACCTTTCAATCTCCCCCTTGATTTTTTTTTTCTTTTTAAACATGGACTTATTTCAAATTTGTAGAAATATTTTTATGTTGATTTCTTCTAGTTCATGCATTTTTACATTAAAAAAAAATCATTTGAGAATGTCAAAACAATATATTTCTCAGACAGTTAAATATTTTTTTCTTATATTTTATTTTGAGATTAAATTATGCTAAAATACCTCATGTAATCAACTTCCATATTTCTGTCTGTCCTGGTTTCAGTTAGAACAGAATTACTTTTCTTCCTAGTAGCTGGTGGAATGCTGTGTTTTGGCTTAGGATGAGAAGAGTGCTGATAACACCCCGATGTTTTAATTGTTGCAGAGCAGTGCTTATACCAAGCCAAGGACATCTCAGCCTTTTGCTCTGTCCTGCCAAGAGGCAGGCTGGGGGTGCAGTAAGAGCTGGGAGGGGACAGACCCAGGACAGGTGACCCGAACTAGCCAAAGGGGTATTCCATACCATCTGACGTCATGCTAAACAATATATAGGGGTGGCTAGCCGGGGGGAGGGGGCTGGACTGCTTGGGGTTAGGCTGGGCATCGGTCAGCGGGTGGTGAGCAATTGCATTGTGCATCACTTGTTTGTACATATTATTATTACTTTCCTATTATCACCATTGTATTATTATTATTATTATTATTATTATTATTATTATTATTATTATTATTATTATTATTATTATTATTATTATTATTGTTGTTGTTGTTATTATTTTGTTATTATTATTTTCCTGTCTTATTAAACTGTCTTTATCTCAGCTCACGGGCTTCACTTTCTATTTCTCTCCCCCGTCCCACAGAGGGAGGGGGGAGGGTGAGTGAACGGCTGCGTGGTGTTTAGCTGCCGGCCGGGTTAAACCACGACACTGTCATAAGATTCTGTACAAGATTTTTCTTTAAATTTTCTGTTGAGATAAAACATAAATAAAATGTTTGTCCTACAGAACGCTTTTAAAACTTATTGTTCATATGAAAAGTATTACATGTTTGTTATGTATATATTCTGAACCAAATGTTTTTCAGCTTTTCATTCGCCAAGTATTCTATGTGGATATTTCAGAAATGCTCCATTGTCACAATAAAACAAGTTAAAATTTTCCATTTCCCATATGAATAGTGAGAATGAACACTTTCAATAATCTGGATTCATCCTCTAGCTTCAAGGAGAAATAACAGCTGTTCCAGATGTTAGTCATTCCTAAAAAAGCAATAGATTATGTTTAGTTTTTATTCAAAATGTGGAACTCCCTGCTAGTTGTATTTACGCCCTGCTGATAGAGTGGAGGCAGAATAAATGTTCCTTATCAAACAGGTAAAGGGAAAAGAAAAGCTTTAAAAGCTTGAGAACAAAGAGGGAGCAGATTTCCATAAAACATGAGTGATTTTTACATCTGATTTTAGTTTAGGCTTTCCAGTTTTGAATCAGAAACATTACAAGGTTGTTGAGCTCCAGAGAAGTATATATTTCTTAAGAGTCTATTAGGGATTCAAAAAGTCTCACTCTTCTGTTGAAGCTCCTGAAAGGAAAAGGATTAAAAAATAAACAAACAAACAAAAAGATCCAGATAGTGTGCAAAAGTGTGCTCATTTTATGCTCTTGATTTCTAACACAGTCTCTGTACCTCCCTCAGTGAACTTGAGATTTGTATGAGAACAGTGGCAACTGAATCTATGGACAGTAGTTTATAACAGTTTTCAAGTTCTACTTTAAACGATGTCATATATTTCTCAGAATTGGGATAGTTAAAACACTGTAAAGGAAATAATCAAGGACATGACAGGTATTTCATTTCCCCCCTTCCCTGACATCCTTCCTGCTTCATATGTTGGGATTTATTTCTCTTCCTTATCCTAATCATTCTCTGTAGTCTGGTAATGATGGTCTTTTCTTTTCTTTTCTTTTCTTTTCTTTTCTTTTCTTTTCTTTTCTTTTCTTTTCTTTTCTTTTCTTTTCTTTTCTTTTCTTTTCTTTTCTTTTCTTTTCTTTTCTTTTCTTTCCTTTTCTTTCCTTTCCTTTCCTTTCCTTTCCTTTCCTTTCCTTTCCTTTCCTTTCCTTTCCTTTCCTTTCCTTTCCTTTCCTTTCCTTTCCTTTCCTTTCCTTTCCTTTCCTTTCCTTTCCTTTCCTTTCCTTTCCTTTCCTTTCCTTTCCTTTCCTTTCCTTTCCTTTCCTTTCCTTTCCTTTCCTTTCCTTTCCTTTCCTTTCCTTTCCTTTCCTTTCCTTTCCTTTCCTTTCCTTTCCTTTCCTTTCCTTTCCTTTCCTTTCTCCTTCCTTTCTTCCTTCCTTCCTTCCTTCCTTCCTTCCTTCCTTCCTTCCTTCCTTCCTTCCTTCCTTCCTTCCTTCCTTCCTTCCTTCCTTCCTTTCTTTCTTTGGTTTTACTGGCAACTATTCTTTGAATTTAATAGCTTTGTGCTTACTAATAACCCTTTGGTTAAAAACTATGCCTTTTTACAGCATACGGATTATATTATTCTTTCATGTATTATCAAGAGTTAATCCTTAGCCTTAAATAAACAAAGGGATAAATAGAAAAAACATTACTCTGGCCTTCTTGTCACACACGATTTATGTAATACATACATATTGATGCAGTGTATATATGTTGTAGATAACTATGTGCAGTTATAGTATATAATATTTTCTCTATATTATATTATACACTGATATACGCATTTATATTTTAAATGGTCTGTCTAAATGTACAGATAAATGTTTAAATGATTTATGTTAATATATGAATACATGTATAAATTGATACACATATAACAGCAAATCTATATTTTTTATAGAAGTTAAAGATATTCTTTTCATGTTCAGAAAATGTACTAAACTTATTTCTATATTTATTTACTTTTTAGTTTTATGTGACCCAGAACAACTAATGTAGAAACTCAGAATGACTTTGAAGACAAAATTATGGGAAATGCACTTGAAGTATAAATTATCCTAGGAATTTCATTTTTTCTTTTTTCAGGAATTTCATTTATATACTGCAGATGCTGAAAGGAAAAATAATGTTGTATAATATTTGTAAAAACTGGTCTAGTGTATTAGGGCCACATATGAATTTCCAACTCCAAGAATGTTTGATCATTACATGTTTGTTCCATTACAATTTTCACACCTTTATTTCCTTCTCTATGGCTATGACATCATTGAATATAATTTTATGAAATGTTCTGCACACTTAAGCTTTTATTTTGGGGTACTGAAGAAAGAAACACATATTTGATTTTATTTGACTGAGATTTAAGACCAGAGGGATGCAGTACTATAGTTCCATATATTGAGAACAGTTGTAAAGAAGTTAGCAGTGACACAAGAGACCTAAAGAGAACTTTAAAATAGGACTACTGAGGAAATGAAATCTACAAAAAATGTCAACAATTATTTGTTGTCTATTTAAAATTCTATTTAAAATTTCATCTTGTTTTTTAAGTTATATTTGTATGCATATATCATAGTGTTACTTGCTCAGTACTAGGGCCAGTTCTCTTTAATATCTTTATCAATGATGTGGATGAGGGGATTGAGTGCACCCTCAGTAAGTTTGCAGAGGACACCAAGTTAGTTGCATGGGTCTATCTGCTTGAGGATAGGAAGGCTCTGCAGGAGGATCTGGACAGGCTGAACCAATGGGCTGAGGTCAACTGCATGAAGTTCAACAAGGCCAAGTGCCAGGTCCTGCACCTAGGTCACAACAACCCCAAGCAGAGCTACAGGCTGGAAGATGAGTGGTTGGAAAGCTGCCTGGCAGAGAAGGACCTGGGAGTGATGGCTGATAGTCAGCTGAGTACAAGCCAGCAGTGTGCTCAGGTGGGCAAGAAGGCCAGCAGCATCCTGGCTTGTATAAGAAGCAGTGTGGCCAGCAGGTCTAGGGAAGTGATTGTCCCCCTGTACTCGATTCTGGTGAGGCCGCACCTCAAGTACTGTGTTCAGCTTTAGGCCCCTCACCACAGGAAGGACATGGAGGGCTCGAGAGAGTCCCAAGAAGGGTGACGAAGCTGGTGTGGGGTCTGGAGAACAAGTCTTATGAGGAGTGGCTGAGGGAGCTGGGTTTGTTCAGCCTGGAGAAGAAGATGATCAGGGATGACATTATTGGTCTCCTTAAAGGAGGCTGTAGCAAGGTGGGGCTTGGTCTTTTCTCCCACATGCCTGGTGACAGAACAATGGGGAATGGGCTAAAGTTGCACCAGGGGAGGTTTAGGTTGGATATTAGGAAGAACTTCTTTACTGAGAGGGTTGTTAGGCATTGGAATGTGTGGAGTCACCATCCCTGGAGGTATTTCAAAGATGTTTACATGTAGAGCTTAGTGATACAGTTTAGTGGAGGACAATGTTAGGTCAGAGGTTGGACTAGGTCCATCTTGGAGGTCTCTCCGAACCAAAATGATTCTGTGATTTTGTGAGACTTCAACCATAAATATTTAGATTGAAAGATCAAATGGAGTAAATATGTATATAAAGTCAAATGCAACATTAAAGCACAGAAGAGTTTTGTATAATATTTGGTGTTAATTGGTGATAAGGTTTTCAGTACCCATACCATACATTACATACATTATAACTACCTAGTCATATGTGTCATTAACAAACATATAAAAACTCCTACAAGGAAGAAATGATCAAATACTTAGTGTTAGACTGTTAATAATTTTAATTTCAGTTTATTAGAAGTAAGAGAGGAAAACCTCTGTGACTGAAAGTTGTCATCTTGTACATGTCCTGTACTTAAGCATTTCAAGAAGGACATGGAGGTGCTTGAGCGGGTGCAGAGAAGGGCGACAAAGCTGGTGAGGGGCCTGGAGAACAAGTCCTACGAGGAGCGGCTGAGGGAGCTGGGCTTGTTCAGCCTGGAGAAGAGGAGGCTCAGGGGCGACCTTATCGCTCTCTATGGGTACCTCAAGGGAGGCTGTAGCGAGGTGGGGGTTGGCCTGTTCTCCCACGTGCCTGGTGACAGGACGAGGGGGAATGGGCTTAAGTTGAGCCAGGGGAGTTTTAGGTTAAATGTTAGGAAGAACTTCTTCACTGAAAGGGTTGTGAGGCACTGGAACAGGCTGCCCAGGGAAGTGGTGGAGTCACCATCCCTGGAAGTCTTTAAAAGACGTTTAGATGTAGAGCTTAGGGATATGGTTTAGTGGGGACTGTTAGCGTTAGGTCAGAGGTTGGACTCGATGATCTTGAGGTCTCTTCCAACCTAGAAATTCTGTGATTCTGTGATTCTGTGAAGTGAAATCATGAGTGAGGAAGAAACACTGCAAAATAAGCCTGATTTTCTGTGTTCTGATTGCAGTTCAGATCAGGTCATTTCTTACAGAAGAAAAGATGAGATCAGATTAAATTTCGGTGGAATCGCTCACCCCATCTAATCGCTGGTTTTAACTTTCAAAAGATTCAAGAGCTGTCTAAAGCTAGCTTTGTCTACTTGTGTGAAGACAGAACAGAAAGAGGAAACAGAGAAAATGGAATGAACGTTGCCAAATTTATAGGAAAAAAAGGATATGTTTTTTTCTCATATAAATGTCTGCTGTGCAGAAATGGAAAAGGAGTGCAACTGGCATTACAAGGCAGAATGAAAAATTCACAGATCTGAGCAAATTTGTATTACAAATTTGTATTACAGCTTGATTTACAAAACCAGACAGACAAAGAGATTATGATTAGTTCATTATTCAGCGGTGAAGATAAATGATGTGAAGCAGGGGCAAGACTAATACTTCAGATTATTTGAGAAACAAAGTTGCTCAATTTGTGAGGCATCAAGCTTTTGGGGTTATGTGTATTCACTCGCTTCAGTGGCAGGCGACCTTCTAGGCCTGCTGAATGCTGGCTGGTGGATATTTTGTCATACAGACACATGCTTATAACTGTTTATTCTGTGTATCTGAGTGAGAATTCATATGGTCTGGTGAACATGCACTTCTTTTCAACACCTTCCACCATAAAATTATTGTTTAGAGACCATTATCCCAAGTAATCATTGTTTTGCTGTTTAAAATTTTAACTAACTTAACTCTCTATCTAGAAAAAGAGAAAGCATTCATATTTTTCTATACACTTGAAAACAGATAACATTCCCTTCTCTGAATAAACTTCCTAAAGGTTAAAAATTGCTGTTCTGAAGGGAATAAAGAGGCCTAGGATACACAGTCTTTGTTGGAAATACACTAATTTATGTCAAACTCCACTGAAATGATATTTAATGTTCTTTCAAGGGAGGGTAGGAGCAATAACAAGGCAGGAGTAGAAGACAGTACAGTTGGACCAGTCTTCCTATTTCTGACTCCATAGAAATCTGTTGTAAGTGACTACCTGACTATAGCCAAATGATAAAGTATCAGCACACCTGCTATATACAGATATTATGTGAAATTGCTAAACTCTCTGGAGACTATACAGTCACTCTAATAATGTAGCATTGGGAGGCCATATTTTCTTTCCTTCACAGCTGTACATTGCTTTTTTCTCATACCCTGTAGCAACATGACAAATTACACAGACAGCATTTGGCAAAAATATTGTCAACATAGAGCTGAATTCAGGCTTGGATTTCAGGCATCTAGAGAAAAATTCAAAGGGTTTTGCCCACAATGTTGTCAAAGTATAACATCAGGGATAGTCAGAATAAAGAGACTCAAGCTTATCCTTAATTCACAGATAATTTACTTGGATACCACATGCTTAAGATATTTGATTATGTTGCAGATATCCTGTTTAGAATTAAAAAAAAAAAAAAAATGTTTAGAAAATCTGGTATTACAGGCTTGATACTTTTCAAGTCATGTAATTTGATCTCCCAGGAGTCAAATATGTCATTTCCATGAAACCGAGTTCTACACTATCATGAAGTTCAAAACCATTTTTTTTTCTTTCTTTTTAAATTCTCTTTTCTTTTTTTTTTTTTCTTTTTGTGTTTTTCTTTTTTTCTTTTAAATAGAATAAATTCTTAAATAAATTCTTTAAATAGAAATAAATTCTTCAAGATTTCCTTCAGAAAGCGATTTTTGTCATTGCTTTAAGACAATACAGCTAAAAAATTATACATGTTGCATGAATACTCTGCTTTTTTTTTTTCTTGCTTTTTTTTTTTTTTTTTTTTTTTCCTGAACAGTAAAAATGAATCTGAGTAATTTGTGTGAATTGATCATAGCAGGGTTTCAAACTAAACGAGAGTGCAGTACACATTGTGAGACATATTGCAAACAAAAAATGGGAGGCCTGTGTTTGTAATTTTGGTCTTTCCTGAAACACACATTATAGTGGATAGAACTGCAGTGAACTGCAAAGTGATTAACTGGCAATGGGAAATAAGACATTTATTTAAATCTAGTACTGTACTCACAGTTGTCTTGCACTGGGACTTTGATGCATATGCCAAGGTTATAATAATAACACCCTTAAGGTCCATTTACTACAAGGCTGAGCAGTCACAGTTCATGTTCATTTTGCATCAAACTTAGTTTTTCTACTTGCACTGAGAGTATTGCTGTTGCTGACACAATGAATAGAGATTCCTGCTGATTGCTCACAGGGACTTTTATCAGTTTTCTTTTAAAACAGAGTCTGTTCTAAAACTTTCAGTCTTGGGCTGTGGGTTGCATAATTGTGAAATGCGATATATTTCTGTAAATGAATGTAAAGTGTAAGTGTACACAGGCATTCAACAGAATTATAAGTGTATAATCATGTGCCTAAAACAAAACAAAATAAAACAACAACAACAAAAACTGATAGTAGATTATTTAGCTGGAACAAAGAAATTAGATGAAACATTATACTGGGACAAAGAATGAGACTGACACTCATTTCCTGGGCAAACCATACTAGATTGAACTGCCTTTGAAATCTTAGAAACTCAAGAAAGTAAATAAATAAGAAAGACTTCTATCATTATATACTGCAGTGAATTCATAATTTCAGTGAGTCCAATACTGTGCTATTTTGTATTGTTTATCCTGACTTTCTAAACATCCTCTACTCAGGTCACATAAAAAATAAATATATGGAATTTAATAAAAAATTCATTGGAAGTATTTGTTTATTTTATTTCTTATAACTTCTGACACTGGATATTTGAACTTCTTGCTGTAACTTAGAAGGCTACCAACTTTTAAGAATTTTAAGCCATAAAAATATATAGCAGATTTTTTAGCATTTATCTGTGAATCAGGGATTTAAAATCATCACAGCTTGTTACAGCAATACTGATAAGACAAAGAGCTGACAATGAATTGATGATTTGATGGTAGTGTAGTATACATAACCTGCAGTCCTGGACTGTGAAGCTCTGGAACAGAGTATTATAGCTGTTACAGTGCAGTAGCTCAACAAAGCTAATACAGCATAATAAATAAATTTATTGGAAAGCTACAAAATGTTTAGGGTCTTTCAAATTACACCTATGAACACATTCCTTGTGGCGTTTCCCCACCTCATGTCCCACTACAGAGGTAGAAAATGACCTAATCACAATGACTGTTCACAGATAACATTGTTATATGACTGAAGCATTTAAAGAGTACACCTTGAAATAAATATTTAAACAATCTTTATACATTTGCTTGTAAGTATATTTCTACAAAGAACCATCATTCTCAAAATCTTTGCATAAACAAAATTCTGTTCATGGGAGCATTCCTAAATAAAAAGGATAAAAGAGTCAAAGACTACATAATATATAGCTAAAGATGAAGTGCCTGTTTACTCAGTATTCCTAAGGAATTACCCAAATGCTAGAAATGGATCTATGTGACACTTAAAGAAAATGCCAGTTTTACAGTATTCAAACAGAGAAAAAGAGAGTGCATGTAAGAATAAACATTCTTTGTTGTATTTTAGGAGGTGCTCACTCCACTTTGCTGTACTGTGAGTTTAGATAAAATGAGGATGTACTGTAAATTTTGTAAGAAAACCTTATCTTCAGATTTTCAGACCAGACAAGTTTGGATAAGCTTTAAATAGGCATTAAGTTCCACCAAACATATGAATCTAATCACAATGCTGAATTGTTTGAGGTTTATGTATATAAGTATATATGAGTATAGATATATCAACTTGTTGGATTAATATGGATACAGAACTTTTGATATTTGCACTAATTTATAAACCTGTCAGGAAACAGGTAAGTGCTATATCATTCCAAAAATACTAACCTGACTACACAGCATAGCTGTCTGTGGATAAGAGTTGTTTTGAATCATATGAAGTTCTCATACATGTTTACAACATCTAGGATCTGTTCTACAAATTGATATTTTTCAATAATAAACTACATTAAGAAAAGAAATCCTGACAGATTTCCATGTTCATTTTTATTCTACAGACATTATAGAATTAAAGTGTCACTGAATGCAAATTGATGTGAGCTGAGCCAGCAAACTATTGTTTATTTTTATTCCCCAAAGTCTTCCATTTTTTAAGCCATAACTTGATTTCATTACTTACATATTGTTGACTTAACTGCAGTTCAATTAAACTGCTTTCCTACATGGTGTACTTGTCCAGACTGTTAACTACTCTATAATTTAGAGTACAAATACTATTAAAAAAAAAAAAAAAAAAAAAAAAAAAGTTTTTCTCAATTACCTTTAAAGGATCATTTATGTTAAATATATATATATATATAATATATATATATATTCCACATCAAAGCATAAAACTGAACAGTCCAAAACAGTGACTGGCAAGTACTCTTTGGGGATCAACAGTTTTGATGCTTAATTCTTGCATTAATTCTTGCATTACATTAAACCTATCTAATCTAATAATAACTGAATGATGAGAAGGGGTTTCTTTTCAGTTTGGATGAAGACTTCAAATGTACTTGAGTTTCTCTGCTTGGGAAATTTAGTGTGTAACCTATCAGAAGAAGGAAGGTATTGGTGTTCTAATACAAACATGAAATTGTAGTGTCTAATTATGTTGTTTAAATTTATACTGTGCTCTAAGAGTCATAAATTAAACTCCGAGTAAAGCTGAATGGATGTGGATTTTTTTTATTATTATTATTTTATTTTATTTTTTGTACATCTTCTTGCTTTGGTGTCACAACAAATGAGGCCATTGTGCCTGAGTGCCTATTGAACTATGGTAGCTGTCCTCAGGCTTTATGGTTGTAAATAAACACACCTATCATAATGGTCATGAACCAATCTTATAGCCTCTAGCAAAGGAAAAGCAAAGAACATAAGAAGAAATGCTGAAAAATACTGTATTGCAGATCTTCAGGAAAGAAGGTACCAAAGTGAAAATAGAAGAGAAAAAAATCTAGATTTTTGGAAGAATATTATTTGCCTGGAACTAGCATATCAAAAGAAAAATGGTGTTAAAGTGAGAATATAAATCATCTAACTTCATTTTAACTGTGGTAAATCATAGACTATATAATTCGTGGAAGGCTTCATATCTTAATGATGTTACCATAATAATACAGTGATATTATCATATGTTATTACAAACAATATGCTAAGAGTGCAATAGACAAACATAATTCTGGTACATCAGTGATAAAAGGAAGATTAAAGAAATTGTGGGCCCCATCCAGAAGGAAATGGGAGACCTGGTCTCCTGGGATATGGAGAAGGCTGAGGTACTCAATGATTATTTTGCCTCAGTCTTCACTGTCAAGAAGTCTAGCCACATAGCCCGAGTCCCAGAAGGCAAAGACATGGACTGGAAGGATGATTTCCCAGTCCATTTTCCAATGTCCAAAGTCCAAATTTCCCTATGTATGAGAAAATCAGTTTCAAGACCAGCTAAGGAACCTGAAGTTGCACAATTCCATGGGAATGTCTTAGATGTATCCGTTGGTCATGAGGCAGTAGATGAAGTTGCTAAACCATTATCCATCACATTTAAAAAATCATGGCAGTCCATTGACATTCACACTGACTGGATGAGAGGAAATATAACCTCCAGTTTTAAAAAAGTTAAAAAGGAAGACCCAGGGAACTACAGACAGTCAGTCTCACCCCTGTGCCCAGCAAGGTCATGAAGCAGATTCTCATAGGAACTGTGCTAAGGCACATGAAAATGAAGGAGGTAATTGTTGAGAATCATCATGGTTTCACTAAGGGCAAATCATGCCTGACATATCTGGTGGCCTTCTATGATGGGTTTACAGCATTGGTAGGTAGGGGAAGAGCAACTGACATCATTTATCTGAACTTGTGCAAAACATTTGACACTGTCCCCCTTATATCCTTGTCTCCAAATTGGAAACACTTGGACCACTTGGTGTACAAAGAATTGACTGGATGGTCACACTCAAAGAATTGTGGTCAATGGCTCAATGTCCATGTGAAGACCATTAATGAGTAGCATTCCTCAGAGTGTAAGTATTGGCACAGAAACTGTTTAACATCTTTATTGGTGACATGAACAGCAGGACTGAGTGCACCCTCAGCAAGTTTGCCAGAGACACCAAGCTGTGTAGTGCAGTCAACACTCTGGAGGGAAGGGATGCCATCCAGAGGGACATTGACAGGTTTGAGAGGTAGGTCTTAGAGAACCTCATAAATTTCAACAAGGCTAGGAGTAACCCTGATGAGAAAGAACTGGGGGCATTGGCAGATAAGAAGCTCAATGTGACCCCAGAAAGCCAACAATACCCTGGGCTGCATCAAATGAAATATGGCCAGCACGTCTATTGTGAGAATCCACCTAGAAAACTTCATTCAGTAGCTGGGGTTGTTGAGTTTAGAGAACAGAACGCTCTATGGGAGACTTATACTTGATTTCTACAGCACTTGCCCAGCTTACATGAATAAACACTGGAATCTGCACATAAGTACATCTGTTGAGATAATGTTGTCAGCAGAATATCATACAACCCTAATTAGAAGAATTTATCGTTCTGTCCCACAAAGAATTTTTGTGCTTGATTTATATCTGTGCAGTTCACAGAAATTATTGTAAGCCATCATCTGTACTACTAATGGCCTAGGATCAAAATTACTTGCACATGCACACACATCCCAGAATGCTACTATAGAAAAATATAAACATATACTAATTAATTGAATTAGTTGTTGCTATTAGATGTGATTTTTAAGTATCTCTGGAAAAAGTGGGCTTTCTTTTCAGTGATTACTAAAACTGCATCATTTTCATGTCAAATTAAGCATGGTACACTATCAAAAATATGAGAAAAAAAAAAAAAAAAAAAGATCACCATCAAATAGTTTATGACAGCAGGCATTCTGAACTCTGTGTAATACGTATTATGTAGAAAGGTTTCACTTTTTCAACACTAGTAGCTAACTGGTACAAAACTGAGAACTTATTTAGTAATATCCACCAAAATTGAATATTAAATTTAATTGTCCTATGATCATAATTGTTATTCATAGGTTTTGAATAAATTGATGAGTAAAATTTTCTGTAATAACTATTGCAAAAGCAAGCCACTCAGCTCATTGACATCACGTGATGATCAGACTCATTATTACACGGAATATAAGAATTTTGTCTTGAGAATTCTGTCTTGAGAATTTTGTCTTGAGAAACAGAGCTCTTGAGTCTAGAAGATAGGAGATCATTACCCAGACTGTACTACTTACTACTAATCTGGTCTTCTGTAAAGTATTTGACACTGACATCCTTGACATGACATCCTTGTCTCTAAACTGGGGACATGAATACGGTGGATAGACCACTTGGTGGATAAGGAATCGGCTGGATGGTCACAATCAAGGAGTTGCGGGCAATGGCTCTCTGCCCAGGTGATGAGTGGCATTCCTCAGCAGTTGGTAGGGGTACCGATGGTGTTTAGCATCTTGAACTTCTACATTTTTTTTCCTTTTTTTTTTTTTTTCTTAATTCTCTCTCCTATCTGACTGTGGGGGTGTTGTTGTGGTTGAGCAGCTGTGTGGTGCTTAGCTGCCTGCCGGGTTAAATTGCAACACAGAGTGACCTAGACAAGCTTGCGAGGTGGGCCTGTGCGAACATCATGAAGATCAACCAAGACAGGTGCAAGGTCTTGAATGTGGATTGGGGTGATCCCAAGTGCAAATACAGGCTGGGTGGAGAATGGATTAAGAGCAGCCGTGATGAGAAGGACCTAGGGGTGTTGTTTGATGGGAAGCTCAACATGAACTGGCAATGTGCACTTGCAGCCCAGAATGCCAAACATATCCTCAACTGCATCAAAAGGAACATGGCCAGCAAGTCAGAGGAGATGATTTTCCCACTACTCTGCTTTCATGAGACCCCAGTTTGAGTCCTGAGTTCAGGTCTGGTGCCCTCAACATAAGAAGCACAAAGACATATTAGAGCAAGACCTGAGGAGGGCCACAAGAATGATCAGAGGGCTGGAGCACCTCTCCTCTAAAACAGGCTGAGAGAGTTGGGGTTGTTCCGCCTGGGGAAGAGAAGGTTCTTGGGAGGTTTCCAGTGCCTAAAGGAGGCCTACAAGAAGGCTGGACAGGGATGCTTTACCAGAAAGTAGAGTGATAGGACAAAGAATAATGAGTTTAAATGAAAAGAGAATAGATTTAGATTAGATATTAAGAAGAAGCTCTTTACTCTGAGGATAGTTAGGGCAACAGATTGTCCAGAGAAGCTGTGGATGCCCCACTCCTGGAAGTGTTTAAGGCCAGGATGGTTGGGACTTTGGGCAACCAGGTCTAGTGGAAGCTGTTCCTTGCCCATGGCAGGAGTGTTGGAACTAGATGATTAGATGATCTTCCTGCCAAAACCTTGATTCTATGATTTGTACTCTTTCTGGGTAGTCCAATAAATGTTTTTCAGAGAATAATTCTTTTTTCTCAAATGTCTTGAATACATTATACATTTTTTAGGAAAAAAGAAAAAGAAAAACAAAAACAAACAAACTAAAACAACAACAACAACAACAAAAACAAACACTTTTTTTTTTTTAAGATCATGTAAAAAATGAACTAAATAAACCTGAAATGAAATAAGTTTTTGTAATCCCTTCTCATTATTTCTGATTACAAAGATATAAAAATTAATATTTTCATGATTTAATGATTTGTATCTTTTTATTAACTTTTCTTGTATATTAATCATACAAAAACATGCATATTTGCAATGTCTATTAAATATTAAAGACCCAAAGTGAAATATATGTGAAATCTTCCCTTTAAGTTACTTTCTGCAGTTCTAGCCAATGAATGAGTCATTCTTAGTTAATGAATGAGTCGTTCTTACAAGTTTCTTCAGTGCAGTGAGATTGCTTATTTAATGTTGATTTCATCTATGTTGAAAACAGCATGTTTCATTTCATTCAATCAGCTATGTTTCATTTGCAGAAAATTTTAAGGTTTTATTAGTAAAGCTTTCTTTCTTGCTACCCACCCTTTTCAGAGCTGCATACAGAGGTTACTTTTTAGCATATGAAGTTCAGAAGATAGTATTCCTATTACTCTCATACAACACTTCAGGGAAACATTTTCTTTTCTCGTTATATATAAAGGGAACACTGGAGCAAGAAGCATCAGCACACAATTAAAAATATACTAAATTGCTTCTTTTTGATTTATAAATTTCACTAAAAGAATTTTAGATAGTGCAGGAATGCAGGAGTGCAGTACCTTGTGCTCTGTGACTTATTGACGTTGACTGTTTAACTCTAACTTAACTGCAGCAGATTTAACTTTAACTTCTCTTTAACTTACTGCAGCAGATCCTACATTAGCTGAGACCTTCAGTCAGAATCATTATGATTTTATTTTTTTTTTTCCCTGCAAGTTAAAGACCATCAAAAGGAATAATTTTGAGAAATGTTATACAGTCCGTATTATACACAGCATCTGATAATTGTACTGAGGTTGCCCATTCTGGATGTATTAAGCTATTTTACTTTTCCTTCCTTATGTTTATGAGATCCAGTTTGGTCTTCTTGAACCTGCCTGCCTGCAGAATATTAGGTGAATTTCAAAGTGGGATTAATTTATAGGTGTAGTATTCAAATCTACAGCAATTTTCATTAATTCTTTCTTTACTGTGAACCATAAGGGTGGTGATCTTAACCATATCCAGGGGCTGGATATGATCTGTGTCTGTATTTCCGTAGGCCCATTGCCACAATTTTATTTATTTATTTATTTGTTTGTTTGTTCATTTATTTAATGTGTGGTTATTGGATATTAGTAGAGCAAATGTTATTGACTATAAAATATTTTTGAAAGGCTATTCTGGACCTGATCAGGGAGAATTCTCTACCCACAATCTCCTCTGTAATATTAAAATTAGTACCAAAGATTAAATGAACAATTGAAAAGGGAATTCAATTTGTGGAGGAGGATCAAATTATATCAATCTTCCCTCCTTGGTTCACTGACCATAATAATGGCTTTACTCAGGACAAAAATGTCGAAAACTGCTGCTTTAAAATAGAGCTTGTCTCTATTTTGATGTCATTTTGAAGGAGATGCTTTATGGACTGGAGGGATAGTTAAGGTCTTGAGGTGCTTAAGAATCAGAGCTTAAAGAGTTTTTAGGTCAGACCTTGAGTATTCATTATGAACTTAAAAACTGTAAGCCATGGGCAGATCAGTCTGCATTAACCCATTCTCTAAAGTCATACAACCTATTTCCAGGAGAAGCAGACATCTCTCAGAGGAGTGATGGGGTCTGAGCCTCACCTGAACACCGTTTCTGATGAAGGAAGCAGGATACTTTGCAATAACTGCAAGCAACTTCACAGAAATTCTTCCTGTGCTTACATGGCTCTTCCTTACACGAATCTTTCTGTTTTGCTCTTAAAAGAAATGCAGTCTACCAGTTGTTTCCTCGGAACAATTCTGGTAATAAATCATGGTTAGCGTGTGTTTTCCTTCACTTGTAGAACTAATTTGCGAGACAAATATAATACAAGTAGGCAGCTACAGATAAAGTTTGTGTTTTATTGTAGTAATTCTTTGAAAAATCTGTGAAATTATCTGTAAAGGACCACAGACTGGCCTTCTTCCAGATACTATTTTGATCTAGTGCAGGACAAGCTAAATTTAAGAAAAGAAAAAGGAAGCTCAGGCTTTTGTTATTTGCCTGGGCATCTCAGCATGTCTTGCCCCAGTACTGTTAAAGGGTCATATCAGTCTCTTCTACTTGCTTCTGATTACTGATTTGTATCTTCTCTTTTGTGAAAACATTAATAAATATCCATAATACAACAAAAGAAAAATCCATTAGCCTTATAATTCCAAGAAAGACATCCACACTGTCATTGATTATATATATATTTTTTAAACTAGAATTAAATGGAAGATATTAAGGTGGAGTTTTTACTCTCAGATGTTCTGCAGTGTCTTTGTATCTCCTTCTGCATTAGAAAATATGTAATGAAATAAATTAATACCTGATTTTTTCCAGAATATAAAACAGGCAACCCTTTACATCCACATAAATATTCCATAGAAACACTGAAGAACCACCTGCATAATTCAGTGTTTGGATGAGTTTTTACCATTTTTTCTTAATCTGTCTGCATGCTCTCTTACTATGCAATGATCCTGAGAGAGAAGAAAGGTTGAAGCCATCTTTACTTTTTTTTCATTTTGAAAGATTGTAAAGATCAGTCAGATAATTAAGTGTCCAGTGTATAATCCATTGAATTCAATAAAAAACAAGATTAAAACTATAAGAAATGCAGTGACATTTTTAGTTGTATGCCTCACATGTATTTAGGAATTTAAAATCTGAGATGCAATCTCTCTGCTGTGAGTTTCATTGTGTACAGAATAATTCTGTTATTTTGCACCAGGCCTTGGATGTTTAGAAAAAATAATAGACAATTTGGTATCTCTCTGCTTGAACAATCAGGACTTAAAATTTAGCAGGTTTATTCTAGTGGGTCTGTTAATGGTTCCACTTCTGTAAACCCACGGGGGAAAGTAGTCATACATATTTATTTTTTTTCCTGATTTTGAGAAGAATATATTCTGCTTCCTGAATGGACTTAGATCTCTAGGATTAACCCCAGTTACACTGTGATAAAGCCAAATGGATTAGAGTTGTCGGATGAAAAGACATGGAATTTGGGGGACTGCCATGTAGTGTAAGGATACAGGTGAGCTCCAAGTTAGTGGCTTGTTAGTGGCAAGTTAGTACCAGAACTGGTTAGTACCAGAACTGGTTAGAACTGAACATCATTCACCACAGACAAGCTGATCCAGGAGAGGGGTCACCTCTGCTGTACTTAACACTGGGATTCAAAACATCCCACCAGCCTTTCCTTTGCTGCTTGGTTGGGGACTACTTGCACACAAGTAGTCCTTTGCAGTTGTGGAATAACTCTGTTCAGTTCGACTGAGCTATGTCAGCTTAGATCACCTCTGATGTGCAGGGACAGATGGGTGGTTGCCACAGCCTGCCAGATCTGAGCCACCTGTTGTCTCAATTACAAAAAATTTACTGAACATTGCTGTGTTTTTACATGATTTTCTCTAGCCAGATCTTCTCCTGTAGTTGCCTTCTGAATTTTGAAAAGATATATTCAATAGCAACTGCTTTGATATAGCACTGTGCAAAAATTGGTTAAATAATTATGTTGTTTTTTTTTGGTTTGTTTGTTTGTTTTTCCATGGTGGTGAGTGCATTACATTTTGATTAATTCCAAAAAAATGTATAGGATAAATATAAAAAAGAAGATAAAACATTGGAGCAGAGGTACAGTGGAAACAGAAACTTAACAACAAAACCTTTTTTTCTCTCTCTTTTTTTTTTTTTTTAAATATATAATCTAATTTCTAATTTATTTCTAAATGAAACTTTTTAATAAGAAAGAGATTCACGTGCGCTAAGTAGTACAAAGAAGATCTAGAGGAAAACAATAGAAGAAAACTTTTATTTTCTGTGAAAACAAAACCTAAAACACTTTCAGTGAAATTAAAATGCAAGCTGTATTTATCCCAGTACAGTTTTATGTGATGTTCAAATATTCTGTGGAACTCATTGCCACAGGAAGTTATCTATGCAAATAGTTATGCACAGAAATGTACACTGGATTTAGATAAGCTTCAATAAAATTACAGGAATTATCATCTTCTTGCTTTAAATCAGAATCTGAGCACTTCATCTCTTGAGCATTTCTCTTGTGCTATGCACAAAACTTGTTATTTTTTTATGTTCATTCCTCTTTAGGTAGTTATAATTACTTTCAGACCATCAGATCACATGAACAACTGTTGTTTTTGTTGTTTTGTTTTGCTTTTTTGTTTTGTTTTGTTCTACTTTTGCTTCTGTGTTCATTTTAGTTTTATTTTAGGTTGTTGGTATACCTATTGTGCCTCAATTATTAAAATAACAAAGCCAGAGACAGCTAATGCTGTAAGTCAATAACAGTCAGTAAAATAATTGATTAAATTATTTAATAAACTTGTGTGCAAGATGGAACTCTAGATGGAGCAGTTCCCTTTTTCTGAACTTTCTTTGCTGTGCTGTTAATGATTTTACTAAGATATTTACAAAAGTGATTTGTCCAATAGTTACCATAATAACATAAGCTTGTAGAAACATTCAAACAAAGTCTATTTCCTTAATAAAAAGTCTATGTATTAGTATGAGAGTAAAACCTGTATCTATTGCTCACCATCACAAATCTAATATTTGAATACTAAAGATATTTATGAATTAACAACAGTGGATAGTGCCCACCCCCCATTAAAAAAAAAAAATAAATCAAAACTGTAATGGTAAACTAGACTTATGGGAACTAAGTCACTGGGTTATTTTCTGTTGGTGTGTTACCTTCATTTAAAATGCCTCAAAACCCTGTTTGTAGTGTTGTGTAAACAGAAGCTACACATGGTCAACTTTCTGTTCCTGCTCAGGGGAAAAGAAGTGGAAGGCTGCTAGTGGGCAGTCTTTCCCATTCACATCCTAAAGTATTTTTAAACATTTACAATCAAGAAGGTCAGAAAAGAAAAAAAAAAAAAAGTGAGAGTCCTTTTTACATTATTTTTATGGCCACTTATCTCAAAGCATTTTACTTGGTCTTCTGGAGCCACTGTGAGAAGCATGCTCAGGTGCTTAACACTGTGAATACTACTACCATTCCAACTAATATACAATAATATACAATTTTTTAGGACAGAACAGCTCCCTAAGCTTATTCTGGAGAAGCAATCCCACTCATTTAGTTTTCCTTCCGCTGTCAATATTTTCAACAGCCTAATGACTGCAAAATTACAGATGCAAGAAACAAAAACAAAAAAAGACTAGTTTCCTTTGGTCTGCTTGCCTGTCTGTTCATAGAATTATAGAATGGCTTGGGTTGGAAAAAACCTTCAAGATCATCAAGTTCCACCCCTTCTGCCATGGTCAGGGACACCTCCCAGTAGAGCTGGTTGCTCAGGGCTACATCCAACCTGATCTTAAACACTTCCGAGGATGGGACATCCACAATTTCTCAGGGCAATCTGTTCCAGTGCCTCACAACCCTCTGAGTGAAGAATTTCCTTCTAATCTTGTCATTATCTGATTGAGCAAAAAGTCTCTCTTCATCTTTTTTATAAGTCCCCTTTAAGTACTTAATCACCTCACTCAAACTGCTGACCACATTTCTTTTGATTCAGCCTAGGATGCTGTTGGTCTTCTGGGCTACAAGCACACACCACTGGCTCATACCAAGCCTTTTGTCCACCAGAAATCCCAAGTCCTTCTCCTCGGGGCTGTTCTCAATTTCTTCTCTCTGTCTGTAATTCTGTCTGTGATTGCCCAGACCCAGGTGCAGCAACTTGCATTTAGATCTAATGAATCTCATTAGGTTAATGTGGACCCACTTTTCAGGCTCATCTAGGCCTCTTTGGATGCCATCCCTTCCTTCTGTTGTATCAACTGCACCACTCAGCCTGGTGTCATCTGCAAACTTGCAGAGGGTGCACTCGATCCCACTGTCTTTGTCATTGACATAGCTATTAAACAGTACCAGTCCCAGGACACTACTCATCACAGGCGTCCACATGGACATAGAGCCATTGACCACAACCCTCTGGGTGTGACCTTCAAGGCCACTCTTTATCCACTGAATTGTCTACCTATCAAATCCATCCCTCTCCAATTTGGAGGCCAGGATGTCATGTGGGACCATGTCAAAGGCCTTACAGAAGTCCAGGTAGATGGCATTGGTTGGTCTTCCCTTGCCTACTGATGCAGTCACTCCATCATAGAAGACCACCTGATTGGTCAGGCATGATTTACCTTTGGTGAAGCCACACTGGCTATCTCAGATCACCTCTTTGTCTTGAATGTGCCTGTTCTCAATGCAAAGGAGAAGCAAAAAGGGGGATTCCAATTAAGTTCTTTTTCCTAATTAAAGTCCACTCCCAGAAAATTAGATGTGAAAGAAATGGTCTTTCATACCTGATGTCCTGAAACCAGAGAGGATGTTTGAGGCCATGTTATGCACATTATCTTAAATCTCCTTCCCTTTGAAATGATACCTCAAAGAAAACAGACCTTGGAGTCCTCCCTTTTGTTCAGTCTTTCACTGTTTTGAAACTAGCCCCATGGTACCCAACCAAAATAATATCAAATGTGTACTAAGGCTACAGGATGGGAAGGTAAAAGAATTAGTTCTTTAGAATATATATTTCTTTACATACATAGAAAAATAAACACTACAAAAATGAATAGTTTTACACCAGTATGTAAATACATATAATCAACAACACATTCATTTTATTTTCTGACCTTAACTCTACACACAGTTTGTATCATGGTCTGTGTTCAGTATCTGGAGACTGGAAAGAGATGATTAAATGTCTTGGCTTTATTGATTTTTATTTTTTTTTTAATCTGTTTTAACAGTCTGTGATTTTCTCTGCTCTCCCTGGATCTTCGTCTTATACTACTAACAAAGTTTTATACTGTTAAAATAAATCTGGAAACAACTTCAAAACGCACTTATTCTCTCAGAATTGATTTTAACATTTCTCATCAAACACTGTAAATGGATATCTAATGTAGCATTGACTTTCTTTAACAATATTTCTTCCCAACCTCTCATGACAAATTGCCTTGATAACTTGATAACTTTTCTGAAACATAATTTCCTAATATTCAATATATCTCTTCTGATATGCATTTTGCCTGCTGTGTTTCCCCCATATTTCAGTTTCTTCCTTCCCTCTACCCAACTGCATCCTGTTAATCAAATTATAATCAAATTATACTCTCTATATTCTACATTCTTCAGAATTTGTTTACAAAAAAAAAAAGGAAAAAAAAAAAGAAAAAAATAATAAAGAAAATCTTTAAAAATAAATTTTTAAGAGGAAAGAATGTTTTTTTTGTGCATTAATTGAGAAGGTACTCTAGGGTACAGATTAATGACCTATTAATATCCCTCTTTGATGGTTTAAGCCAATTACCTTTCATTCAATCCTGCCTGACAGCATACTACTGACATATTCACAGGTTGCTAATAATAAATGTGTCTCCATAATTTTTCTGCTAAACTGTAATCCACTGGTAGAGTACCTGTTCAGAGAAAATTCAAGATTGCCAGGCTTCTGGCAAAACAAACAAACAAACAACAACAACAACAACAACAAGAAAAAAAAAAAAAAAGAGAGAAAAAAAAAGAAAAAAAAAAAAGCCACACCACACCACATTAACTTTGGATATATAAACTGTTGAGCCACATTGCTAAAAGGGTTTTGACAGAAGACAATGGGTTTCTTATGTTTGCCAATGGTCAGAGGTCTAAATCAACATAAATATTTGCTACCTCTTTCCTGATCTACATTTGTCTCATTAAAGTTGAATAAATGATGTGACCTGACTTTACGATTTCAGCACATTAATAATTTTACATTCATCTGCAAGATAAAATAAAGTGGGACACGCATTTTCTAATTGGGAATTTATAAATCAATATTCATTCTACAAAAGAACTTATGTTAACAAATGAATATGGGAGGGTGGCAGAAAGGTAAATTATGCCTGGAAGAGCTTACAGATCACAAAGGAAAGCAATTACTTAATTTCTGTTGAATGAGTAACGAGTAATGAGATAAGCACCACTCTATACCAATTTAGATGTGATCAGAACAACACAAAAAATAAGAAGGATGGCTGAAGTTTAATGAAATGTTATGAAATACTGGGACATTAACTCCAAAGTAAATAAATAGTGTTTTTTTTTTTTTTTTTTTTTTTTTTTTTTTCTTAAAACACAGTACCTAATATCACACCAGTCACAGTACACAGGGTAAAATTATAGCAAGCTTCTTTGAAAGGCGCAGTTTTGCAATTGATTTCAATAGTGGTGAGAGGTATCTCTATGCTGAATTTAAGTATACTGCAAAACTGTGTAGTTAAATCCAAAGTTGAAAGGAACATTGTAACTCTACTAAATAAATTAAATCAATTGAGTATCTAACCTGAGAATTGAGTGAAAATGTTGGTTCACAGCCAAAAATATTTCTTGCACTGTTCAAACAGAAAGAGCAGTCCATGCTGAAGCACCGAGTCTCCGTTAATTATTAGATTGGTTATGGACTGAAGATTATGAGCTTCCATAGACTGATTCCTTCAAAACTCTCTACTGCTATAAACTACTGTTTATACTACTGTTATAAAGCAGCATCTGTTCTGAAGATTATTCACCCGTTTTCTGTGCTCACATAGACATTTGTATATGTGGACTAATATGCCTTTTCTTAATTCTGTGCAGTTTTAAACTAAATATATATATATATACATATGTATAGATAGATAGATAGATGAAGAAGAAGGAATGCCTTATCATAGGATCTCAGAGATCAAAATCAGAAGTTTTCAGAACATGTCTAAAACAAGTTTGATAAAGTATTGTTTTAAGTTTGAGAATATTCTCATTCTTTCTACTGAAAATATATCCCATTTTCTAGTGAAGGTCCCAATTTCACAGAAAGTCTTTGAGATTTAAAATAATTTATTGAAGGAGAATCTAGTTTCCAGTATTTTATTTCAGAGCTCATAGAATCCACTAAATAATCACTTCAAGTAAAACATTGCAGTACTCTTTAAAATTGAGTTTTTCCTCTTAAAAAGAGACTTATTTTCATTGCAGTGCTGTTTCAGTGCATCTTTTCATCTCACAGCGTCAAGCGTGTATAGCATTTCTCAAGGACAAATGATGTAAGAACAGAAGCATTATTTGAGTATTATAGATAAGGATTCCTAAATTGAGGCAACTATCTCACTAAAGACCACTCACTAAACTTTCTCTATAATCTTCTCACAAAACACTTTCAATAACCAGAAAGTACTCCTGTCTTCCCTCTCTCCTCCCCCCCCCCCCCGCCCCTTTTCTTATTTTTGTAAACAACACATACACACAACAACAACAAAGAACAAACAAGCAAAAAACAACTTATAAGCCCTCGAGGACACACTACAGTAGAAAAAAAGTCTAGATGGTTTGTCTATGCAAGAGTAGTCATAGTTAAAAACAAGAAGGTAAAATGCATCATAACCAAGCCTCACTTTTCATGCCTTCCAGAGTCTGAATCTCTGGTGAACAACTTCTTGTACTTTCAGGGTGTGACACGAAAGTGAAGTGATCCGGCTTTTTGTTTTAGCTTTTACAGCAATAAATGAGTCTCACTAAGATTTCTCATAAGATAAGCATATGAGCCACCCCATCAAAACTCTTCTGCCTAGTTGCATGTCCCACACCCAGGACCACTTCTTCATATCCTTGCACAAGAATATTCATGCTTGTTAACATAACATCAATTATTTAGTCTCTCCTGAGACCTTTAATCCCTCCATTGAGCAGGTTCTTAAAAGATCTGCCTAAAGGAAAAATTTAAGAATTTAGTGGTCATTACAGGATCTTCTGCAGGGAAAAGGCTAAGGTCTGTGATTCCTGCCAGCTTAAGCACTGTTCACTTATAAGCAGTTACCAGTTTTTCACCACATAATCATAGTGTTTGCACAAAGTAAAGAAGAAACAGTTGAGTGCTACAGAGAGCTAAGCAGTTAATGCTTTCTCTGCTAAATGTCAGCAATGGATGTTATCTGATCACCACAAGCAATGTTTTCCAAGCACTACACAAAATCCTGGTTCTTCAAATTGCAATGGCAAAACTCAATTGACTTCAGTGGACTCAGGATTTCATTTAGTTCCTCTGTATTTTAAAACTCAGAAGTTGCCAGAAGCATATAGTCCTTCTGAGGTAAATATTTCTAAACAAACAAACAAACAAACAAAACAAAACAAAACAAAACAAACAAACAAACAAACAAAACAAAAAAAAAACAACACAGAACAAGAGAGACAAATCCATTGTTTTCCTAACAGCTGAAAATCTTTCACTGCAATGTGTACAAGAGCAAATAATCTTTTTCACTGTATCTTGAGGGGATTTATAGTGTGTATGAAGTGTAATGTCTCATTGAGTCACAACAACCTGTGTGTAACATTCAAGTGAGAGTCACCATTCTTATGTATGCAATTAGATGAATTATTACAAGCGTTATCTTAAAGTTTTATGCTACTGATAGCTCCACTTTCCACTTAATATGGATCCATTAAAGATCCACATGGTCAAGGAGATGAAGGTTTTGTTTTGCTCTTAGGGAAAGTGCATTTGCTTTTAGTTAATAGCTCCAGTCCAACTTTAATAATAATAATAATAATAACAATAACAATAACAATAATAATAATGTAAGAATGAATGAACAAGTTCAAATGCACTGTTAAGCTTAACAGATCATAGTGTAAATTCACTTTGTCACTATGCCCAAGTATTTGAGACCATGGCATTCACAGTCTGTATCAAATCCTGTGTAGTGGTTTAGGCAGGTTATTGATCTTAATAACAGTGCACAGAAGAGAGTGCACAAGTTGAATGTGGTGATTTTTTATTTTTTTTTTTAATTTCAGATGACTCATAAAGCTCATAAGGCCATTTAAAGCTTCAGTGTTGTTCTTGGATACACATTTTTAGTATGCAAATAACAACTTATCCAAAACAGAAGTAAATGCTTCCTCCTCATTCATTTTGAAATATAAATGTAACGTATGAAGAAAGCAGGGGGAAAGAGATTCTCATTCCTCTAGAGATTCAGTTCTCCTCAATAAGGATCAACAATACTGGACTCACGTGACCACACATACATATGCTCATTTTTACCTAATCAAAATCAAAATCTCTTTACATACCAAGGACTTGTGTGAACTTAAGTGTGTTTGATTGCATATCTGGAGTGACAGAGTTTGAATAGACAGAGGATTATACAAGTTGGCAGTGCTACTTAAATGTGTGCATGTAGTTACACATTGTATGAAGGGGAAAGGCATGAAGCAGTCACATCCCTCTCTTATTTTGTGTCTGTAAGGATAAGATGATCTAGCAGCCCTCAAGTGTTTTCTTTATTAATGACATAATGTCATTCATTATTTAGTTCTTGAAATGTTCAATATATTTCACAATTAGAGTTTAAAATGAGGTCAGGTTACTGCATCTTTCACCTACTTGGTTCTGCCTATGAGGCAAAAAAAAAACCCTATATATTACTGTATGTTTGTATTTCACGTCATAGGTTTTGAGACAGAGCAAGGTAAATACAATCTATTTGGCATGAAAGCCATATTGTTTTCTACAATACTATGCCTTTCAATACCTCATTGTTTAATTTGCAGATAGTTTCATGCAAATTTGGATGGGAAAAGTAGAAGAAAATTCATTTTGTTGCCTTCTTTGAACAGAGTAGCATATTTTTTTGTGTGATTTTTATCTTAAGTTTTTATAATTTTTATACAATAAATACAGATTTATTGCTTATACTCATGTTGACTTTGAATTGTTTCAAAATTACTCATTATTATGACGAATAAAAAATGAGCACTTCGAATTATAAATAATGGTACATGTAAAAATCTTATCAATTTTCACAAGAATACATCTGTTTCATTTCATATGAAAATCTTTGTGGTTTGGGTGTATAGCCAAACCACAATAGTGTTATGGTGTACATAACACAATAGTCTTCCCAAGTAACTTTATGCCATATGTTGAGATGTGAGTCTTTTCTATAGGAATTGCAAACACTTTACTTGGTTTATTATTTTCCTCTCAAGAATTGCTGTTTCTTAAATCTGTGGGTTTATTTTTATAAAATAAAGCAGAAATATTCTGATTCAACAACAAAGCAACAACAACAAGAACAACAAAGTAAAATATTCATCTTTAAGCCACAGGGGGAAAAATAGAATTACATGTATATACATAGCTTTGGGTGAATACAACAGATCTTATTTCTTCCAACCATAACATCAAGTAGTCCTTAAAGACTCTGCAAGGAAGTGGTTTCCAAAATGCCTGGATTGTCATGTTTGAATTCTGAGTATTACTCATTTCAGTTAAGCTCAGTTTCAGGAAATCTGAAAAGTATTGAAACAACATATGTGCTTACATTTCTAACTGTTTTTATTTTGTTGTTGTTGATTTTTTATTTATTTATTATTTTATTATTTTTTTTTACTATTCCTTTCTTTATGTTCTCAACAACCTTTTCATCATTTCCCTTGACTTCATTCAACTTTCTTGTGCTGGCACCCATAATGAATATATTCACTGGTATAGGTAGGAATATATTACTGTTGAATATTCCCTAGAGCAAAGCTCCATCAACACTGCTTATAACACATGCCTGCCCAGAGATGCAAAACTGCCTTATTCAGTCCTCCCTTTGCTACCCATTTTTGGTATATATGAATGAAAATGGAAGTGGGAAGAAGACATTCTTTGCCTTTAAGGTACAAATCTTTAAGTGTTTTAATTATTCTGATTCTCATCCAGGATGCTGGGAGTTTACCTTAACCATGTGCACTGGCATCATCTAGCCAGCTAAAATAAGACTAGCCTGAATAACCTCATTGTTTGAACTCTGCTTTCCAAAATTAATGCTCTCAGGATATTCTTTCAAAAAATAAAATAAAATAAAATAAAATAAAATAAAATAAAATAAAATAAAATAAAATAAAATAAAATAAAATAAAATAAAATAAAATAAAATAAAATAAAATAAAATAAAATAAAATAAGAAAATAATAGGAAATAACACTCTTAATTTGAATGACTATTTCCTGATTCACTCAAGTCTGTACACACAGTGCATTGCTATCACTTTCTCCAATGATGGGTTCAGTTATTTGCCTCCTTTTTTTTTTTTTTTTTCTTTTTTTTGCCTCCTCTTTTTTTTTTTTTTTTTCTTTTCTGAAGAACTGAAAAGTTTTCCTTCTTTAACTCTACTAAACTGCACAATTAAAAATTAAGCCATCACTTCCACAGACAGTACTTAAGATGCTACCTTAATATCAATACACATGTTGCCTTTAGAGGATAGCAAAGCACTTCACACATGTGCTGGTAAACAGCACTATGAGAAGGCAAGAGTATGGAAGTACCTTTGTACTCTCAGCTCTTTTGTGGATGTAGTTTGTTCTAGAATGTTTGCGTAGGTGTATAAAACATTCATCATCTTAGGAGTAAATATGACCAGGATGGACTTCTTAAAGAGTTATTCATCCCAATCCACCCAAAGATGGAAGGTTGTTTTAGGCACTGGCTTCCCAGTGTGCCCCCACTGATACATTCCGTGTATAGCACATCTGTTGTGTAAGGAACAGTCTAGTTATTGATTAGAAATGGTGACAGAGGTACAAAAGCCTGTTTTATCAAAACTCATGTTCCACTGTTTAGCAAATCGGAGCTGCTTTGCATTTTTGGGGGAGGGAGGTTAACAAAATGAGAAGTTTTGCCTGGTTTTGGTGTGCACAAACTATATTAAATCTGGTCATTTGGGGTACTTTTTTTTTTTTTTTTTCTTTCTTTCTTTCATATTTGAAAAACAACCACATGCTGTCAGGCTCAAGTAGTTTATTTTGTATGAAGACAGTGGAGCAAAGAAACAGTTTCCAGAGAAAGCAAAATGCTAGAATGTCTTTTACTCTATTGCAGACTGTATCTCAATTTGAAAGAGGCAGTCTCTTCCACTTAATTAAATTAGTGCCAGTCTTAAAGAGGCAGCATTTTCAGGGAAGTAGACAAAACTGCTGAAACATCTGTACACCCTAAATGATAAATAAATAAATAAATAAATCCTTTATTATTATTATTATTATTATTATTATTATTATTATTATTATGTACTGTTTATTCAAAATGAAATATGGGGTATAAACTGGAGCAACAAAAACAAAAAAAGCTATGCATTTGCCACTTATACCTTGTTGAAAGTTATGCATTCTGCACACTTATAATAATGTTGATTGCAACATGCTCTGTACCTGGGTTCAAAGTGAAATTTATGCCTTTGTTCTCTTGCCAAGATTTTTCTTCTTCTCCAAAAGACTACTGCACCCTCCTTTGCCATTGTAGATCTGCAGTATTATTTTTATTTTTGAGCTTGGAGAAAAATGTATTTTAATATGTTTACAACAAAAGAGTGAAAGGGATTTTAAACCAAGTCATTCTAGGCTTATAGTACTGGGGAGGCATAAAATTAATGTGAGCTCTTGTACTGATAAGAGTAAAGAGGAATTAAGATGCAATTGTCCAGACCAACTTTCCACAAGAAGAATGCTACTGAAAACAGTTTTCCCTTTCCCTCTCAATTTCTCTCTTTCCTTCCCTCCCCATGCACCCCCATGTTGTTAATTCAGCTCAAAGATATTTTGCACAGGTGTTTATGTAACTGTGATACACTGGGAAAATTCCAACTCAAATTGATTCTGCTCAGAGATATCCTAACCACATCTCCATCACTGTTGTGAGGTGGTCTAGTACCCTTATACACTGGTAAATGACCAGTTCAAGAAAGTCTGCAGGCTTTTTCTAACTTCCAAAAATGGGCTCTGTAGCAATGGTGTGTATCAATGCATCTATTTCTAGTAATGAATTTCCTGTTAGGAAAAATATTACACTCCTGATGCAACCAGGGTAAGAGTTTAAGTGACTGTTTTGTTTTTTCTTTCCCCTGTGGTATACCTGGAAAACAAATCTCTGTTTTACCATAAGTAAAGTTGTTTCACCCAATTGTCACTACATATTTTAGGGTGGGTCAAGGAGTTATTTAGGTTTCAGCTTTTTTCAAAACTTTACCCTGCTATGCTGCAAAGATTAACTCTAAGAAATAAAATTAGCCTGTGTAATAAAGGTATTTATTCACCATTATAAAAGCTAAATGCTTAATAACTTTTTTATACAAAATAAAAAATACATATACTGGGGGAAACAACCCTCTTGGCAAAATTGCATACATTCATTTGAAACAAAGGGTCATTTAAAAGCAAAAAAAAGAAAGAAAGAAAGAAAGAAAGAAAGAAAGAAAGAAAGAAAGAAAGAAAGAAAGAAAGAAAGAAAGAAAGAAAGAAAGAAAGAAAGAAAGAAAGAAAGAAAGAAAGAAAGAAAGAAAGAAAGAAAGAAAGAAAAAAGGAACCTGCAGAGCACGTAGTCATTGAGAGTCTTTGGCTGTAAATGTTCCTGCTTTTTCTCCATGGAAGCACATGTCTTTGCCTGCTGTTCATCAGCCTTGAGTTTGATGGGGTGATTTTTAGTCAGCTGTCTCTATCATTTTGGCACAGACAAAAATCCTTTAAAAAATGTTACACTTCATCAAAGTGTATCATGAGACTTCACGGTCATTATCTCAATGGCCGCTCTGATGTGCTACAATTGGCAGGGCCACAGACGGTGGGGGGTGTATTAGAAGAAAGCCAGTGTTTCATGTGGAAAGCTGGCAAGCCTCTCCAAGCTTCTGTCAACAACTCAGCGGTCTGATCCGATGCACTGAGTGTTGATTATGCTCTTGTTTCTGTAGGAAGTAAACAAGAAAATGAATTCCACAGCACAACACAGCCTCTTTGTATCTTCAAAATGGTGTGGCTGGAAGCTGGCCAGCCTTGTCGAAAGTTTAGCCATTTGTGTCATCAGGGTGCTGGTACTGATGGAGGCTTTGATTACAGCTTGGATTCAGCATGGAGACCTTTCACGGACAACCACTCAGCAAATAAAGGCATTGATAGGTTGTTGGGTCAATTTAGCCATAAGGGTGCAGAGCAAGGTCCTTTTGAAAAGACTAATGGATTAGCTGCATAACCAGTCCCACTGTAGGGCCTTATTTCTCAAGTAACTTCATGACTGCTTTCCAGCTTGGCAGGGACTCTCTTCCTCTAAAGCTAGCTTCAGTACATTCTTATTATCAATAGTGCAGCTCAAAGGATTAGATACAAAGAGCTTTACAATTTAATGAAAACAGCTGTTGAAACAACAATTAAGGCAAACAATAGTTTGTATGAAAAAGTATTAATTATGCAAAGTTATGCAGAAAGTAGAATACTCTTTTATTCATAACTGCCTTACATGACTGACAGAAAGTTAGACACCTTCTCCACTGTTGATTTAAAGGTGTCAGCAAGTGGTGTCACTTATCATAATATTCACCATCTTTTTGTTTTGTTAACATTTGAGCAGCTAATGATTTAAATCCTGTCAATTCTCTGTGGCATGGCTGCAGCAGGAACAAGTAAAACAATAATCTAATGAGCTAATATTTCAAGTCAAAGCAGTGCTGAGCTCTCAAGTTTACTGTGCTGCTTTACTAAGAACAATGCTTTATGCAAGCAGTAGACGCCATAGCATTGCTTAAACATATTCCTCTGCACAAGTTTCTTCCCCCGTTGCACAGTCTCTTCCAGTGTGTGCCTTTATGGAAGAGCTTTAAAGGCAGTCACTTGGCCAAGTCATTCACCAAAGATTGCTCCAGCAGGACCCACTTTACAACCCCTTCAAATCCCCAGCTTTTCTTCTTCCACTGAACTCTTAGCATCCTACCTTCTTGTCTTCCTTCTCACTGACTTTCAAAAATTCATTGCTTCTCTATTTGCATTCTCCATCCTTGACTAGCAGTGCTGAGAATTGACTTGCAGTCTTTTTGAATACAGTATGTTCCACATTTTGCCTTCATACAGCACCTTGAGCCATCGTACCAAGCAGTCCCATTTAAAATGTTATTAACTTTTCAGATATAAACACTGTCTTATGCCTCCAACTATAGTTTATTTCAGGCTGCCAGTTAATTGGCATGCTCTAACACCCTTATTAAGCCAACTTGAAAATATTGCTTCAGAATGCCTTGGGAATTTAACTAATTTCATGCTAGAACTTAATAAGTAGAATCCGACACTCTTTCATATTTTCAGTAATCCATTAGGTGACTGTAACTTCTTTTAGTGACTGGATGAAAGCTTTATTAGTAATAGGGTCTCTACTCTAAATATGTCACTAGAATTTAGTACAGTATCAGCACTAAAATGCAATTGACTTTCTGACTAAATAGACTTCCAATGATGTCCTAGAAAGTAGTTTCAGATAACCACTTTGAAAGCTTTCTGCTAAACAGGATTATAATTTTATTCAACCATTTATTTCTGTTTCCGTGAGCAATTTTAATCTAACAACAAATATGTAGTGGTTACATAAAGTGACGTAAAATAAAGAAAAATAATAATTAAAAAAAAAAAAAACTATACTGGATCAGCTCCTCAAATAATGTAAGTGGATCTCTGCCAACTTGTGTTTTTTAAGGATCTCACCCAATATTTTAATTGATGTCCTGTAAAGCTGTTTCTGTCTAAAATCCACTGCATAAACTTTCTTCCTTCCCCCATTTCATCTGTTAAATATCTTCATTTTCCTCTCTCTCTCTTTAATTAATTAATTTATTTATTTTAATTTATTTCACTCAAGTTCATAAAGTGAAGAGTTGTTTCATCCATACTGGCTGATACTTTAAGATTTGTTTTTCTGTCACCACTGTGTCTCTAGCAGGCTAAGAAAGTTCATTAGCACATTTCCTGGCAATAATCTATTTAATGTGTATTTATTTGAAATCTCTGAAATAATTTATTTTATTTATTTTATTTTTTAATCAGAATATGCAAACTAATTTTCCAATGAGTTAGAATGAAATTAAATGTCCCATACAGAAAGTTGTAATTTATATTTTACACTAGAGACTTCTCAACAACACCTGAAACTTGAAAGCAATTATGCCAGTTATCCAGATGTGGATTTTATTTTATTATTTTATTTTATTTTATTTTATTTTATTTTATTTTATTTTATTTTATTTTATTTTATTTTATTTTATTTTATTTTATTTTATTTTATTTTATTTTATTTCATTGTATTTCATTGTATTTCATTGTATTTCATTGTATTGTATTTTATTTATTTTAAACAGTGGTATGTTTCATAGCTGTCATGCTGGCACAGTGCTCCCATCTCTTCATTACTCATTCAGCTCATGGAGCTTAATTGGACAAGGGTAGAGCGAATTTGACAAACATCACAGCAGCAGAAAAAGCAATCACTCTTTCAAGATGAAAATTTGTTTGATGTCTTACTGTGTAACTCATTTACTCTCCTTGGGCATCATGTGACCTGAATGTTAATCAGCCATTGATTGCCTTCTCTCCGTGGACAGTCATGTGGCAAGAATATTAACAGGATGGGACCGGTAGCAACACTGGTAGGCAACCTTTGGATTGGCTGCCAGGTTAAGATAGGGAGATAAGTGGGTGCTTGATGAACACTTGACAGAACTTCACAGAAAATTAAGACCCTAAAATAGCATGAGAAAGTCTTGTCAAATCAAGCATGATTATCATCGAATGCTTAAGGAATTCATCATCTGCATGAAATTGATACACTTCAGCACCAGCAGGCCCTGCAGTCAGCAGGGACTCATCAGACTTTTATTTATATGTGTTCACCAAATCACATTAATTCTGAGAGCTAAAACATGCTAAGGATGAAGGTTATTTTCTGTTCAATCTAATTTATCTATGACAATAATCATCACTAATAACATGTCAAATTAGATTGCAGTCGTTTTATGCATGCATGCTGATTTGGAAAATAGCGTTAAACCGTCCCATAGTAATTAACAATTGGTAAACGTATGCAGGACCTGAAGTCATCAGTCTATCTAGATGGAAAATTACATTTTATAGATGCGATTTATAGATATGTATCCTTAGTTAATTCTGAATATAAATTATAAACAGTAAAAGCAGATGTATTTCTTTATGATGCCATTAGGGCTAATAATCATTGAGGGAAGTGTGGCCTTCTTTCCAAATTTCATGTCAAATTCTGATTCTCACAAAATTGTATTATATTATGGTTTCATGGAAAAAAAAACATAAATTCTTTGTTCTTTGAACTGTCTTTTTTCTATCTTTCTAATAATTTACCAACAGCTTCGAGGTTTTAATACAGATCTAGCAAGGTTCTGTAGGTATTTATTTTTTCTTCACTGTACAAGCATTCACAGCAGTGTTGGCATGTAATTACATGTATTATAACAAAGCACATTCAGAAACATCTGCCAGTGTTATTAATGTATTACATTGTGATCATTATGCAAAGTTGGTGTGGGTTTTCTTTTGTTTGTTTTCTTTTTTTTTTTTTTTTTTTTTCTCTCATTATTTCTTTTAGTTGAAAAAAACATCAGAAATTGTACAGATTAACTCACTCAGAATCCCCTATTCTTAAGAAATTGTTAAAGAAAAACAAAACAAAACAAACAAACAAAACCTTCTGCTGAAACATTCTTAACAGAAGTTCTTTTTTTTTACAGTAGGTATTTCATGGTACTCATTGCTTTAATAATACTTTTATAGTCACTTGACTTATAAAGTATTACTGTATTACAAAATACTTGGTTTTAAACTGTCTGCTTGGTAATGAAGTTTTAAGAGAGCATTTGTATCCTTTTTGGCTGATGTCGTTACAAGAATTTTCACACACACATGCACACACACATAATCATATTTTGGCTTACAGAATTACTTTTTAAAAATAAGAGGAAAATAATCTGTTATTTCTTATTTTCCCTATCCTAATCTCTTGTGATCCTGGTACTGCTTCTCTCTCTCTTTGGAAGCCCTCTTTATTGATTAAATGAATCTGTTCGAAAGACTGGTTCCCAGGCTCTTTGATCTAATCCGATCTGATCTTATCCGATCGCTTCAGCAGGACATTGGGGAATTAACAATAAGCAGCTTTACCACAAGTGTTTAATAACTCAACACAATCTCCTTATGGCTCCGAGCTGCTCATGTTCTCATCCAGTCAACAGCTCACGGTGTAACAGATTGGACATCCCTCTGAACCTGAGGAATTTTCATGCACTGTGAAACTAATCGCTTCAAGTTCCTTCATAAATCACACAAAGCAGATTTTAGCATCTTAACAAATTGAAAAAAAAAAAAAAAAAAAAAAAAAAAAAAAAAGGAATGGGAGGGGAGGGGAGTGGAGGGAGGAATTCATCTACTGAACTAAAAACCAGGAAAGGGCACAAGCAGGGGCGGAGGTATAATTTAAATTCTGTCATCTTATTTAATGTGTTTCTCATCTGCTTAACTTTCACAAGCATAACATAATTCAGGCAGGCTAAAGCTTTACAACCATTCAAGCCCACATTGACCTTATTTTTTTTTCCATTATTGTAGAAAACGTGATTTCTACAGCAGTTGTGTTATTTTTGTTCCTGCAACAGCCCTTGAGATTTCTGGCAACATGCAATTAAGAAGGTAACATGTGATATGGAGTAGTGAGGTGTTTTAACTTCTTATTACATGTATCAAAGTTTGAATAGATGAGCAGAAGGGATGTCTTGATGTTGACAGGAGAAGCAGAGTTGTTTTTTCCTTTTTTGAAAGTCAAGAGCAGTAGCACCTTCACAATGGATCCAGTGTGAGATTTGTTTAGTACTTAGACCTTTCCATGTCACTTCCCTCCAGAGAAAATGAGTTTTATTTCCACTTTCCAAACATCAAAAGAAGAGTCAAAGCCAGTGATATTTAGGCTGTGACTATCATTTTCAAACAGCCAGACATCTGAATCTGTATAGGAGGTAAGGGACAGGAAGAGGTGATTTAACAGAAAACACCACACTTGCGAAATGGTTCACTGAATGTTAGAATTGGGAGCTAGACTTTTTATAGCCACAAGGAAGGAAAACCTGGCAGTATTGTTGTAGATCTAGCTCATCTGGTCAGTGCCTTTGGTATTCAACTGAACTAGTTTAAAATGTATCCAACATCTCAAAATGAAATTCTCTAAGTCCTTTCACAGAGTTGGGAAGACTTCCAGAGAAAAAAATAAATAGCAATATCCATGCAAATGTAACATATCATTCTATGTACATCTTAAAGATTTCTGAACACAGTTTTTACCAAGAGATCTTACAGTTCTAAGGAGATGTGAAAGATGCTTGATTATTGGTTTTGGGGCCAACATATTTATCAAATTATGAAGATAAAGTATGGATTTGTAACAAGCATTCTAAATACCATTTCTAAATCTTGCTATTAATTTAGTGCTTGCTGTGGAAAACAGTTATTTACTGTCAGAAAATTCCTTTCTGGATTATTTATACTCAGAGGTTACTATTTATGTTGTGGCTTGTAATTGAGGATGGTTTTCTAGAACAGGTATTGTAAAGGTATATCATCTTGCTCAGATCTTAGATTAATTGGAACTACTCAATGTATTGAGGCAGCAATTTATATCCAAAAGCATTTTTGAAATTCAAGTTTTAGATTCAGATACGGATATGAAATTCAAGTACAATTCAATTCTTCTTCTACTACTCTCCTGTAAAGAGAAAACAGCTACTACTGAAAACGTCTCCAGAAAGGATTTAAGGTCAATAGCAAATTCTTCTGATTTACAGTTCAGTCAAGAAGTATGTAAGTCTTGAAGACTAGTTTATGTCTGTACTGTTGAAGTAATTTGAATATAAAATGATGACAAGAAGTGGCCAAATCACCTATTTATTGAGTCTTTTTCTATACTTAAGTTTGTTTTCTAATTATGAACAATGATTTTTGTCTGTTTAATATAATGGAACCACCATGTAAGGAATGTTTAGTTGTTATTTCTTGCTCTGTAGCAATCAACAGTGACTAGAGACTAGAGAATCATTCTGTATTTAATTGAATTTGGCATTAACCATTGATGATGGCTCTGCCATGGAAAACTTTGCTAAGAGTTATGATGTTATAGAGTTATGATGTTATAGTTAAGAGTTATAATTTCAAAACCATCCACAGAAAATCAAAAATAATGTACACTCATCCTAGATGATTACTGGAAACCAGTCCAAGGAAAAAACAAAATAACATATATTCTTAAATTGATTTAGAGATATTTTCCTAGCAATAATGCAGTATTTATAAAATTGAGATATTAGGCAGATGTTTCAGTAGGTGGATTTGTTCTGTTGCTGTTGTGCTTGGAGTCCCCTGGGACTTAGTGTTGATTTAAAACATTTACATCTAAATATTTTCCAAAAAGTATTGTTCTATTTGGAGACTGCATATTTCAAATATCACCAAATTAACCATATTGCCCTTTGTAAGTGAATGTATGGACATTTTTTTTCACTATTCTTCCTCAGAGAAATAACCACAAAGAGAAAAAATAAAATAAAATATAAAATAAAATAAAATAAAATAAAATAAAATAAAATAAAATAAAATAAAATAAAATAAAATAAAATAAAATAAAATAAAATAAAATAAAATAAAATAAAATAAAATAAAATAAAATAAAAAGCCACTGACTTTGGAAAATAATTTTGGAAAATATTGTTTTAAGACTGATAGTTTGGGATCAATTTTATGATGCTGGCTGAGAATTTTCCAACAAAACATTTTTTTCAAAGCACAGATTTCATTAAAGCTTCTGTAGTGTCAGAGGAAGAACAAAACTTCATTTTTATGAGCTTTTGATGAAATACGGGCAGCATTCCTTCGGAAAGATATTTCTTGTCCTGACATCTCACCTATTGTCGTTCTTTAAGCCTAAAACTCAAAGTTTCAGTAGCATACCTGTTGTACAATTTGCCCTGAAGGTGCTGGACTGTGTCACTAGACAGCTTGATTTGTGGGGTTCATAGCATTTCAAAACTAGAGTCTGAAAGCCTGAGAAATCCCAGCAGCTCAACAGGAAGCTTAGAGGCCTCAAAAAAGATAGTTTGAACTGAAGTATACTTGATTTCTATGCCTCCTCACATAGTTGAAAACCAGACTTATGTCTTTATGTTTCCTACACCAAATATTTTGATTAATTTAGAATACTTTTTGTAGATTATTTTCCATTCCATGTTATTTTTATTATTTTTTTTTAACAGCTTCTTTGTGTTCCAAAACCTTAACTCTGGGGTTTAGTTTCTGCTTTTCCAATTTTTCAACCAAAATAGAGGCCCTGAACTTTGATATTAAGTTTGCAACCATTGTGATCCAATATGATTGTGGGATTATGTCATTTTAACATCTTTCAAAATCACATCACCTCATTTGATATTCCCAGGAAATGCAGTGATGACAGTGCATGATTGCTTGTATCTGTTTTCCTTCATGGTTTATGACAAAGAAGATGCAGGAAGAGCTAGAATTTTTCCTTAATTTCAGGGCCAAATGTGACAGCGAACCTTTCTCTCTGACCCATAAACACTGGGGCTCATCAGCTCCAAATCCTGACTTCACATAGGACAGCCTAAGAGTTAAACTGTGTATCAAGAATGTAGTCCAGATGCTTCTTGAACATCAACATGCTGGTACCATGACACTTCCCTGGAAAGCCCATTTCAATGCCTGACCACCTTCTCAGTGAAGAATACTTTAAACTTCACCCTCATACAAAGAAAACACATCTACTGAAACTATAAGGCTAAATACATCAGCTTCTGAAGAAATCTGTCCTATAAAAAAAACTGCAGTGTTGTCCTTAGTCGCATGGGCTGCAATAAAGGTATCTAGTGTGCTGTACTCATAAGCTGGTTTATCAGAGAACCAGGAGACAAGCTAAAGTTTTAGGCATCTATATTTATCATGCTCAGTGTTCAAAGTCTCATCGTATGTAAGAGATATATACCTGAAAAAAGACCAAGACTGACTGCCAGTACCCCTGGAATAACAGAATTTCCTACTTCAAAGCCTATTAATCACTATAGATTTATTATTAGTAGTAATAGTATTCATTTATTTCTTTGGAAATACTGTAAGAATAAGAAATAAAACTAAAGGTCTTCACAAATTTTAACATTTTCTACTCATATTTCCAAGAGCAAGTGCTTTGATTACATGAATACAACACATGCTTATGTAAGTATAATAAAAATAAATAAACCCTACTAAAGTGAAAGACTGTGTTGTGTTTATAGGAGGAAGGTGAAGAGAAAACCAAACATGGCAAATATTAGTCAAGGTTTTTTAAAGCACAGCTGAAGGCAAATCAGATATGTAATGATGAGAAAGGTGTAAGAACTAAGTGCAAAAATGTTAGATCATTTGTTCAACTATACTATTTTTCCTGAAGTTACATTTCTGTAGTTAACTTACGATCATACACAAGTCTAATAACTAAGTTGGTAAAGAATGTGCTTTTTAGTGAAGTACTGATTAGATAAGCCTGCAAAGTATGAAGCAGTGACTTCCAGAGATATGATAGGGAGATATTATAACTGGAATTGAACTGAAGCAGTGCAGCTGTGTCCTTGCAGCCCAGCCTGTGGCTACACAACTGTTTTGCAAGACACTACATTGTGCTGTGTTAACGCAACATGTCTCTGAATGTGATATAGACTCTCCTTGCATACCTTACTAGTCAAGGATTGCAAAATACCAGATAAGTATGACTTTTTGCTGGAGAATTATAAAAAACAATACTTTTTCTGCTTTTCTCTGCTATTTGTCCACATTAAAATGACTGAAATTTGCAGATATCCTACTAACTATACTGACTATTATACCTGAACTCTGTATTTATCAAAACCTTAATATACAAGTTTCATGGTAGAACATCTGATTCTTTCTCTTTTCTATAAGCCTTTATAGCCTTTATCATTATTATAAAAATCCAACACTGATTTTATATTTTTTTAATTTGGAGTATCCAGAAAGATTTGGAAAACAGACTCTCTGTTCAGAATAGAACACCAAGCTTTGTCAATTATTTTAGTTTTAGTTTTAAAAAATACAGCACCAGCATTGTAAGAAACTTCCTCTTTCCAAGGTCACCAAATAGAACAAAAAAAGTAATTATGCAATCAGTAATTAAAGTCTAAATTCAAAGCAAGCACCTCTGTTTATATCAGAAATGGTAGTGAATTATACTCAGGACTGTTAAAGCTGAGTAGCTGAGAAAACTGTGAACTGACCCACTGCTTATCAGGTATTTTTCTTCAGGTCAACCTTGAACACCCTGAGTACTATGTTAGGTTAGGTTATATTTTCTTCTTTATTAACCATGTAGCTGAGGCCAATGATATTATTGTTATTATTGTTATTGTTATTAATGAGATATGATCTGAGTTAAGGCAATTACTTGATAAGCAAATCCAAAGTTCTTTAGTGTTTGAAGGAACAGGAACCACAGTGTTTGGGTGACGGTCTAATGCTTAAGCAAGGCATATTATCTAAGCAAGTTTCTAGGGAGATAAAAGTGTGTGGTTTTTTTTGTTGTTGTTGTTGTTTGTTTTTGTTTGTTTGTTTGTTTTGGAGGGAGTGGGTATAAAGTTACCTAAGAATATGATAGAAATAAAGCATAAATGTAGGGACTTATTCTGAAGATTCTGCAATGTTTAAAAATGAGACTCTTGATAGGATGGATTGCTCTGTCCAAATCAAGATGTCTACATATAAACTATTTTTCTAAGCTTCCTTATAGTCAGTAAAGAGAAGCAACTCATTCCCCTCAACCTATAAAAAAATAAATAAATAAAAACATTACAGCTTAAATGAACCATGTTCTAAAAGTTTCCTTCTCACTCAGTTGACTGTAACAGGTTCCTATCTAAGACTTAGATGTCCACACTGTAAGCTATCTAGATAAACTGCATCTTGCCCTCAATTCCCACTGGCATCTCTTTACACTAAAGAAACTCTACAAATCATACCAATGTGTTTACAGATCCATTCAAACTTTATGTCCTTAGTTAAAATTGTCATTACCATCCAGGTTCCATAGTCAGATTCTTTACTGTTTATCAATTACCAATTCAAGGTTACTTGTTGATGTGAATCAGTACAATATTCATGGCTTTAGGATTGTTACAACACAAGAATACACACTTGATATCAAATATTGCAAAATATATATGTATATATTGTTTTGTAGCAGGCTGTTCATATTCATATGTAAAATAAAAATGTTACTAAAAAATATAAATAAATAAATACAAAAAAAAATAAAAACCTTTCAAAACAAAACAAAACAACAACAACAGAAAAAAAAAAAAAAGGCAAAAAAAAAATGCACTCTTCCACAGATGAAAGCCACAAATTGCAAAAGAAGCCTATAAAAAATACATTACACTCTGTCTGGTTTTGAAATATGGCCAGACTGAACCATTAAATGCAGATCCTGTTGCACAAAGTCTGTAGAATTCAACCACGAAGCCACTACAGCAGGAGTGTCGTGCCAAAAAAAATATATCAGGACTAGTTATGCTCAATAAAATCTCTAAATCAAATGGAAGTTCCGTATACATAGAACACTTCCTCACACTTAGAATATTTCCTAATGTCAAGGAAAATACATGTTACTTTGTTTAAATATGGAAAGTCTTTTGATGTCATGTTATTTGTCAAAAATTTTCTAAAAAAGTCTAAATTCATAATATGAAAAAGAAATAAATTCCCAGTATTTCTTTATTAAGTTTAAGAGTGTACAGATTTTAGTGTACTTTTTAGTACACTTTTTTTTTTTTTGCACCAGTCAAAGGTTCACATGGGCTAAAGGTTTCCAGAAGTGAAGTGAGAATCTCTTTCACTTCTGATTAAACTTTAGAACAATTTGAGGATAAATGAAGCAGTGCAACTGAATAGTTTGTATGAATATTTATATATATATATAAATATATATGTGTATATACATATGTACATACATATGGTTACAGTCTAGGGGAGAGTCATATAGCCTTAATCTTGAGAAAAGTCAGGTAGTGTCATGTAGTGTCATGTAATTGTGGATGATTTTTTTTTTTCCATTTTGGAAAAAAATAATTAAAGACAGACTCTATATTTTAAATCATTTAAATCAGGTCTTTTAATTTTTTTCTGATATGTTGAACTCATTAATGTTGACTAGGCGTATAATGTCTGCCTGTGTAGTAAAAAGATCTGTTAGTGATGCTTCAAAATCTTGAAAAAGATAATGGCCAAAACACACTAACTTACACAGACATCTATTAAATAAAGAATACTACCCCATTTGATAAATAAATTGGTTTCTCCACTTACACACCTATGTGTTTACGTGTATCATGCCTATGATGATTTCACATGAAATAGATGTTTTGGCCTGAAAATCAGAATATTAATTTTATAGGGAAAACTATGGCCAAGTTTCCATGAAAAATCTGAATATCCAAAATGAAAATGATACTGTGGAGGTATCCTCTATTTTAATGTAAATCCAGTTCTTCACCCGGACCTCTCTGCAACACATGATAATTTTCTGTGAGCAAAGTTTATAAAAGTTCTTCAAAGCTTGGTAGTTTTTTACAGTTCTGAATACATCTCTTTATATCTGCCAACTTCATAAACAAAACTTTTCTCTTGCAAACATGATTTCTGAGATTCATGAACTTAGTCATATACATAATTTGAAGAAGATGTGTGAACATTCATGTAAACTAATGCAGCATATTTTAAAAATCATTTAAAACTAATATATTTCACTTTAAAATAATCTCTGTAAGTATACAACACACTGTTAAGAAATTAAGTGTATTAGATATCTCTTTGAGGGATATTTGTTAGAAAGCTGACTGACATAACTGGCATGAATACCCTAGTTTTCAGAACCATGTGAAATATAAATTTAATTGATTCCTCTGTAAGTAGCTACAAAATCTATGAACCAGAGTGTGCTTTACATTGTTCATGTCAGATGCCAGTTTTTTTTAAAAAACAGAAGATAGCGTAACTGAGACTAAAGATTTATTTTGCAGTTACCATTTTGAGATAAAGAAAAAAAAATTATTCAGAAAGCAACCCAAATTATTTTTTTCCTATGACTGCCTTATGTGTATTCTAGCATCCTGAGCTTCTCCTTGTCTCTACTCACATTGTATTAATGGAAAAAAAAAAAAAAAAAAAAAAAGATCCTTTTATTTGCTGCTTCTCAAAAGAGAGGAGAGATAAAGCAGTTTTGGTAATGTATTAGCATTCCCTGAAGCACATACATGTATTTGGAGGCTCTCATGGAGTCTTAGGCAACGAGAAAAGTAGAATAAACACACAAATATCATATTATCTCCCTCCTGTGCATTTGGAGAGGAGAAATTCATATGATTTCCAATAGGAAAAATTGCTTGAACATTTTTCTGAAAAGTTCTGGTACTCTTTATTAAGAGGTATTTTTACCTCATCATCTGATCATGGCTTATGAACAGGGTTGTGAAAAACCTGGCTGCCAAGTGCATAATCTGTGGGATTTGGTAGGTGGAGACCCTTGAGGTCCCACCCTTTAGGGGCTGCACTGGGGGCTGCAAGGTAGCTGCCTGTTTGCAATGGCACAACACATTTTTTGGCTGTACACCCACTTTTCAGTTCTCTGTCTACAGACATCAAGGAAGTGACAAAGAAGAAGTTGCGTATGGTCCCTGATCAAGTGTCTGAGACACTTTCCATCATCAAATTATCTGAATTAGAAATGTGAATGGCTTTCATGTCACAGAGAAAATTATACATCAACACAAAAAGGAGGACTAAGCAGAAACTCCATCCTTTACTGGATGCAGGAGGAAACTTTGTTACAAGAGATGAGGAAAAGGCTGAGGTGCTTTATCCCATCTTTGCCTCAGTCTTTAGCGGCAAAAACAGTTGTTCTCTGGATACCCAGAACCCTGAGCTGGTGGAAGGGGATGGGGAGCAGAATGAGGCCCTCTTAATGCATGAGGAAATGGCTGGAGACCTGCTACAGCACGTGGATGTATGCAAGTCAATGGGGCCTGATGGGATCCACCCGAGGATGCTGAGAGAACTGGTGGAGGAGCTGGCCAAGCCACTTACCATCATTTATCAGCAGTCCTGGCTATCAGGGGAGGTCCCAGTCAACTGGTGGCTAGCAAACGTGACGCCCATCTACAAGAAGGGCCAGAGGGTACACCTGGGGAACTATAGGCCTGTCAGTTTGACCTCAGTGTCAGGGAAGCTCATGGAGCAGATTATCTTGAATGTCATCACATGGCACTTGCAGGGCAAGCAGGTGATCAGGCCCAGTCAGCAAGGGTTTATGAAAGGCAGGTCCTGCTTAACAAACCTGATCTCCTTCTATGACAAAGTGACATGCTGGGTGAATGAGGGAAAGGCTGTGGATGTGGTCTACCTTGACTTCAGTAAGACCTTTGACACTGTTCCCCACAATATTCTCCTCAAGAAACTGGCTGCTCACAGCTTGGACAGGCGTACACTTCGTTGGATTAAAACTGGCTAGATAGCTGGGCCCAAAGAGTCGTAGTGAATGGATTCAAATCCAGCTGGAGGCTGGTCACTAGTGGAGTCCCCCAGGGCTCAGTACTAGGGCCAGTTCTCTTTAATATCTTGATCAATGATCTGGATGAGGGGATCGAGTGCACCCTCAGTAAGTTTGCAGAGGACACCAAGTTAGGTGCGTTTGTCAGTCTGCTTGAGGGCAGGAAGGCTCTGCAGGAGGATCTGTATAGGCTGCACCGATGGGCTGAGGCCAACTCTATGAAGTTCAACAAGGCCAAGTGCTGGGTCCTGCACCTGAGGCACAACAACCCCAAGCAGAGCTACAAGCTGGGAGAGGAGAGGTTGGAAAGCTGCCTGGCCGAGAAGGACCTGGGAGTATTGGCTGATAGTCGGCTGAATATGAGGCAGCAGTGTGCTCAGGTGGCCAAGAAGGCCAACAGCATCCTGGCTTGTATAAGAAGCAGTGTGGCCAGCAGGTCTAGGGAAGTGATTGTCACCCTGTACTCAGCTCTGGTGAGGTTGCACCTCAAGTACTGTGTTCAGTTTTGGGCCCCTCACTACAAGAAGGACATGGAGGTGCTCAAGCAAGTCCAGAGAAGGGCAACAAAACTGGTGAGGAGTCTGGAGAACAAGACTTATGAGGAGCAACTGAGGACCTGGAGCTGTTTCGTCTGGAGAAGAGGATGCTCGGGGTGACCTTATTGCTCTCTATAGGTACATTAAAGGAGGCTGTAGAGAGGTGGGGATTGGTCTATTCTCACACATGCCTGGTGACAGGATGAGGGGGAATGGGCTAAAGTCGCACCAGGGGTGTTTTAGTTTGGACATTGGGAAGAACTTCTTTACTGAGAGGGTTGTGAGGCATTGTAATGGGCTGCCCAGGGAAGTGGTCTAGTCACCATCCCTGGAGGTCTTTAAACAATGTTTAGATGTAGAGCTTAGTGATACGGTTTAGTGGAGGACTTGCTATAGTTAGGTCAGAGGTTGAACTAGGTGATCTTGGAGGTCTCTTCCAACCGAGATGATTCTCTGATCGATTCTGTGATTCTGTGAAGGTTACGCCTGTGTACACAAACTTGTTTCGCCTCTGTCTTCCCAAATAGTGTGACATTTTTTCTTAATGCAGATGGCTTTGAGATGCTAGCAATCTGCCAAAAGCTGAAGACTTGGCCAGGGCAACTTTGGGTTAGCTAATTGGTCAGCATGTGTTTCCAATATGTATGCTATTGGCTTAATTAGATTTAATTAACAAGTGTTTATATCTGTTATATGGGACAATGCCTATCTAGTGAAGGCTTATTTATTGGCACCATATGGCTTTCTGGTGAATGATTGCCAGAATAATGAAATGAAGCATTTAGAAGAACTTGTTCAGTTCTGCAACTGACTTTTGTAATATTAAAAATGTTTTTTAGATGTTGGTGTAGATTGGAAGGTGCCTATTAGCTCATTTATTTGAAAATGAGCATCTCACTCCTTTCAGCACCTTGTGATCTACAGGGAAGGGAGGCAGGAAAAAAAAAAAAAGTATTGTAATAATGTAAAATAAACATAAATTTTCATATGAAACAAGAGATGTGCCACAAAGTATACCTAATATTATTCTCTCTATATATTTTAAAAGGTTAAAACTCCTTTTCTATATTTTAGAATGGTTATGTACCTTTTACTTTCAGTGGCGTCAAAACAGGTAGAAACTCCATGTCAAGTGACACTGAAATGTAGCATTAACTTTAAGCAACTTCCAAAGCAGGTCACAGTCCGAAACTTATACTGTTTATGGACTCTCTACAGCCACAGATACTAACATTAGTTAAATAAATAAATAAATAAAATAAATAAATCTAGAATGTATTTAAGAAAATAAATAAATAAATAAATCTATGTGCATACTATATAATAATGGACACTGGTCTAAGCAAATACATATTTTATAACATAAAGCTTTTTAATGGATTGGCCAGTAAAAACCAAATTCCGAACAATAGTTTTTTATTAAAATTAATCTTCTGATCCAGAGTCAATGGTGACTGCATTTCCGTCTGAATTTTAACAAAGAGCTTGTTGTCAGCTTAACTGCCTCAGAATAAGAATCTTGTTTATTTTATGGATTTATCTTGAATTTTGCTGGAAACAAAGGGGGTATTAGTCTTCATCAAAGTTCTCTCTTCAACTTCAAACTCTTGCTCTTTGGCCTGTATTTGCAAGCCCACAGTGGAAAAAAGTCACACCAGTTCTGGCACTCTGTGGAATAAAGTGGGATGTAAACTGAATTTACAAGCTTATGTGGAGGTTGCCTTATAAATGGAAATTTCCAGGAGTAATTCATCTTCATTCTGCCTTAATATTCTTACCATCAGCCACATCTCTGATACTACTCAGACTATCCATATCTTGACTCCTCCCCATATCTCACAAAAAGAAAAAGATGTCTCCTGTCTATGGGCAGTTCCCATATCTCCTTTCTCTGAATTGTCAAAGTATGTGGTTAGTCTCTGAGGCTCACAAGCATGGGCAGATTTTTACATGCAGTCCATAAGGTCAAGACTTTTGGCCACCCATGCATTACACAGCTAAATTGTCATGTCCCCACTTTCACAAAATTCTGCACGTATTAGCTCAGCCACAGATTAGGTAAGGGCTAGCATCTTTTGCCTTTAAACTTTAAAAGCTCCATGGGTCCTGTTTCTCCAAGGCAGTGATGGTTTCTGTACCTAAGCAGAAGGTACTGTAACTATGAGCTTAGTTGTAAGAATTTTAGGATGAATCTGACAATGTCCTTCAAAATAAAAAGAATCAAGTGCACACTCAGGTTTGAAATACTGAAGTTATTATTATTATTATTATTATTATTATTTACAACAAAAAAGCTCATTGTTTATTTCATGTGGCTAGTGATTGAAGAAAGGAGAAGTATTCTTAGAGTGACTGAATGTGATTTAATATGATGATGGTAAGTGAGACTGTATCTTCAGGTTATGTTTTATTACTGACTTACTCTCCTGTACTTACAGTTATTTCCTGTTTGTCCCCTTGAGCTTTCTTTTGGAGCTGCTTTTTGACTTGGCTTCACAAATACATAATTTTATGGATCATCTTTCCTATAATTAAGAAAAAAAAAATCTTAATTTATTTAATAGCAAAATCTTTGCCCTTTACTGAGTCACTGTTATTTTACACCTAGAGAGGTGCAGGTGTTATAAACACTTGTACTTTATAAAAGTAGATAGTTACAAAAGTAGTTTTTTATTGTAGGAGGAAGTAGGATCATTGTTGCTATTTTGATAGTTAAGCAATCAGATTCTCTTCTTTTGTATACTCATAGAGTGGCTTATTATTTTCCTCAGACAAATGTTGCTGTTCTTGTATGGTTTCTACTTAGGCAATATGAGCAGCTCCTATGTACAAAAAACATTACCTTTAGCATGAAGTAGTAACATGTGATAAAATGATAAAACACTTCTGGTAACTAACAAATATCCATAGGAGGCAATCAATAAATACAACTTGAAAGTGGGGGATGGGGAAGAGGGAGGGGGATGAAATACCATATTCTTAAATAGTAAACTTTATTTTCTTCTTACAGGTCTTAATATGTGACAATCTTAGTCTAGACAAACCTAGTAAGAGGCTCTAATTCAAAGTGATCTTTTTCTGTCCTATTTATATTGTTTTTCTACTTTACAGATAATTCCACTGAAACTGGAACTTATATTTGAAAAGAGTAGTTTCATTTAACATGAAAAAGGGTAAGGAAACTTATTCAGCTTGTCTAATTATAGTCTAGCATACTGTAAAGTCATTGCCAAGGGCTAAGTATTATCAAATAGTGAAATGGTATTTACAAGTGACAGATAAGATATATCAGTGTTAAGGGAAAGTGTGGTTCAAAGGTGTGCCCATAGGACACATACACCACCTGTTTAAAGACTGCTGGTTGAAGTGTGGACAAAGAGAGTCATAGGATAAGTTCTATGTGATTATTTCTGTAAAAATTATTATTTCTTTTATCATTGTATCACTTACAAAGAGATGTCACAAAACTCCTAAATCAAGGAAATTTGTGAAAAACTAGCTGAAAACAGATGGCATTTGAGTTTTTTGTTCTGTGAAAATAATATAAAATACTCTGAGGGAGTAAACTAAGTTTAATCCTGGCAATATGCTTTCAAGAAGAAAAGGGAGGTTCTGTTTTCTACTAATCAAAATGCTATTACTCATATACAATATGTAGGACAGAGTTGTTTTTAAAACTATCACAGTCCTTCAGTGCCTTGATTCATGTGAATCATGCGAATAATTCATGTGAAATTTAAACATGCAGGACCAGTACAGCCCCCCACCCCCCCCCCAAACAAACAAACAAACAAAAAGCTATGTCGGTGAAATTATACCTCTTACACCATATTTGATTTTAGTATACACTTGCTTGTTTCGATAAGTAGACCTAATGCTTGATTGATATTACAGTCACAGAAAATAAATAAATAAATGAATAGAAACTAAAAAAGTTAAAAGATATTTATTTGAAGGACACTGTTGTCATAACTACTGTAGTTTGGAATCCAAGTCATCATTATTACTGAAATACTTGCAGATGTGTGGCACCATTTAGAATGTAGAAAATATGGATATTATCTAGGTTTCTTCATCAAAGTCTTATCAAAACTCTTTTAGCAAAATATGTTCTCAAAATAACAGTTTACTAATACTATGGTAGAGAGGAACAGCTCAGCAGCTTTGTTACATTGTTCAGTTGTTTGATAGGATGCTATGTATATGAGAAAAGCAGTCTTCTGAAACACATTCTTATTTGTAGAATGTTGAGAAACATCTGAGAAATGCTGGTGTGGTATGAGTATTTCTTCAGTAAATAAAGAAGTACTTTGGGAGGTTGAAGTGTAACTAGGGCTGTTTTTTTAATCACTTAAAGGAAGACAAGATAAAAGTAATATACATATAAAAATGATACTTGAACATTAATATGGAAATTCTTGTTGGCCGAAAAATAAAGAAGCTTCAGGCCAAGTGTATTTTTTTTTCTCATCGTAATGGTGTGCCTCTCCATTTATGAAGTTTATGGAGTTTATGAAGCTCATCTATTTTATTCCTCATACTGCGTGCGTTTGTGTAAAAGCATTTCAAGTGCGTCTCCTTACACTCAGCACCTTGTGGATCTGACCGAAGGACCTCACTGGCACACAGCCCCTCTGATTCTAGCGTATCATCCCTTAGGTCTTCACCGGCGTGCCTGGTTTTAGCCCCTTCCCCCTTCGACTCTAGTTTAAAGCCCTATCTATCAGCCCTGCCAACTCCTGACCAAAGATCCTTACCCCTCTCCGAGAGAGGCGCATCCCATCCGGTGCCATCAGGCCCGGTGTAGCATAGACCTTCCCGTGATCAAAGAAACCGAAATTCTGCCGGTCACACCAGTCTCGAAGCCACGAGTTTATGTGAACAGCACGTCTTTCAGCTTCGATCCCCCCTATCGGAAGGACAGAGGCAAACACCACCTGCGCCCCTGATCCTCTAAGTAGTTGCCCCAAATCCCTAAAGTCTCTTTTGATCGCCTTCGGACTTCTCGTTGCTACTTCATCGCTACCAGCCTGAAAGACCAGTAGCGGGTAGTAGTCAGTGGGCCGTACCAGGCGCTTGACTTTCTTGGCAAAGTCTCTCACCCGAGCCCCAGGGAGGCAACAGACTTCTCTGCGGGTTGGGGCCGGTCGGCATATCGGTCCCTCTGTCCCTTTCAGGAGGGAGCCCCCCATAACAATAGCCCTTCTTTCTTTTTTGAAGGATGATGTGGCAATGCAACGTGTAGGTCGCATTGTCTTAGGCGCCCCCTCCAACTGGGATGGGTTTTTGTCTACTTTGTCATTCAGATTGTCTTGCTCTAGTCCTTCATATCGATTATTTAAGGGTAGATGAGAAGGTGAAGTGGGCAGAGAGAGGGCTCGCCTGCCACCCCGAATAGGCACCTGCCTCCATTCCCCCCCTTGATCTAGGTCTCCTCCCGCTGCCTGGCAGGAGGAGGGAACCTCTGTCTTCTGCGTAACAGGAGACGCCTGTGCCGTGGCAGTCTCGTGAGCCTGCCTCAGAGAGAGTAGAGCACACCTCCACCAGTCAATTTCCCTCTCTGATTCCCTGATGCTCCTGAGCCTGTTCACCTCCTCCCGGAGCTCCGCTACCTGGCTGAGCAGTTCTTCAACCTGGGCACACCTCCCACAGGCATACCCACCACTGCTGTCAGAGACCGACAGAAGGCTGGGGCACACTCTGCAGCCCAGGACCTGGACGGCTGCGTGTTTCCCCGAGCCCTCCGTCTGAGTAGCCACACTGGTGACCGTGGCTGGAGGTGCCGCACGAGATGCAGAGGCCACAGTTTTCTGCCTGGTCGATACCATGGTCAGGTTCTACGCAAGCAGGTTACAAGCACCGAAGGGAGAGGCAGCTGCAAAAGAGCGACGATGAGCCCCCCGCTCGCCCTGCCCGCGCGAACTGCCGCACAAACTGCCACGCCCTTCGATGTGCCACGCCCTGTTTGCCCGTCCTGTTCGCCGCGCTCCTGGTCGCTCGCGCTCCCTAGGGGCAGCTTTTAAACAGCCTGGGAGGGGGCGCTGCTGGCTCTGCCCTCGCCTCGTCAGCCTCCCTCGCAAGGACAGCCGGGTCCCGGCGGCTCCCCCGATTTAACATTTGATTTTTCTTCAAATGGGGGAAAGCATACATGGTATGCTACATGGTATTGGAAATACTTTTTTTTTTTTTTTTCCCCACAAGTCTTATAAAATCATTTTCTTTCCTACATTCTTCAAAATCCCTATGATTGAGGCCTTCATCTTAAAACCAGGCACAATATTGCACAAAACCAAGATTAATGTTGTCATAGTGAAAAATAACCATCTGGCATTCTTGTCACAGTATAGCATTGTACTACTTTGAAAACAAACAGCTCATTTTAATTATCAATAATTAGTCTCATATGTAGTACTCTGACTATATTTGAAAATAACTTTAATTATTTTTACTTTCAATAAGAGGATCAATGACTTTTTTCCATAAGAAAGTGGGTGGTGACAAAATGGAGGGGTGTATGTGCAGTTAAATTTAAAATTTTATTCCTCCATTTAAAATTCCGCTTACCTGCAGAAAATTATAAAAAATAAAATAAAATAAAATCTAGTATCTGTCAGAAATTCAATTCCAGGTGTCAGCTTTCTGCCTCAGAGCAGTATTTCCATTTGCCACTCCTCTTCTGAACATGTCAGGCAGCCAGGCAAGCACTGGTGCTGACACGACCCTGATACACTGACATATGAACAGAAATGAAAATTATGATGTTCAGTCTCCCACTCATTGCCTGCATGCCCTTTTAAAGATACTATTCAGAATGAGCGTCTACTGTTGAAAAAGCATGTTTGCTCTGTTTATTTTGTGTAAGAATACCACCATTTTAAAGTGACATTCAGAACATGTTTTAAATGCTGGAGAAGAAGGATTAAAATTAGGAGACTACTTCCCTTCTATATGCTTATTCAAATAAAAAGTAGATGACAGTGAACTATTCTTAATAGTCTTATCTTGTTCTTGTAGGTTAAATTATACAAGGGAAAACTTGTGCACATAAAATAGAAGGATAGAGAGTAATTCAGTATCAGGTGCTTGAATATACATGCCTTGAACTTCTGCCACAGAACAGCTACATATAGTAAAAGCTGGTGTTAAAAAGCAATGACTTTCAGATGAGCAGAGCTTTAGACTCTGATCAACAGTAGTTTCTCCAGTTTCTGTACTTTCTGCAGTTTCTGACCAATTTTATAAAATCAACAAAAAACAGAGTCAGATAAGAGTAATTCAGAAGCTTCCTTCCTTCCTTCCTTCCTTCCTTCCTTCCTTCCTTCCTTCCTTCCTTCCTTCCTTCCTTCCTTCCTTCCTTCCTTCCTTCCTTCCTTCCTTCCTTCCTTCCTTCCTTCCTTCCTTCCTTCTTTCCTTCCTTCCTTCCTTCCTTCCTTCCTTCCTTCCTTCCTTCCTTCCTTCCTTCCTTCCTTCCTTCCTTCCTTCCTTCCTTCCTTCCTTCCTTCCTTCCTCCCTCCCTCCCTCCCTCCCTCCCTCTCTTTTTCTTTTTTTTTTTTTTCTATTTAAAAATGATGGAAAATCTAGATGATGATTACTCTCTTAACTCATATTATGACTGGAGGTCTTAAAATGGCTCATCTCTCTATCCAATTAAAGAGCTTACCCAGCATTTATTCCTCATGTACATTTCTTGATTTTCCATTATAGCAGTGTTCAGCATCTTGGCATGTATTTGTTATGTTCAGTTCATGTAAAGACATTTAGAAAGAGACTACCTTTCACTTTTCTCTTCCTGTATTACATCTTTTATTATGATTCAGTCTACAAAGAAAGTAAATGAGATCTTGTTTACCTCCTAGAGAGGAAAACGCATTCAAGGAGAGAGGAAATGTAAAGCCTAATTTCAAATTTTGAGTCTCTGAGGCAGGAAGTTTCTTGTCTTTTGTTTCTGTTGTGTGTATTACAGACGGATACCGAACTGTTCCTGGGGTCTCTACAGTAAGGAGACATTAATGATCTGTAAAAGACACATAGAAATGCAATCATATGAGCATGGCTGTTGCAGCATAAAATGGCTATCATACACATAAGAATTCATCTTTTTCAGCATGAAACAGTTCCTATTTTTAGAAAACAACAGGAGAAACACATAGTTCAGGGTGCCTAATGTGCAGTACTGCCTAAAAAGATTTTACAACTTCTAGGAATTAAAATGAGAATTATACCAATATAAGTTAATATGTGCAACAGAAAACCCATGAAAGAAAAAAAAAAAAAAACAAGGGGTCCATACTGTAGAAATGGGAAATGTGGAGCTCTAGCAATTATCTTGAAACAGAAACCAAAAATGACTTGTGATATTTAAAATAAAAATATTTAAATTAGGAAGAAAATAATAATAATAACAAAGATTTAAGATATACACAAAGTTCATAAAGATTTTTAAAATTACTAAATTTATGTTTAAAATTGAATCATCTTTCAATTTCAAAGAGTTTTGTTTTCTTTAAGTAAATTGAATTTACTTTGAGGTTCAATCAAAATTAATTTGTAATATAGGATAATGAAGTTCCACACTATAAAAGTGATACCCAGAGCTGAAACTTGCATGTGGGCATTCTTATTTGTTTAAATATTATATACAGAATTCTCAAGGCAGACATTTAAATTTTATGATTCACAAAATTATATTTTTATGATGTAACACGTCTCTATCCTATTCATCTAAAAACCTGTTCTCTCCTCTCCTCTCCTCTCCTCTCCTCTCCTCTCCTCTCCTCTCCTCTCCTCTCCTCTCCTCTCCTCTCCTCTCCTCTCCTCTCCTCTCCTCTCCTCTCCTCTCCTCTCCTCTCCTCTCCTCTCCTCTCCTCTCCTCTCCTCTCCTCTCCTCTCCTTCTCTCTTTCCCTCTTCTCCCCTCTCCTTTCTCATTTCCTCTCCTCCCCTTTCCTCTCCTCTCCCTCTCATTTCTCATTAGACACTTGGTTTTATGCAATCCAGAATATACATCTATATACACACAGGCACACACCAGTACACATATATATCTCAGAAGTAAAAGGAAACACAAATTATATAAAGATAGATAAAGAGGTATTATTAATAAAAGGGTTTCAGCAGTTAGCTCACTTTCTATAAAACTGGGTTATTTTATAAACTGTATTTACTCATAGAAGAGGATTACTGGAAACCAGAGATAGGTAACTGTTTCTTTCAGTGGTAAACATGAATTACCACTTTGTTTCCAAAGCAGTTTCACACATCCTTTAAAAGCAGAACAACATGTAAGGTGAAGGCCAAGACTGGAAATATAGAGAAGTTGGTTGGTTGTTGGCTTGAAGCTTACTGGAGAAGACAAAGGTGCAATAGACCCATATGTTGGCATTAGGCCATATATGGTACATCAGGTACAGTGCAGGATCATTAGTCATGTAAGCAAGGGAAACTAAAAGGATTAATAGGATAAATTATACCTTAGTTATCTCCATCTGAAAGTCTGGAATAAAATATTATATTTAAACAGCATGTTAAATGCTTCAGAAACAACGATAAAATGTGATAGTCTAGCTAATAAAACAGATTCTTACATCTAAGGTACTGATTAAACAAGAATAGAGTCAATGTTACTGTTTTTGCAGTGGTATGTATGTGTCTGCTTGTTTAGCATGGTGACATTTCTCTTTTAAGTGAAATATAATTTCTAACATTTTTTTAACATTTAGACATGTTGTAATATAATTTATTAATTGTTCAAATAATCTGAACCAGGTTATCAGAAAATTTTTGTTTACTTTTTTGTCAAACTAAAACTGATATATGATGTGTAATGTATTAACCTCAATCCATAATACATTCAATTTAAGTGCTTTTTGTTTGTTTGTATACTTTTGTCTAAATAATTTATCTTTCAGGGCTTGAAAACTATCTTACATGTACTTACCGTCACTGCTTTAACTCATTAAAGCCCTGATTTCTCATAATTTAGTTAATAGAATATTTTGTCATTAACTATGACAGGCATGGGATTAATCCACAAATGAAAATGGATTGATATTCTTTGCACTGGGATACGTACATGTACAATAAGAGACTCAGAAAGAAGAAATTCTACTTGGTAGACTTTTGCAGAGTTTTTATTAAACATTTACTTAGAGCAATCAGGATTGAGCTGAACATAAATTTTGTTCTCTCTTTCTCTCTTTTCTTTTTTTTTTTTAAAAAAAAAAATGTTTTAGGAAGTATTTTGTTGGATACTCAGACCAAGGAAAAATATAACACACACTTTTTTTTTTTTTTTTTTTTTTTTTGTTTCCAAAGGAAAGATTCACTTTTAGCTCCATAGATCAAGGAATCTTAGCCACAAAATGGAAATTCTGTTTTTCACCTAGCTTCAACTGCTGTGTTAACATTTTACCCCACCCAGCAGCAACCCTGGGCTACCTGTCTGCCTGGTGTACATTCAGCGTTACAACAGAGTCAACATGTTCTCACGGAATTTTTTTGATTTTGCAGAATCAGCATTTTGAGATGAAATACCGTTCCACTGGATTTTTTTTTAGTGATCTCTAATGGCATCAGTTCTAATCTCACAGATCTACCACAAGAAACCAAGGCTACTTGTCTCCAGGTCATATGCCTAAGTACAGGCTCTGTGGCTTTATGCTGCTCCCAAATATTTCTCAGCAGTATGAGCACTTTCTACATTGCTTTTTATTTTGATGTTGGACCAGAATTTTTCATGTTGCATTCTATTTTTTGAGGCCTGCCCACAGTCTGTCTTTGGGATTTATCTACCTCTCTTGTGTGAATCCTTCTGAGTCCTCTTAAGAGAGTGTTTCCATGCAACAGGCAAGACCTATAGAAATGCAAGCCATGTGCTTCACATTGCCTGGTCAGCAACCTATTTGTCCTCTTTTCAGAATATGTTTTATTCTGTATAGCTACATTTGTTGACAGTTGCTGCCATGACATTCTTCCAGGGTTTTCACAGGGATCCATGACAGGGAAGCATGCTTACTTAGCCTCCTACAAATATGGATTAATAGAAGAAAGATTCTTTGTAGTGTCATCCAGATGCATTTCTAGTCTCTTCTGAGGTAAATGGTTTTATAATATTTTTAATGGTCTTCTTGGACCCCATATATATTAGTTCTTTACAGGCAAAATTAACTGTTAGAGGCTTAACATTATGGAAATGTCCCTCCTCTGGTGATTAGAGTCTAGAGAGACTATTAGCACAATAGAAGATATATCTAGTGATGTATGGTAACAAGTTGGTATTTCCTATTTGTCAAAGTTATAAAACACCTTTAAATTTATAATGTTTCAAGAGCATCTGTCATTTTTTTAAATCAGATAATACAGTATTTTACAAAGGAAACATGTTGTGCTACCTCATAAATACCTTACTTTTTCTTTCTATATGTTCCTTCTTTGTAATTCTCTCATAACAACAATAACAACAACAACAAAGCCATTTTTCAAGTTTAAAGAAGTGAGTCTTCTTTTTTTTTCAAAAAAACTCTGTAGAGAGATACAGAACAACATATGTTTACACATAAATATTTATATTTATTTCCAGAGACTTAACTCTTGAAAGGAAATAAGTCTTTCAACAGTAATGTTCCCTTTGGACTACTGCACAACAAAATTTGTGACTTTTCATTGCTAATAAGTCCTTTGTGGGTATTTCTCCATGTGTTGATGTGCAGCAATGATGCTTGTATGTAACAAACAGGAGGTGACTCAGGGGGGCTTTGAAGTTTTTTGAAAAGTTTACCAGATAATTTTAAGCAAAAAGAAATGTATCACTTTTTAGGAAAAGTGATATATTTGAGTTTAAAATTTTAAGTGTTTTTAACACCAGTATTGTGTATTGAGAGGTATAGCATGAAAATGTTATCATGAAGCCATGCCATTATATTACAAGATGCATGTCTCTTCTTTCAATAAAAGAGCCTAAATAGTTGCTTTCTGAAGGACAGGAATGCAAATTTAAGGTAATTGAAGTAAAATACCAGAAAATTCCACCAAGGTCATTGAGAATTTAAATCTGTGACCATTTGTTGATCAATCTCCTAATTCCAGCTAAAAGTAGTATACAAAATGTGTGTCTCAGTCCCAAAGAAATGTCATTTATGACTGACAGAGATATATATTTTTTTCTGATTAGAAAGAGTCAGGCTTCCTAGGGGACAGACTGGCTCTTTTCTTTCCCTCTCTATGCTGGATTTCAGAAGTGAGACTCTAAATGAAGGACACCTGGTAGAGGTTTGAAACAGTGTCATGATAGATAGAGAACTGAAAAATTGAAAGATAACTGAATTTGACTTCTACCACAGAACACCAACTCACAGGCATTAACATTCTTTCTTACCTAAGCAACACTTACTAATTCCAACTAAGTTTCATTCACAAACCTGGGATACTTGAGTAAATACTTATATTTTATGTTATCATGAAAATAATATTCTGGAAGATGCCTTTTTTGAAAAATTCTGAACCTGAACAACAGGATTAAGAGAATCATATAATAAATTACCTTTAATATGTCAAACCTATAAACATATAGGAATGACTGTGCGTAGTTTTTTATGAAAAAGTTCAACATATATCATGCTTAAAGTTAGATCTAAATCTATTTTGTTTGTTTGTTTGTTTGTTTTTAATGTTTTCTTAAAAGACAGCTTTTAAGAAAAAAAATGCACTCTCTATAGAAATACCTGTTTATATTCCCAAAATTGCTATGAATTCCTACCAAAAAAATTGTTTTCAAGTTCTGTTAGGTCAGAGACAGGGAGCAACTCCATCAGAAAGAAAACATGGCTTAAAATCATACATTGGCTATGTATAATGGGGTTGCTATTATGAAATCTGTATGTGTGCTGATGTGGTTCCTTCTCTTTGCAGTTATTGTAGCTCCATTAGATCTAGCTGTATAAGTGCACAAAGCTGTTATCCCTGATACCTGGGGTCCTTTCTTCTCTTAGTGGGTTTGTTGCTCTACCTCTGGGTACATCAGCTATCATTTTCTATATTTGTTTTCAATTCCATCTGTTCTTCTATCTTGAATTTGTGTTTAAAATATCAAACCTAATATTTGATGAAAACAGACAAATAAACAAACAACAAAAAAAAAAGAAAAGAAAAAGGAAAAGAAGTGAAGCACCTTCACGACCATATTTGACTATTCACTCACAACTTTTCAAGAGTTAGAAGCAAATTGTGGTAGTACAGAAGAACCTGCATAGGACATTTGACCAACAGCTACACCTTTGTGTAGCTACCAAGTATCAGAATGATACCCTCCATGTCACAAGGAGTAGGGAACCACATACTGTATTATTTAAAATGCAACTTAAATGATACTCTATTTTAGACAATCAAGCTTTTCCTCCTGATGCTGTACTTATTGGCTACCCTTATATTCTGTGGAAAGGTAGGAATTCCCTTCCCCTTCCCCTTCCCCTTCCCCTTCCCCTTCCCCTTCCCCTTCCCCTTCCCCTTCCCCTTCCCCTTCCCCTTCCCCTTCCCCTTCCCCTTCCCCTTCCCCTTCCCCTTCCCCTTCCCCTTCCCCTTCCCCTTCCCCTTCCTCATGTTTAGGTCTCTTTTTGTTGTTGTTTTTGTTTAAGTATTTGTTTTATTGCAGCATGCCTCCTATTACATTTAAAATTTCCTTTTCCATATCTGCTGTGAGCATAGAACTGTGTCATCTATCAGTGGTCATGGTCATCCGGAGAGGTTTCAGGTGACTGAAGACTTGCTAATGTGATGCCCATCTAGAAGAATGGTTGTAAGGAGGACCCAGGGAACTATAGGTCTGTCAGCCTGACCTTGGTGCCAGGATAGGTGATGGAACAGGTCATCTTGAATATAATCACACAACATATGTGGGACAATTGGATCAGGCCCAGTCAGCATGGGTTCATGAAAGGCAAGTCCTGCCTGACCAACCTCACCTCCTTCTATGACCAGGTGACCCGCCTAGTGGATGAGGGAAAGCCTGTTGATGTAATCTAACTAGACTTCAACAAGGCCTTTGACATAGTGTCCTATAGTATCCTTCCTGGAGAAGCCCATGACTTGGACAGGGATTTTTTGCTGGATTAAAAACTGGCTGGATGGCCAGGCCCAGAGAGTGGCAGTAAACAGAGTGAAATCCAGCCAGTGACTGGTCACCAGTGGTGTTCCCCAGGAGTCAGTGTTGGGTCCCATCTTTATTGATAATTTGTGTGAGGGAATTGAGTGCACCCTCAGTAAGTTTGAAGAAGACACTAAGTTGGGGGGAAGTGTTGATGTGCTAGAGGGTAGGAAGACCCTGAAAATGGACCTGGACAGAATGGGCCAATAGGCAGAGGCCAGTGGAATGAGGTTCAACATGGCTAAGCATCTGTTCCTGAACTTTGGCCACAACAACCCCATGAAGCACTACAGGGCTGTGGCAGAGTGGCTGGAAAGCTGTGCAGAGGAAAGGGGTCTGGGGGTATTGGTCAATGTTTGCCTGAACGTGAGCTGGCAGTGAGCAAGAAGGCCAAAGGCTTGTATCAGGAATAGTGTAGCCAGCAGAACCAGGGTGGTGATCGTCTCCTTGTACTCAGCTCTGGTTAGGCCACACCTTGAGTACTGTGTTCAGCTTTGGGCTGAACAAGAAGGACACCAAGGGCAAGAAGACCTTACAAGAAGGACATCAAGGCCCTGGAGCATGTCCAGAGAAGGGCTACAAAGCTGGTGAAGGGCCTGTAACACAAGTCCTGTGAGGAATAGCTGAGGGACTTGAAGCTGTTTTCAGTCTGTAGAAGAGAAGGCTCAGAGGAGACCTTATTGCTCTCTACAGCTAACTGAAAGGAAGTTGTGGGGAGTGAGGGGTCAACCTCTTCTCGCAGATAACTAGCGATAGGACTAGAGGGAATGGCCTCAAGTTACACCAGGGGAGGCTGGAAATTAGGAGAAATTTCTTCTTAGAAAGAGTAGGCAAGCAGTGGAAAAGATTGCCCAGGGAAGTGATGGAGTCACCATTTGTGGGGGTGTTTAAGGAAAGGTTGGACACAGTGCTTTGGGCCATGGTTTAGTGGGTGACATTGGTAATAAGGGGATGGTTGGACCCGATGATCTTGGTGGTCTTTTCCAATCTTAATGATTCTATGATTCTATATATTTTGAAACAGAATCTTAAATAGTGCTTGTGAAGAACAATCTGGTTACATGAGTTTTTGTTTTTACCCCTTGAAAATCCACCTCTGAGTGTATGGAAGAAAAAAATACCTATTTTTAATATTCTAAATACATCCTCAGTTCTTATAAAGAAACACTTACTAACAAACTTTTCCAATGTATTTCTCTGTCTCTGGAGTTGGAACATCTTGTTCTGAATGCCATCTCCAAGCAACTGGAAAATAAGAAGTTTATGAGGAGTAGTCAACATGGATTCAACAAGGGGAAATCATGCTCAACCAACCTTGTTGCCTTCTATAATGACACCACCAGCAGTGGATGACCTTGACTTCAGCAAGGCTTTTGTCACTCTCATGACATCCTGATAGCAAAGCTGAGAAAGTGTGGGATAGAGGAGTGGACAGTAAGGTAGGCTGAGAACTGGCTGACTGGCCGAGCTCAGAGAGTGGTAATTGGAGGCACAGAGTCTGGCTGGGGACCTGTGACTAGCAGTGTTCCCCAGGGGTTGGTGCTGGGTCTGGTCTTGTTCAACATCTTAATTGATGACCTTGATGAAGGAATAGTGTCTGCTCTCAGCAAGTATGCCAATGACACAAAGTTGGGAGGAGTGGCTGACACGCCAGAAGGCTGTGCTGCCATTCAGTGAGACCTGGCCCGGCTGGAGAGATGGGCAGGAAGAAACCAAATGAGGTTTAACAAGAGCAAATGTAGAGTCCTGCACCTGGGAAGGAACAACCACATGTATCAGTACAGGCTGGGGGACAACCTGCTGGAGAGGAGCTCTGAGGAGAAGGTCCTGGGGGTTCTGGTGGACGACAGGTTGACCATGAGCCAGCACTGTGCCCTGGTGGCCAAAAGGGCCAATGGGATCATAGAATCATAGAATCATAGAATATCCTGAGTTGGAAGGGACCCTTAAGGATCATCAAGTCCAACTCTCGACACCGCACGGGTCTACCCAAAAGTTCAGACCATGTGCCTAAGTTCACAGTCCAATCTCTTCTTAAATTCAGACAGGCTCGGTGCAGTGACCACTTCCCTGGGGAGCCTGTTCCAGTGTGCAACCACCCTCTCTGTGAAGAACCCCCTCCTGACGTCCAGCCTAAATTTCCCCTGCCTCAGCTTAACCCCGTTCCCGCGGGTCCTGTCACTAGTGTTAATGGAGAAAAGGTCTCCTGCCTCTTGACAACCCCTTACGAGGAAGTTGTAGACTGCGATGAGGTCTCCCCTCAGCCTCCTCTTCTCCAGGCTGAACAGGCCCAGTGACCTCAGCCGTTCCTCGTACGTCTTCCCCTCAAGGCCTTTCACCATCTTCGTAGCCCTCCTCTGGACACTTTCCAACAGTTTCATGTCCTTTTTATACTGTGGTGCCCAGAACTGCACACAGTACTCGAGGTGAGGCCGCACCAGCGCAGAGTAGAGCGGGACAATCACCTCCCTTGACCTACTAGCGATGCCGTTCTTGATGCACCCCAGGATACGATTGGCCCTCCTGGCTGCCAGGGCACACTGCTGGCTCATATTCAACTTGCTGTCTATCACAACCCCCAGATCCCTCTCTTCTAGGCTGATCCTGGTGTGCATAGAAAGGATCATGCCCAGCAGGTCAAGGGAGGTGATCCTCCCCCTCTACTCTTCCCTGGTCCTCACCTGGAGTACTGTGTCCAGTTCTGGGCTCCCCAGTACAAAAAAGACAGGGATCTCCTGGAAAGAGTCCAGTGGAGGGCCACAAAGATGGTACGCCGCCTGGAGCATCTTCCCTATGAAGAAAGGCTGAGACACCTGGGTCTGCTCAGCCTGGAGAAAAGAAGACTGAGAGGGGATGTCATCAATGTGTATAAATAAATGAGGTGTGGGAGACAGAGGGATTTCGCCAACCTCTTTTCAGTGGTTTGTGGGGACAGGTCAAGGGGTAATGGCCACAAGATGGAGCACAGGAAGTTCTGCACAAACATGAGAAAGAACTTCACAGTGACAGTGATGGAGCACTGTAACAGGCTGCAACATCCAGGGATGTTGTGGTGTCTCCTTCTCTGGACATATTCTAGGCCTGTCTGGATGCCTACCTGCTCTAGGGAACTTGCTTTGTCAGGGGAATTGGACCCAATGATCTCTGGAGGTCCATTCCAACCCTTGCAATTCTGTGATTCTTGTGAAAATATAACCCTAAAGTCAAATTCGATGTGATGCCTCCCTTCCCTTCCCTTCCCTTCCCTTCCCTTCCCTTCCCTTCCCTTCCCTTCCCTTCCCTTCCCTTCCCTTCCCTTCCCTTCCCTTCCCTTCCCTTCCCTTCCCTTCCCTTCCCTTCCCTTCCCTTCCCTTCCCTTCCCTTCCCTTCCCTTCCCTTCCCTTCCCTTCCCTTCCCTTCCCTTCCCTTCCCTTCCCTTCCCTTCCCTTCCCTTCCCTTCCCTTCCCTTCCCTTCCCTTCCCTTCCCTCTACATAATTTTTAACTTCCAATAGTCAAATTGTCAAATGAGTGGAACATGATACCTACAGAGTTGGTATGCTTGTACTTAGACTTGCAGATCATGGTTTGATAATATCTCTTGTGATTTATGACCTAGTGGACAGCCCGGTTTGTGAATTTAAACAAGTTCTCAAGAGACAAACACATGGAGATGGGGCTTATGGCTGTGCAGTTGGCAGCCCACATTCGAAGCAAACCATCAGAAGATAACCATCTTGATGCTATACCCCTCCTTCCTTGTATGACCTTCTCTCCTACTGTGAGCTTCTGTGAGGTGTCTCACAGTTTGGGATAGAAGTAAGTTGGGAAATACAGTTCCCATTCCTATTGTTTTCAAACACAGGGGCAAAATGTGCCAGGCTTTGTTGAGCAATTTGCTTGTGGGAGTTTTGCTCAATTGATGATTCAGAATTTGTCTTGTGGTTTGGCTGACTAGCAGGGATAGAAACAACCAATATTCAAAAATTATTTAAAAACATGTGTGACCTTGTCTGCACCATCTGGACAGTTCAGCAAGAGCCCTGTTTTTAGAAGATGGCCTTTTCTCTTTCCATAGATTCTACCTCAACCTATGACAGAGCTAAAGTTGATCAATGACCTATGATTAGCTTTTTCTCTCCCAACATTTATTTGCTTTTTCAGTGGAATTGATAACATATGAAAAGAAACTGTGCAACCCTCTAATTCAAGCTAGAGTATGTGATTTCAAAAATTAATTTATTAAATAAATAAGTAAATAAATAAAAATATCTACTTAAAAGGCAAATTGTGATAGCCTTTCATCTACAGCTCTCTGCATTCAGAGGTATCACAATTTATAAGAAACAGGAAAAATTAAGCTTGCAAGAAAACATTGTAAGTAATAATAATAATAAAAAGGATGAAGCTTTACAAGGTTAATGAAATGAATCAGATATCTTAGCACTTTTAAAGGATTTGTAAGAAAATGTCTACCATCACTGTACATAGTACCTTCCACTTGAAAATTAAATGGCATATCCTGAAATGCTCTGCAAAACTGAAGAATATGCCTTGCAAAGTGCATCTAGAAAATATCCCTAAATGCTTACCTGTGTCTTCCTTTTAGTAGACGAATATTCCCTAGCTTTGCTCACCTAAAGCACAATACAGGGAAAAAAAAGCATATTGTTGGTATGTTATGAAGCAATATTTTTTTTTTTCAGAAAAGGTGCCCAGCTTCATTGGACCTCATTAATAATGGTCTAAGCAGCCAGCAGCTTCTATAAATCCCCAAATACTGTTTTAGTTTTTCAAGGACATCTCACTTGCAGATGTGAAGGGTACTGGTAAATGCATTCTCAGATTGAACTGGCTTCAGAGGACCAATCATATATTCCCTCATTTGAGTGAAATACCGTAATTCAAAAGCAAAATACTGACATTTAAATGTTATCTGATCGTGTGGACACTTAATATATAATTATATATAAGGACACTTAATATATAATTATGCAAAAAGCTGAATATGCACATCTATATTCCTTGCACTGCTTACTCCCTGCCTTTCATGGTTTGTACTGGTGGGATTTGCAAACTATTTTATCTCAAGTTGAATGATGAAGTAATGATTTCTTTTATGTGATACAGTCTGTTCCCACAGTACAATTCCGTGCCAGTTTCAGGACATCGACATTCTTCTGGACTTCACTTGGGGGGTCATGTGATATCAAGATTTTCTTCTGTAAAAATGCTTCTGAACCCAGATGGTAGCTGAGCATCTGAGTATGCATAAGCACATTAGCAGACAGCAAAACCAGAGCACAATACAAATCACACTGTCCTCCCCTTCCCACCCGAGCAATTTAGCACACACCAGCACACCTACACTGTACTCATTAGGCGTGTTTTTATACATAAAATGTTCTTTCATTGACTTCGGCAGCTCCTTCCTCAACCACTAGTATTAATATCTTCATCTTATTTTCTACCTGGTAAATATGGAGATATTTGGATTAGGATTACTACTGCATGGTTACTCTGCTGTCTGTGTCATCATATCATGTGGTTTTCTTGAGTAGAGGTTTTACTGATAGTTCAAATGCAGTAATATTAAAGACTAACTGCAAGGGATAGATCTATTTTTCATCTCCTTTAACACCATTTTTATACCTGGTAACGCCATTGATTACACGTTATAGTTGCAAGACTTTTGTCTTATTTTGCAACTGCAGCTGCAATTCTATTTGGTGGGGTGCTTCATTTGAGCATTCACTTGTTCCACGTTAGTGATAGATCCAAGCTGTGTCAAACTACCAAATTTAAGACTTCTTATTCTGGGGAATGAATATACCCTATTAATGATTACAGTTGTGGTTACACATTAACTGCCTAGGATGCAAACCAAGACACTTGCATTGAAACAAGTGGAAAAGGAGCAAGTTCAGAGCATGAGGAGAAGCAGAAGTAGACAGTGCTGGGTGGCTGAGACATGTAATGATTTTCTGTTTATGCTTTGAGTACTTTGAGTAACAGTAATTCTGTTAGCAATCTTGCCTGAAGTTCTCTCTCCCCTCCCCCCTACTCCACCCCCCCTCAATTGCATCAAATTCGTATTGAAATATTCCGTCCTTATAGAATTCCCCTCCCTCTTCCCAGATCTCCTCCTCATCACTATCCCTGTCCAGTAACTTCTTTCTCATAATATCTCCACTTCACATTGGATACTAAAAGACATATTGGTAAATAAATTCCCATGAAAATATGGGAGCTCAAAACTTTTACAGCATGGGGAAAGTTGGAAACAGACCTCGTGTCTCCATGTCACCAGTGCTGGAAGAGCATCTCTGCAGATGTTGCGGCAGTAGCATGCCAGTGCATTACAGCATCAGCATTATGAAGAGACAGCAGGATAGCACAATCTGCTCTCATCTAGACTCCACCAGACTGAAAGCTGAGGTCTGGAGTAGAAGGCTGGTATGAGAGCAGGTTTATAACCTCAGTGCAGACAAGAATGCAAATTCTGAAGGATTGAGGCAGAAGTATTAGAGAAACAGCTCCCAAGTCCCAGCCAACTTCCAGTTGAATCAAATTCCTATTGGCTCTCAGAGAGCCACGATTTTTCACACAGTGTTTCTGCATCACATCTGTACTTAAATAATTCCTCAACACTGCTGCTTTTGTACAGAGGGAGAACAGATTATCAGGGTAAATGGCAGGACTTCATGTATCCCTGAAGGAGTAAGTATTTGGCATTTCTCACCATGAAATGCCAGCACACCTGGCACCATCTCTCCCTCTCTCAAACAGCCTTTTTATTTCTGAGATGAAACTTCCTACATCAATTTCAATATCTGTTGTGGAAGAAACATTTCCACTAGACAATTTGTCTCAATGATATTTCCCCAGTTTATTCATGTCTATAGATGTTTGGTGCTCTGTAGACTATTTTAAAGATGTTACAGACAGCTTAAGGAAAAAAAAAAAAAAAATCCTACTATCAGTATAAATAGAAAATATATAGGGAACTAAATTGTCTTGGAAAAGTTTTTTTCAATTTTGCAAGTTGAAGAAAAATAAATTATCTACCATAACTACTCCACTGAAGTGGAACAGTTAACTAAGTTCCTCTAACACCATTTCCTTTTAGGTAAATCCCCCCAAAGAGTGTAAGCCCCAGTCTTCTATGCCTTGAAAGCCTTGTTGGTGCAAACATACAGGTTTTACATGTGTATGCCACACACAACCTGCACACACAGAACACTGGCCTGATCTGATGAAGTCCAACACATCTTTCATTGACTGAGATATCCTTTTTCATGTAAGCATTGTCATTGACTTCAGAGGGACGATTTCCACGAGTAAACTTAGTCATGTGTGTGATGACAGGACCAGGGAGTGGGCATGAGCACATGATCTTGCTTTCTGTACAGAACGGACACACATTGCCCCTTTTGTTATGATTTCCCATGGTGGAAACCTCATTCTGCACCAGGCTGGAGCGTGATAGACCGACAGGTGGTCCTTGTTAGGGAGGTCACTGACACTGCCAAGCAGCTTTTGAAAGGCAACATTACACCTAGAAGGTTATCAGGCTGGAGACACGAAGTCTAAAACAATTTCTCTGACAATGTTGTAAATAGGTAGTATATCTGGCACATTTTCAGACTTAAAGCACAGAAGATTAAAGTTCATCTTCACCTATGTCCCCCCCTTGCCGTCAGAGCACACACCTCCCCTACACTTTGTCTAGAAGCACCTTGCAGACGTAGTGAAGTTCTGAAAGAGCTACTTTAATTATAAGTGCTACAGTAATGAATTCAAGTACACTCATTTATCATAGAGGGCTTCCCCATCTGTCTCTAAAGTATGCTCAAAAATGTTGTGTATTTGATAACAAGAAGGTTGAGAATTTATCACATTTTAGTTTTAAACACTCCATTTTGGTTAGCTTTTTGTTAAGACCGTACAACTACATTTTGACTGAAAGAACAGATTGGTGTGTGTGTGAGCGTGCGTGTGTGTGCGCGCGCGCATGTGTGTGGTCTCTTCCTAATTTATTTGCACTTCAACCCATTGGGATCAAGCTGCAATCCCTGTAGGCAAAGGAAGATTAGGGAAAGCGACTGACTGTTTTTTCCCAGACACAGAAGGGAAAGCGACTTCTCAAGTACCGCAAGTTTTTCTGGCCAGTGTACAAATTGTTCCCGAGTATGGAGAGTTTCCAAAAGACCTAATTAGCAACTCGCTGCAAACATTTCTTTGCATTAGCTAATGATCCGGCTACACTTGTAAGCAAACAGTACCAACATATCTAATCAATGCAGAAAAACCAACAGAATGCCTATTAAACATCTGGATGTAATTTTCTAGTTACACTTAGAACAAAATGAAAACATATGCAGGTTTCTTTGATCTATGCCTCAACAAAGAAATTGTCGATAAAAAAAAAAAAAAACACACACAAAAAAACACACTGCCCAGTCAATGTGTCATTTTCATAAAGCCTGGTCATTTCTCTTCAAATGTTCCCAGTTTAATTTTGTTGGTTTCCTGCAATCTCTAATTTTACCATATTGTGTGAAACCACAAGGGATTCTTTGGATTTGATTTTATTTGAGGTTTTACTGCTGCACGATCTGCTACTGACTTTTTTTTTTTTTTTTTTTAAGTTCAGCTTGGGGAATTTTTAAGGGTGAGAGAATGGGGGAAGGGAATAAGGGAATACAGACTAGGTGGTAAAATGACCTTCTGATTTTATTTTTTTTTTAATTTTATTTTTATTTTTAACATTCTTGCCTACAAGGAAAGCTACTAATTAAAAAGAAATCAAATTACAAAGAGGGTACGCAATGGCTCTTAGCCAAAAGATAGCGAATAATTAGAAATGTAATTGCTTTACCCTGCTCATATAATTTGCACTTCATAAATAAAGAAATATTTTAAAAGTTATATTGTTTTGAATACCCTCATAATAATTATTTTTCTTGCAGCTGAATTTATAGAAGTTCACTTCTATACCACATGCACTGTGTGAATCAGATACTATTTTTTTCTCTATTCCACCTATCCTGTCATTAAAAAAGACAAAAACATAACAACACCCTCCCCCCACGCAGATATACATAATTTTGTGAAGTACTCTGTTTCTCTTTTGGTTGAAAATCCAATGATCTCTCAGTCTCAAATTTACAAGTGCAAAATCTATTGAATTTTATAATAGCTTCCTACGCGGATGTGCTCTAACTACATAGGTAGTTGAGTGGTGAGATAAATCACAAATTCACTAAATTGTGTCCCAGCCCCCTGCTGCAAACTCTTGGTGATCAACATCATCAACATTTTTATTATATGTGTTGGTTTGTGGGAAGTTAAAAAATATTGCTTGTAAATAGTACTGCTAACAGTGAAGGAAAAAATACAAACACTATGGTAATTTGAACATCATACAATACATCATTTCCCTAAAGAGCAGATGCTACATCTGAAGCTCTTTCAGTACAGTCAAACTAAATTTTGGGCCCTGATACCACTTTTTTGTTGTTGTTGACTTTTGTTGTTGTTGAAAGCTCAAACTGCTTTCAGCGTGAATTTTGAGTACATAGTCAATGAAGGATTAAGCCTTCTGCTATATGAGGTAAGAACACTACATTAAAATCCTTACAGTGAAAAATAATTGCTTTGAAAAGCAGATCAGAACTGATGATATAACAGAAGGGCTGGGGGTGGGGGTTAAAGACCATCTTCTTAGTGTACTTTTTAAAACAGAACTGTGGTATAAGCACAGCTATTGCAATTCAAAATTAAAATTGTGTAGGGTAATTACAGTACTGTGGTGTAACAACCTCGTATAAAACACTACCTTGAGTCAAACACAGTTCTTTACAATATGCTTAGCCAAATTTTGGCCTACCTCTCAGTGGTGTTATTTTGCGTTGCTGTGAAGTGAGGATGTTAAGGTTTTTTGCGGGATTAATCCAGATTTATAGCCAAATTAATCCTGATTTTTTCTAACAGGCAAATGTTGTGCTCTAATTGGCCAGAGATGATGAATTATAAATTAGCTAAATATCAGACAAGAAAAGATTCTATTGCTACTTTTGCTGCTTTTACAGCTCTTCTATCTTGATTATGATGAAGAAGATTCAAAATGCCCTTAAGTGTCTGATTTCAGAATCTAAGTGGGTTAAAGGCACTTGTTAAAAGAAATCAGAAAAGTAGAACTTTTCTGCTTCTGTTAAAACATGCCTTGAACATTTTAATGATGACAAATAAAGATTACAAGACATTTCGACTTTCATGTAGGTGAGCAATTTTATATATATATATATATATATATATATATATATATATAAACTTTTGTTTAGGTTCCAAAACACAGTGCGGTTTTAATGATATATCTGTTAATATCTCATTAACAACCTGTGCCAGCAGGTTAAGCACAGCACAACCAAAGTTAGGTAAGCGTTACGTTATTACAGACTCCATAGCTACCAGGTACACACACAAAGTATATAATAATACACTTGTGTTTTATGGCATCTTTCATCTGAGGATCTAAGTACTTTATAAGCATTAATTAATTAAGCTTTCTAATACCATGAAGAGAGCTGTGAGTTAGCTTGTCCAAGGGAAGAGCTGGGAACAGAACTCAAGATGTTTAGCTCTACTCATGCATGTGTAATGCCAGGCAAGTTTGCATTCCCATCCTGGGAAACACAATGCAATAACACCGAGATTCGACTCTCATCTTAAAAAAAAAAAAAAAAAAAAAAAAAAAGTCCTTGTTTGCTTGCATTTATTTTTATATTCACAACTGTATAAACGCACATATATTGGTCCTGAGGGGGTGCCCAGGGGTGTCTCGGGGAGGCATGCTGGGAGACCTCCGCACTCTGGCAGGGCACCTGCACCCTGGGGATGTGTAGTGTGGCTGTGGTAGCAGAGAGAGACAGGGTGGGTGAGGAGAGGGAGAGGGGGAGCGGAGAAGGTAAAAGGATCAAAAAAAAAGGAAAAGAGATGGAAAAAAAAAAAAAGGGAAAAAGATAGAAAAGAAGTGAAAAAGGGGAGGGGGGAAGAAACTAAGAAAAGGAAAAGAAAGGGAAAGAAAAGGAAAGAAAGAAAAAGGAAAAGAAAAAGGGAAAAGGAAAAAGAAAAACTAAAAAGAAAAAGAAAAAAGAAAAGAGAAAAAAGAAAAAAAAGAAGGAGAAAAGGTAAAATGACAAAAGAAAAAATGAAAACAACAACAACAAAAAAGCGAAATGACAAAAAAGGGCAAAAATGTAAACGACAAAAAAGCAAAACGACGAAAAATAGGGAAAAATATAAAGAGCGAAAAAAAAGCAAAACGACAGGAAAAAAAAAAAAAAAAAAAGAAAAAAGGAAAAAAAAATACCAGGAGAGGAAAATGACGAAAAGAAGGAAAAAAAAATAATTAAAAAGCAAAACGGCAGGGAAAAAAAAAAAAAAAAAAAAAAAAAAGACAAAAAAAAGAGAGGGAAAAAAAAAAAAAAAACACAAGAAAAACATCCAGGAAAAAGAAAAAAAAAAAGAATAATAAAAAACCAGCCCCCACACCCCTAAGCGTGGGAACGCGGCCGGGCCGCCGGGCCGCCGGGCCGCCGGGCTCTGCTCGCCCCGCCCCGCCCCGCCCCGCCCCGCCTCGCGGAGCCGGCAGCCCCGGCCGCAGGGACGCGCAGGCGCCGCGCAGGGTGCGCGCAGGCAGCCCCGCCGCCCCGCCCCGCCCCGCCCCTCCTCTCCCTTCTCCCCTCCCCTTCCCGCCCGCCCGCCCGGCGGCCCCACGTTACTTTGATTGACAGCTCAGCCTCCCCGCTCTCCTTCCCACCGACCTTCCCCTCTCCCCGCCGCTCGGCGCGCTCCGCGCCCTCCTATTGGCCGGCGCCGAGCGCTCCCGCCGCTCCGCCAGAAACGCTTCCCAGCGAAAGGCAGAGCGGCGCTCCGCCGGCCGCTCTCCCCATTGGCCCGCGGCCCCACAACGCGTCACGGCCCCACGTTGGCGCCGGCGCCGGCGATTGGGCGGGCGGCGGCGGCGGCGCGCCCCCCCCCAGCCCCGCGCGGCGGCGTGGGCGGGGCCGTGCGGCTGGTTAGCTGGCGGAGTGTGAAACCGCGTGTTAATGCAAGCGGCGCGCGCGGCTCCGCTCAGCTCGGCTCGGCTCGGCGCGGCGCGTCCCGCACGGACACGGCCGCGCGCCCGGCCCCGCGCCCGCGCCCGCACCCGCACCGCTCAGCACCGCCCGGCCCGGCCCGGCCCAGCCCAGCCCGGACGTCCCGAACTCCATCGCGGAGCGGAGCGGAGCCGTGCGGTGGGGCGGGGGGAGGAGGAGGAGGACGAGGAGGAGGAGGACGAGGAGGAGGAGGAGGAGGAGGATGAAGAGGAGGATGCCGCCGCCGCCGCCGCTGCGATGCGCCGCCCTCGGGGGGCTCTGCTGAGATGTGCGCCCCGGTGCGCGCCCGCCCGCAGCAGGCTGCAGCCGAGCCGTGGCGAGGAGGAGCGCCCCGTCTGAGATAGCCCCGACAAGGACGCTTCCAGCCTTTTGATTTTCTTTTTTTTTTTTTTTTTTTAATCATTTTTTAATTATTATTATTTTTTTTTTCCCCATCCGACGGGGCGGGCGGCTTTTGTGTCCCTTTTGTCCCGGGCACCCCCTCCGCAGCCCCTCCCGGCTCTGCGCGCCGTGCATGTGCTGCCGGCGCTGCTCCGGCCGGGGCCGGCTGCGCGCAACCCCCCTTCGCCCCCTCCCTCCTCCTCCTCCTCCTCCTCGTTGTCCCGCCGCCCTCCCGTGCTCGGCGCCCCGCGGGCTGCCCATGCCCCGTCCCCCCCGCCGGCGCCCGGGAGCAGCGCGGCCCTCCCCGGAGACTTTCCCTCTGCCCCCCGGCCTGTGACGGTCCCGTGCTCGCCGCTCCCCGCCGCCTGGATTTCCCCAGCAGCCGAGGAGCCGCCCGGCCGTCGGAGCCGGGCCCGTCCCGTCTGGTCCCGTCCCCGGAGCGACAGCGACACAAGCCCGGGGATGTCCCCGCGGCGGGGGCACTGAGCGTCGCCGCCGCCCCCCCGCCGCCCCTCGGGGCGTGAGCCGCGCTGCGAGGGAGCCCCCGCGGCGGCCGGAGCCATGTTCCCGCAGAGCCGGCACCCCGTAAGTGCGGGACGGGACGGGACGGGGCGGGGGGGGGTGCGGGACGGGGCCGCGTACCCGCTTTGTTCGGCGGCGGGGCTGGCACCGGGGCTGTGCCGAGCCCCACGGCGGGCGGGACGGGGACGGGGCGGCCCCGCGGGGAGCCTCGTCCCCGGCGATGAGGGACGGGAAGGTGGGTAACAAGTGCCTGGGGGTGGGCCGGGCTCCCCGCATCCCTCCTCCCCGTATCCTCCCTCCGGCCCCCGGCTCTCAACGTGCCTCTCTCTCCCGGTCCGGCCGCCGCCGCGCCAGACCCCGCACCAGGCTGCGGGCCAGCCTTTCAAATTCACCATCCCGGAGTCGCTCGACCGCATCAAGGAGGAGTTCCAGTTCCTCCAGGCGCAGTACCACAGGTGAGCGGGATGGGGAGGGGGGGGGGTCAGGGGCCGGGGCCGGGCTGGGCCGGGCTGGGCTGGGCTGGGGTCGTTCCCCCCCCCTCCCTCCCTCCCCCCTCCGCCCGCCCCCCCGGGGCTCGGTGGGGCTGCAGCGAGCGGCGGCGTCCAGGCGGTGGCGTGCGGAGTCGCGGCGGAGCCCCGGCTGGGGGCCGCGGGGCTTTGCGGGCCCCTCTGCCCTCGGAGCATCCCCCGGGGGCGAGCGGCGGGGCAGGGGGCGACCGAGACCCGTGCCGGGTGCCCCGCACCCGCTGCATCCTGCTAGTGCGGGTGCGAGGTGGCTGTGCTGTGCACCGTGGGTTTTGGGGGTTTCGGAGGGAGACCGGCACGGATCCTGCGGCACAGAGCGATAAGGAGGTGACATCTCGGGCTTGCTCCTTCGTGTGAAGGCCATGGTGAGGATTGTAGGAAGGAGCACACGAGTACCGGAGTTGACACAAAGTTAATGTGAGCCTGCCGAAGCCGTGGCTGCGTTTCCAGTTGCAGTGCTGCTCTCCTGACGTTCCCGTTGAAAGCGTTTGCTCTTGCTGCGGGAGAGCCTGCAGGGATTTAGGGAATGGTTTCTTGCGTGCAAAAGGTGTTTGTCCGTAATCTTCCTGTATTTTGTACTCACGTGCACCTGAATAGGAAAAAGACCTCTGTGACCTTCCATGCTAGAAATCGCTTGGTTTTGATTAGGCTTCCCTTTTCCCCCTGATGATGCTGTAGTCTGAATCTTATCTAAGATTGTTTCATTGTCTAAGCCATTTATTACTTTAGAATCACAATGTAAGCTATAAACATTGCAACTGTAAATGGAAAATGGTGGCTTACACACTAATTGCTTCATAGGATGCTTGTTTCATTTAAAAAAAAAAAAAAAAAAAGAGAACAAAAGAGAAAAATCAGTTTGCCAGAGAACAAAGGGAATGTTTTGGCTTTTGCCCTCAGTGAAAGTAGTCAAAATTATACTGCTGTTAGTGATAAGATAGGCAACTTGTTTTTCTCCTCTGAAAACAAAAATAGAAAACAAACTTGGTAGTAATTGATAGTCAAAGCTACTTACATCAAGCTGCGGGTGAGATAACAGAAGCTAGAGGTTCTTTGAGGTTAGGAATTGCAGACGTGCCCAAGTTGTAATTCCAACCGTGAATGGTGTTACTTGGCTGCAACTTACTGAACGTCATATGCAAAGAAGTACTTTGGCTACTCAGAAGAACTTTGGAGAAAGTCTGTTCCTGTCGTAGCCTGAGAGTTGTAGTGCTTCATCTGTGTAGCAGTTCTGGAGGCGGTTTCGGGGCTCTCAAGCAGTACTCATGAAATACCTCCTAAATTTCCCGTTCAGCCCTTGTATTTAAAGTATGAATTAAGACTTTTCTCTCTGTGTTTGCATGTTAGTTTATGAGTTTCTTTAATTATCTGTTTCTGTCAAAATACAAATAAAGTGGTGAATGTCAAAACAATGACATAACAGTTACATTAAAGTGTGATCTATTTTGTAGCCTTAAATTGGAATGTGAGAAACTGGCAAGCGAAAAGACAGAAATGCAGAGGCACTATGTGATGGTATGTATGTTTGTTTTTCTTTATTTCAGTAAATATCTTCTAATGCACTGTAAGCCCGCATAACGAAATAATGTATGCTCCTTTATTTGCAGTATTATGAAATGTCATATGGATTAAACATTGAAATGCACAAACAGGTAAGACATTTTGTTTTCTAACCCACATAATCTACAGTCTGTCTAGTGTGTTTAAATGTAGCTGTGCTGTTTGTATTCAGATGACCTCAGCATGGGTCTGAATAGGCTGATTTGTAGCAGTGATTAGCAGACCTTTGCCTACCTGCTGTCAGGTGAGGTATAGGTTAGGTTAATCCACAGGACTTCCTTGGTATTGGTCCTGAAAGATGGTGTGAGACGTGGGAAAGGTCTTGTCTCTGTGGTTTTTAAAAACGTAATTCAGTGCCTTGTGTGGTTCTGTTTTGTCACTGGTAAGAGCCTTTGATTATGTAGAACTGGTCTTACGCGTGTGTAGCATATGTAGCGATAGTTGCTCAAATCCTTGCCATTTAGAGGTATGAAAAGATTAGTGGCTTGGAAAGCTCAAGTTATGACTATAAGTTTGCAAGTTCCCATAAAATTCACACTTATGGCCCCTATAATGGTGAATAAAAAGAGTATTGAAGTGGAACAAGACACTAAGGACCTCATAAGAGAAGAAAAGCTAAATGATTGCTCAGCCCGGAGGACCCTCAATTGACTAGTCATTGTCTGCCAAATAAAGCATTAATGGCAGAGTGTAAGTATTCTGTAGATACGCTGACATTCACTTTTTCATCAAGATGCCGGTACAATAAGTCTTTCAGAAATCGATGGCCTCTTAAAAAAATTATCATTAGATGAAGTTGCACAGTTGGACACATTTCAAAGTGCAACAATACAATTCTTTCTTGAAGTGTATGTGCTATTTCATCTAAAACTCTTGTTTCATTAAATTAAAGAGCATGGCTGACCGGTTAGGGCACAGCGAAGAAATTGATTAGTTCAGGCTTCGGATCTTCAGTATATTCAAAGACTTTCATTAAGTGAGTGAATTGCAGAGTTGAATTTTGCTTTTGTAACTCAAACTCTTTGATTTTTGTTTTGTTTTCCAGTAAAAATATTGCATTTCTTAAGATGGGATGGTAGTTCCACAATAACTTTCTGTTTGCAAAGCTGAGTAGGTATTACATGTTGCCTTTTTTAGAGGTGTGCTAGTTTGAATCCAAAATTCTGGTAAAAGCAGGAATATTAAGACAACCTCCTTGTTTTTAAAGTGATACACTGCTGAGGCAAGTGGAACAACTGGAGTGGTGGCTGACTTGTTCCTATACTGTAGCTGCTGTAGTATTGTCTTCTGTGTGTGTGTGTTAGAAGAATATCATTCTTTCTGTAAGGCAGTTCTTTCATGCTCTGTGATTTTTGGAATTCTCTCTATTAATTTATTCTTAACTTCATGGCAGGCTAACTTGTGAGGAAGCCAACATCCATAAAGAAGCTTCATTTGGTTCAAAATGTGTGTTATTTTCATAAGATTTTGACAGTAAATGTACTAGGAATTAACTTCAGGTAAAATCAATTAAGCCCACAAGATTAAAGAGTGTCAGAACTGAGGTTTCCACTTTGACCTTAACATCTGTGTATTGCAAGGGTTTAATGCTCTGTATGTATGGCAACTATAATTACATACCGAGTATTCGGTGATACTTTGGAAGCTTTTAAGATTTATGGCAGAGCATTATACCTGCGTTGGTTCTAGCTGGGGAAAATAGAGCACATTTACTCTGTGTGCTCTTAGCAGAAGAAAAAGCATTTGAAGGGATAAATAATTTTCCCTGGTTATGAGTCTTAGATACCATGCTTTTACATGTTAAGTATTCTGATTAAAAGTAGCACCTTCATATTAAAGACTCTTGATTTAGATGCCTGCAGTGAGGATGCCTAACACTGTTAGAATTCAGTACGTAGGTGGTCTCAGCTTACAGGAGACAAAAAAAAAAAAGCCACCAATGACATTCTTTTGAATTTCCACTGCTAACGATAAGTTCTGAGGAGGCTTTTGGCAGATAGTAATCATAATTCTTATTAAAACTGGTGACGTCTAGCCCCAAGGGTGTAGCCAGGCTCAAACTGATGCTTTTTGCTGGCTGATCACCAGCATGGCCTAAGTGCTCATTATGTTGTAGAGAGGGCCTTTGGAGCTCTCATTACGTTTGACAGGAATTCTCTCTAGGGGGAAACTGGGCATTAGCTAGACTCCTGACAGGCTGAAATTATTCCTGCTTTATGGCTTATAACCAAATGCTAGCAAGGCATCATCAGGGGACACGAAAAATTGTCATTTCTGACAACATCTTTGTTACTGAAAAATGCAGTGATGGGGAAACTTTCCACTGAACAAGCTTTAATGTTCTTAAGGCCTGCCTACTATGTGGATGCTGTACTCGCTCTGTGTGAAGCTCTTCAGTGTGCTTGGGCTGCTGATGTAAAAATAAAAAATTATACCGAGCTGGTGTTCCTTTATGCAGTGCGCTGCTTACATCATTGTTGAAGGTAGGGTCACTTCAATAAAATGATGTAGTTGTAGTTTGCCTACTGATGAAAGGGTTGACTTCTTGTACTGATAAAGTTTCATCAGCAGTTTATTAAATGAAGAGTTATTTAACTCTCAATTCAATTCTGTAATCTGTTATAATCTCGCTAAAATAAAAATAGTTAGGACTTGAATGTTGCTATAAACACAGTTCCTTGAGGTGAACTTTCCGTACACGAGCAGCTGTACTGCAGAGTTTTTCACTTGAATATGTGACAGTATGTTTAAATCCAGGTACTACTGTTGCATTTCAGCCAGTTGTCTAAACACTGGTCAAGAAATAATCTTTTGGGTGCATTTTTGGCTGGCTTGTATGGTGTTTTTTTTTTTTTTGTTGTTTGTTTGTTTGCTTTTGTTCTTGCTTCTGTTTTAATAAGAGTTTCAAATCGGTTCTTAAGAGGATGTTGTGTCTGGATTTTTATACTGTTTTCAGAGATAATTATCTTAAGGTGGTATATGGTTACTAATGTTAGCATCTCTGAAACAGAAACAAGTATCAGAGGATTTGTTTAGGATAGGTGCATTTCATGCAGATACCCTTTTCATGTTTGTCAAGAAGACAGAGTGAATAAGGATGTTTTGTATGGTCTTAAGTTTCTCATCTGGTATTTCATCCAAGTCAGATTTTCCCACTGTGACATCTGTGGCTGGCAAAGCAGATGCATTAACTACTAGTGCCAAGATGTAGAGTCTGTTGGGCGTTAAAAATCCCACTGTACTTAAAGGGTTGCTGCCCTTGGCTATTAGGGCAGCACCTCTTTATTTTCACCAGCTCTGTCTGTCATCTTCTGTCATAAGTCAGGAGATAAGACTTCCTGTGCGTTTAATGCCTAGATTGTTCAGGTGCAAGATTAGCTTTTGTTCAGTGGCAGGCAGCCAAAGAAAGAAAAATTCATCACTGCTGAACCAACTGACAGACTATATAAACTACTACGGTATTTGCGTGTCTGCTATCCCAATGGTGACAGCTGGGTTTCCTTCTCTTTGGGTGGGTTATTGTGATCTTTGTGACCCGCCTTGAGGCAGACCTGTCATTTAGTACCTTGCCTCTCATGGAAAAGTATACAAACTCCTAAACTGTGTTATGTTAACCAGTTGTACAGGAATTAAATGTCTGTTTTATCCTGGACTGCTTTATGAAATCATTTCTAATGCTATGCGTTCAAGGACCGAGTCTTCTACTGATATCTCATTAGAATATTAGTCTTCAGGAGTGGGTTAAATAGAAGGGAATTAAGAAGCTTAGTTAGCTCTCTACAGCTCCTGAGTAGGACAGCTGTGCTGTTGAAAGGGATTTGAAGATAAATTAATTTTTTTTTTCTTTTTTCCTACTTGCATTTTAATTACTGAAAGGAAAAAACTTCATGAATCCTAAAGGTTTTGATGGTGTGCAGTGAGTGTTTCAAGGGGATTTTGTAGTTGGCTCTGTCATATGTATACGTGCAGAACCTGCTTTTGTTTTAAAAGAGAAAATGGTAAATTTAATTGGGGCATATTTTTCTTTCAAATTGTACATACTCTACAACTATTGGACTTCTAAATGAGCGCAGTTGTATCACCAATGTAGCCATTTCAGATGCGACTGGAGGTGCCAGTTTGAACAGAGAGGAAAGCCTGGAGTAATGAGCTCGACTTTCTCAACTTTTGAACCACATTCAAGCTCAAGACTGACATTGTTAAGAAGTTTTCTGACAGATTCAGGGCACTCAGTGAAATATGTCTCCATGTGGCTTTTAGATAACCATATTGTCAGATACCATCTATTATGTCAACTTCATATACAACTTAATCAAATAGTATGTCATAGTATTAACACTGTACATATGTTAAATACTGCCAGATCATCTCTCGTTTTAGACTTGGTCTGCCAGATTTCAGGTTCATCACAGAGCCACGGAGGGAAAGAAGGAGCTCTTTCCTACCAGCTGTGCTGTCAAACTTCCCTTGCATTGCCAGAACTTAGGTTACTAAATTTATGTTGGTGTGCTTTATTTGTGCATTGTTTCAAACAGGGAAAACAAAACAAACCAACCAACCAAACAAAAACAGCTGGTACTTTTTGGGGCAGGGAGAAGAAAAGGAAGGAAGATTCTTTGTGAAGCAGTAACTCTTCTCTGACAACAGATTCTGGGGAGAAAGCTAAACGCTTTTACTCTTTTGCTGGTTGTAATACCAAACTAAGCTGACAAGTATTTGAATTGCCTTTCACCCCTGCTCTACTCCAGCACTCCAGTTTTGTAACAAAGGGTAAAATTGCATTGCATCTCCTATGCAAAATGGAAGATAGTATCTGCTGGGTTTGATAGTGGGTCACCATTAGTACACAGTGAATGAATCTAAAACCAATTTTAGGTTAACTTACGTTTATCAGAAGACACTATTTTAAAAGCGATAGCAGGCTTGAGTAGAGTTAATGACGTCACCTTTCCACTGAATGTAAGATTTGGGAGTACCTAAGGGCAGTTTTGTCAAACACTATTTTCATCTTTTACATCATGCTTCTTAGTTGGACCCTGGATGTAGTTACTTGAACAATTGCAGTTACTCACGTACTTTCAGAAAGGGGAAAACAAAAGCTGATGGGAAGAATTGCTGATTTTTCAGAGTGTATGTGCTGTAACAGGTAGTTTAACAAATTGGTCCTTGTTGTTATTCTTAGGCTGTGGCTTGTCAAGTGCTTGAATAAAGGTTGACCCATGTTCAGCCTGAATGTATGACTTCTTGCTGGTATGTTGTGTACTCTGACTCCCCGATCATCTTACTGGCGTCACACAGTGACTTGCTCCAGTTTGCTTCCTTCTCGACAAAAAAGGGGAGCAAGAAGGGCAACTTTTTTTTGTTTGTTTCTTTGTTTTGTTGTTGTGTGTTGTTTTTTTTTTTTCCTTCTCAACCAGCAGTTTATACTCTTACCATTGTGTTCTCCTAGGAGGTATAGCCATCATCATCAAAAGGTTGTGAGGCTGGTGCGTGTTCAAGTTGTCCTCTTCTGTAAAATTGCTTTCTAATGTGTTTTTCACCCTCAGTTGTGCTGTTGTGGGGAGAAGGTTGTCCCAAATGCAGGACAAGCAAGGCAATTGTTTGTTCGTTTGTTTGTGAAGGGAAACTTGATTTTCTTTGACCTAGTTAATATTATATTTATTTGATAACCTCTAGTTCTCAAGGAAGTTTGGTTGTTCATCTCTAGCTGCCTTTTCCGTTCACTCAAAATTTTAGACCTCAGTCATATGCTGCCTGTGGTGACTCATTTTGAGATTGGGCAGTCTCAGCCTACACAGCTCTTTAAAGTACGAGTTGTTCCATAGCTTTGATCTTCTTCCTTGCCTTTCCGTGAACCTTTTCCATTTTTAGTCTACCCTGTTGGGATGAGGGCACAAGAACTAAATGCAGTTCTCTGGGTCTAGGTGAACCAGAGATTTATATGACAGCATAATTGTTTTCAGGATTTTTTTTCTTCTCTAATAAAGTTTTTGATATCTGATTTCTTGGCTACCAAGAAATGCTGAGCTGTTGAAGCCACCTTTCATATTTGAGTTCATGCTCGTGAATGGTGATGGTTCCATCACTTACCACTTTACACTGAGGCTAGGGGTGGCTGCTCCCAGTGTGTCCCAGTGTATTCTGTTTAAATGTGTTATTTTTACTGCCCACTTCAACTTGTAAGGTCTGTTTGCATTTCTTCAGTAAGTCCTTGTCCCTCTTTTGAATGAATCCTCTTCTTGGGAAAAAAAAATAAATATATCTTTTACTCGTTGTATGCAGTCTTTTTTTGTACGCTGTCTTTTTCTAGACTGCACTGCTGAACAAACCTGTAAACCAGTAAAGATCCATATGAAGCTCCACTCACTGCTTGACCTCGTACTTTTATGAGAGCTGACAATCTTCCTTTGCCCTGTTTCCTATTTTTTGGCAATTATTTGTCTGTTTATGACACAGTGCTAGAGGTGATTGAAGGGTAGGTTAGAACTTAAAAAACAGAGTCTATTCTTAACTGAGCTCTAGTTTAAATCTGACTAGATTTAAAAAGCAGTTATTTCCTAAAGTCATTTATTTTAAAATAAGGCCTAGTGATTAAATTATTTTTTCCCCCTATATTTGGAACAGCAACAGGGAAGGTTGTTTTTTTTAAGATTCATGTGAACAAATCCATATAACATTGGATCCTCTTGCTTAGGAGCATAATCACGGTATGCCTAAATGCAAATGGAATGGAGAAAAGGTTTATAGCTTTATTTCTTAGAGTACTGGTGAGGATTTAGTTGCTAGCAAAACTGGTTATTAGCAAATATACTTTTTTGGGGGGGATAGTTGAAGAAATTAATCAGTTTGGTAGGTTTCATTGAAGTTCTTATAATGATAACAGTATTTTGTGGCTAATAATGAATTGCACAACATTTAAGAGGCCTCTAATCTCTAATTGGGCATTGACTGAGTTTCTCTTATTCTTTGTTCTTCCGGAGCAAGAACAAATCTGCACAGATGATTAAATTACAAATTAAAGTTCTTTGAGGTGCTGGAGGGTTTAGCCGTCAGGGCTGCTTATCTGGAAATATCTCATGCTACTTAAGTGATCAGAAGAGCTAACTAGCCTTTTTAGCAAAACAGAGGACAGGTTAATTTGTGTTTTGTTGTGTTTTGTTTGTCTGTTTTTGTTGGTGCCTCCATCTTCCCCCAAGCATCATGGATTTTTTTTTCTATTTAGTATTTTTTTTTACTTATCTTGAAGCTTTCTGGTGTTTGTATAAACAGTCGGTCAAAGCAACTTACTTGTAAGGTGACCAGTCAGTGTATTGACAAGAACAGACACAATAGAAAACTGCATTAGGAGGCAAGCCGTTGGGATTTGCAGTAAATATATTACAGAACACAAGTGAATTGCCGATACTGCTTGTTTAGCAGTTTGCAAGGGCAATGGTAGTATGGATTTTTGAATTAGAAGGGAAGGACTGTTCTTTCTCTGTGCTGGAACATCTACTTGATGGCTGAGGATAAAATTGATTTAGAGAGCAAAATGCTGCTGCCTGTATTTGTGCCATTTTAAAGGCTTCTATGGATTAGTAAGCAAAAACAAAAAGGGAGCTTTCAGTTCTGGAGAAGGGAGCAAGAATGGGTATGCTTGTTTGGCTGCATCTTGATTAGGTATTAAGTCTGTGAGGAAACCTGCTTTTGTTAGGTCAGGAAAAGGAAAGGACATCTGAAAACAGCTATTTTTTGTGATGAGTGGCAGTTTGTCTATGTATGAATTTGTTTTTAAGTATGATAAAAATCCCAAATTGTTGTGGTCTTCACTTCGTTATATACTGATACCAACCTTCTTAAATGCAGAAATTTGAAATTAAAGAGGAAACACAAGCATTTCTTGGTAAAAATAAATAATGGAAAGATCATTCTTTTGTAGTTTTGCCACAACAGTTTCTGTTTACAACAGGTGTGTTTGTTGTTGTTCTTCTTCATGTGTGAATTTGAGTCTAAAGTCGCTCTGAATTTCCACTTTTTAATTGATTTTTAAGGTTGCTAGCCATCACTTAGCAGACAGCTAGCTGACTATGGTCTCATATAACGGACATAAATTGCCAGTTAAGCAAACAAAAAATCTTCAATTAACAAGACCTGTGGGAAGCTTTTAGGTTGTTCCTTTAAACTTAAATACAAACTGTACAATGGCAGTGCTAGGAGATGGGTACCTCCCTCTGTCCTAGCAGGATCAGCCCTACTACCAGTGTTATCCCTGACAGGAGTCTCGTCTGATCTGTTGATGAAGTTTAACAGCAGTGACTTGCAGGCCCTCTAGGTAATGGAGCATCTTTCTGTGCTTTGTACTGAAGCACTTCTTCAATTCCAAACACTTTTTTTTTTTTTTTTTTTTTTTATGTTGAAGCCTTAGCTCTTCTCTGGTCATTTTCTTCACCATGGATATGGAGAGCATATCATTCCCTTTCCTTCCAGAAGCATTTGTGGACCTCTGCAGCCTAATGTTAATTCTCTGAATGCTTTTGCTAAGCTGAAGAACAATCCTAAAATAAGCACAGTCCTCCGTGGGGGAGTCACCATGCTGAGTGGCACAGAAGGTTTTCTTAGTTTATGGCTTACACTGATGGCACCCTTTTTAATGGTACAACACTGTTGTCTGGCTTTAACTTCTGAACTGCTGTGATGGAGAGATTCCTTCCTGGGTTATTGTTTCCCTATCCTTTATGTCCCTGTCTAGGCATGCTGTGGTTCTTCATGCATGCTTTCCCTATCCTTCTTTTTGCTTTTCAGTCCATTTTTTTTCATTCACTGCAAAGTAAGTTCTGAAGCTCTCCTCTAGCATATTCTGTCTCTGTTTGCAGCTCTCTGAAAATTAAGAATTAGGGCAAGTGAATAGATTTTTATGCTTGTTATCAGAGATGTTAAAAAATACAGGACCTACCATCCATGCAGAACTTCTTAATTCTCAAAAGAGAGGGATGTATTAGTATTTGGTTTAATCGTCAAGCAGTTTTGCACATGTTCTCATGAAGTTCCACCTGAATTGTGCTGTTTGCTGCTCCTAAGAGTGCTATTCTACAAGTGTAAAAATCTTAATGAAGAAGGTAACATCATGTGCTTCACTTGTCCATAAAGGCTTTACCTTGTTGGTCTTCAGTTGTTTCAGATACTTTCTGCTGTTGAAAAATCCTTAACAGTTGTAATTTGTATTCCTATTTCACCTAGCTGTTTACAGATGAGAGGTATTTTAATGCCTCATATTTAATAGTTATTAAGCTGGAGTGTCTTTTGCTTTTTTTTAGTTGCTGTTCTCTGTCAGGCATTGTCCTTTTACAATTTCATTTCTGCATGACACTTTTAGGTTCTGCAAGGTGTCCGCTATTTCAGACTTCACAAGCGTGCTCTTCTTTTTATGTGTGAACTTCACTAGCCCTGGTTAACTTGAACACAATTTTACCTGAATGCTCTGATCTGTTCCTTTCCTGTTTGAGCTGCAGTATTGACCTTAGCTAGCTAGCAATTTATATTAATGTGTAGCTGAATACTGCTTGTTGTTTTTTGCAGTTAGGTGCCAAAAAAATACAGGCTTTGTGGCCTCGTTGGTGTGACTTGACCATACCTTTCCTTCTCTAAGTGAACAGATCAAACATGCTTTGTTCTCCTATATTTCATCACATTGAGTACCAGATTTACTTTTGCTGTCACTTACTAGTGACATGTAATTTTGTAGAGATGTTTCTGTGCTGTGTATATTTGTACCTGGCATAGTTTTGACTTCCTGTATGCTTTCCTGTTTGTACAACCTCAGCTGGAGGTTTACTCTTGGCACCATTGCATCCTTACCCTTTTTCCTCTGTCCATTCCTTTTCCATTCTCAGATGTATTATGTCTCACCCATATCCTTCATATTGTTTTATAAAGAAACTGTTAGCTTTCCATAGTGCATTTTTTATCTCCCTTCTCAGTAGCAGGTCTTAGAAAGCTGACCTTACCAGCTGATACTTGCTTTCCTGAAGACTTAAGAGCTTTATTATACTTACTTCTTGTACTGATGGTTGTAAACTCTTAACAATTGTCAGTCTCAATCAAATTACTTTCTATTTGGATGGTTTCAATCAGTTCTTCCCTATTAGAAGGTAATCTAGATGGCATCGTTCCTAGTTTTCTTTATTTTGTAAGCAAGAGAATGTGAAAAATGCATAATAAAACAGGGAGGAAATTTCTTGACATGTTCCCAGGTTTTGCTGAAAGACTTCCTAACTTTTTTCCTGTATAGTGAAAATTGCCATTATTTTCACGTTCCTTTCAAGTTGTGTGTGGTGCCTAATTCTGTTCTTTGCTAACAGAAGAGTTGTTGATCCTCTTAACTTGGTATTCATTAGTGAGTCACCTGAGAGCACCTGATACGAGCGCTTTTTAAGGCCTTAAATTCATTCAGTGACTTGACAGAGTTTTGAAATGAGCTGTGAATATAGTAAGTATTGTAAAAGTCTGGAATTACATCTTAGTTACACAAGTGCATGTGACATTTGATACATCCATCTTGATTTGGTACTTATAAAGGCCCAGTGAACGTAGCTTATTCATTTTTTCCCCATATGTCTGTCCCTTCTCTAGATACATGGTGTCTTGTTTTTTGTCAGATTGCATACTCATTTTTCTTTCAAGTCCAGATTCTACTGCTGTTAATGTCGTGAGTACTGTATGTGCCTGGCTGGAGGAACTTTGTGCTAAGCTTTTGAAGCTATGTTGTTACAGGCACTTTTGAAGTGATGTTAGAGCTCTAACTTTTTACCGCCATCCCAACAAAGTGGTTCTGTGTGCCAAGTGGTGCAAGGACGTATGCAGAAATTTGGTTGTGGCTTGTAGGAGCAGGAACAAAATAGGAAGTGTCTTTGGAGTATGTTCTAAACCACATGAAAAATCAAGGGTGAAAAGCCTTCTGATAAGGGTGTAGTAGTTACGAATATACTATTTTTACGGCTTCGTTCTTTTTCCTTTTTCTTTTGTCTACTCTTTATTGTATAGAGTAGTGTTGCTCAGCTGTTCTAGTGTAAGTTAAGTTCTTAATGCCCTTGATAGTTCTTAATGCAAAGCATGGAATCATAGAATGGCCTGGGTTGGAAGGGACCTCATATAATTCCAACCCCCCTGCCATAGGCAGGGATGCCACCCACTAGATCAGGTTGTTCAGGACCTCATCTAACCTGGTCTTGAACACCTCCAAGGGTGGGGCATCCACTGCCTCTCTGGGCAAACCTGTTTCAGTGCCTTGGCACCTCTGAGTGAAAAATTTCTTTATAACCTCTAATCTAAATCTCTCCTCTTTCATTTTAAAATTGTTTAAAACCTTGTCCATCGTTATCTGCCTGAGGAAGAAGTTCCTATTCATCTTTCTCATAAGCCCCCTTTAAGTACTGAAAAGCTGCAATGAGGTCTCCCTGGAGCCTTCTCCAGGCTGAACATCCCCAGCTTTCAGCCTTTCTTCACAGGAGAAGTGCTCCAGCCCTGTGATCATCTTTGTGGCCGTCCTCTGGACCCACTCTAACAGCCCCACATCCTTCTTTTGCTGGGTGCCCAGCCCTGGATGCAGGACTCCAGGTGGGGCCTCATGAGGGCAGAACAGAGGGACACAATCACCTGCCTTCACCTGCTACCCACCTCTCTGTTGATGCAGCCCAGGATGCGATGCAGTTGGCCTTCTGGGCTGCAGACACGCACTGCTGGCTTGTTGTTGTGGTTTAACCCGGCCGGCAGCTAAACACCACGCAGCCGTTCACTCCCCCTCCCCCTCCCTCCCCCTCCGTCTCTGGGACGGGGGAGAGAAATGGAAAGTGAAGCCCGTGAGTTGAGATAAAGACAGTTTAATAAGACAGGAAAATAATAATAAAATAATAATAATAAAATAATAATAATACAATGGTGATAATAGTACTACTAATAACAATGTGTACAAACAAGTGATGCACAATGCAATTGCTCACCACCTGCTGACCAATGCCCAGCCTAACCCCGAGCAGTCCAGCCCCCTCCCCCCCGGCTAGCCACCCCTATATATTGTTTAGCATGACGTCAGATGGTATGGAATACCCCTTTGGCTAGTTTGGGTCACCTGTCCTGGGTCTGTCCCCTCCCAGCTCTTGCTGCACCCCCTGCCTGCCCGCTGGCAGGACGGAGTGAGAAGCTGAAACGTCCTTGGCTTGGTATAAGCACTGCTCTGCAACAATTAAAACATTGGGGTGTTATCAGCACTCTTCTCATCCTAAGCCAAAACACAGCATTCCACCAGCTACTAGGAAGAAAATTAATTCTGTTCTAACTGAAACCAGGACACTTTTGATGAGCTTTTCATCCATCAGAACTCCTAAGTCCTTCTCTGCAGTGCATGTTGGATAATTACAGAGAGCGTGTTTCCTCTAGAAGAACACTACAAGCATGGTGCATTAGAGTGCAGTACTGTGGAATGAGAGGAGCTCATCCAATAGTTCACTGCTGCCCAAACCCCCACTTCTTTCAGATGGGTTCTTCTGGTACTTCCTTGGGCTACTCTGCTACCTGCTCACTTAACTCACTGATCTACTGGTCTGCTAAGCTGGTACTTCTCCCACCTCCTTTAGTAACGTTTTCTGCTTGACGAGTGATTTAAGATGTTGGACAAATCCAAATGACTCTAGCACTGCTTTGAAAGAAAGTGAGGGATGTGTGCTTGTGGAAATGAAGGTGGCGAGACCTTCTCTTGGATAGGAGTCAGCCTCTGACTTGCTCAACATCTCATGAAATCTAAATAAATGGGAATGGTGTTAGCTGGAAAACAACTGGGAAGTAAAAATAAAGCTCTGTGCTGGCTTCGGAGATTTAAACATTATGTGTATTGAAGGTTGGCTTAGTCATGGAAACAAAACTGTGGAACTAAAATTTGGATGAACGTACCTCTTGTAATTTGAGTACTTGAGCAAGATGGGCTAAAGTTAGATTAAAGGAGAAATGTGATAATGGTCCCTTTTAGCCAAGTTTGAGAAGAGTCTTGACATAGTGAAGATGTGTGAGAGGAGCACTTTAACATCCTGACAACAGCTTCGTTGTTGCCAGTTGGCTTGGGTTCAACAGGATTTACAGCTGCAAATGGGATGGGCAGTTGTTTACAGTGGTTCATTGAGAGCTGCGTAGTGGCTCTCTCTATTATAGAATGGATTGAAATTAGACATCTGAAATATATCCAGTCACTGCACTTTACAGTTGAACAGAGTCCAAACCTGTAGTAGATGTTTGGTAAGTGTAGCTGCTGACTTGTGCATCAAATGTAGCTTAAGTTTAAATTAATGTGACCTTTCTGTAATTTATACTGACATCTAAGAGGCTTCAGATAAATGTAGTTTAGGTACTGAATTATAAACCAGTAATTTCATTTAGAATTTTTCTAGCATTCTGTTGCTTTGTCAATTTGAGCTTTTATTCTGTTAATATTTCTGTTGGTTCTTCCTCTCCCTACTCCCACTTGCAATATGGTGGTGTTTTTTTTTGTTTTTTTTTTCATTGCTAAAGATTTTTCATGCCAGTCTTCTGGGATTTTAACATCATCATCTCGTGGGTGGCTGACCTTGCGATTAAAATGAGTAGTACAAACGTGGGGCAGAGGGAAAACTGTATTCGTTAATATGTCATTTTAAACTGACAGCCTATCCCCAAAATACAGAGATTGTTCCTGTCGCTGAAATGAGCACTACCCATTGCTGCTTGTCAGATTGAATTTCAAATATCTGTTGAGAATAAACCTTCCCACCCCCTCCTATTGGTGTGAATGTTAGTAATGACAGTGTTTATAATTTAAAATACAGTTTGAAGGCCAACTTCCACAGTTTGTCGCATGGTGGTTAATACGGCTGTAAAGGGGAGATGAATGTGGCTACTTCTCCTGGTCTATTACTCAGGAGGCCAGTAAATTTGATTGGCTGCTGCAGTTCTAGCAGAATCATTCGATTTGAGAGCAATAGAAAGATAAGATATCCAATTACCCAAATGATTTGCAGGGTTAGCCAATGTTGTCATGGAGACGCGAGTTGGAACAAATTAAATTTTAAGCAATAAAATAATCTTAAAGCACGTCTGGGAACAAGAAAATTTGGCAGTGGCACTTACCTGAATTGAATCTTAGCTTGACACGCTGTTGTTTGACATTGATATACTATGGGGGCCTAAACTTTTAAATGGCATGTTGCCTTTATTTTTTTTTTCCTCTTGCAGCCATTGCCAAAACAGATTGTAGTGTATTAGTTTTAAATAAAAGGGCATTAATATCTCAGTGCTCAATGTGGATTCAATAACTCATGAACAGCAAAGTTCATAGAATGCTAGCCTTAATCATTTGAGGCTTTTGAATATTTAAGTTTTGAGATTTAATTATACCTCCAACATCCTCCCCACCCCCAAATTGTTTGCAACATATTTTTGGAAGTGCTTGAATCTTCCTGTAGTAAAGATCTATAACAGCATTTAGAGAGCTAAGCACTTTGCTTTTATGTTTCTTTTTTTTTTTTCTTGTATATGCTCTGTGAATAGGTGTGATTTCTGTTGACTTTGAAAATCTCACTCACAAAAAGAGTAAAGGCTACACCATTTAAGTCCATTGCTAGAAAAATGAAAATACAGAATGGATGCTAAGCTTTAGCTCAAGACTAAATTATACACATGCAGTTTCTTACCCAAGGACTTTGTAAATGTAGTTTTCAACTGATTTCTGGCTTGCAACAGGGATTAAAAATGGTCAAGCATGTCCTATAAAGAGTGCTTTTATCCACATGTCTGTTAGACAGATGGAGATGAAAATTGGTCTGAGGTCAAGCCATTTGCAGCATTCTCACAGCCTTCGATTTTCTCCTCATCCCCACCACAGATCATCTCAAATGATTCGGTAATGACCAAAAGTGCAACATTGACCTTTACTCCCTAGTGGATTACTGTGTTACATGGTATAAATTGCAGGAAGTCCATTTCCTTTTTCCAGAACGAATTCTATGTTGTACTTGGCTTTCTACATGTTGAAAGTGTAAGTGGAGGCATAATACTTCAGAATTATCTTGTAAAGCTTTCGTGAATGTGTTTTGACAGTATATTCTTTTCTGTGCATTAAAAGCTGGTTTGTTTATTTATTTATTTAAGTATTGAGAGGAGTGGATTAGAAAATACTTTTTTTTTGTATCATCAAAACTTTGTCTTTTCTTATGTTCCTCTTAATCACATTGCTCCATGCGTGAAGATGACGTAAGCTGTCATCTTCCAAGTCTAATGACAAATATGACTTTCAAAATTATGTTGAAGCAACTGAAGTAAGTTTTTTAAAAATATAAAGAAAGAAAATTAATGAAAGTACAGAAACTTGTCCTTAAGAAATAGTGATAGAGCACTTTCAAATATTGGTCTAACTTTGTAATATAGGAAGTGCTCTTCCCAGGAAAATACAAGTTTTTTAGCATACAAGAGATGCTTCTGACTTTGCGTTGTTTGGTAAAGATAGGCCTTGACAGCTTTGTGGAGTGTCAGTGCTACTAATTCAGCAGTTGTCATAATACAGCTGATCATCACAATAATGTTTTGTAAGATTCAAGTAAGGTAATTTGCTGATTGGAGCAAAACCAAAACTGTTGGTGAAAACTCTGAGACTGAAGGGTGATTAATTCTCCTCAAGGGAAAGCTGCATTTTTTCACTTAAAAGTGAGAATGCTGGCTCCCTTAGGCAAGGGCTTTCATTATTACTGATAACACGTGTTAACTGTGTTGAGAAATCCAGGTAGAGTTTGATACTTACATTATACCTGCTTCTTCTACAGTGCAAATGCCTACAGTTGCTTAAGAAATCTTGTTTATTTAAGTATGAGGTCTTACATGGTGCTTTGTAAAGTACAGCCTGTCAAAATGTAAAATGATCTGGAATAGACTACTGTACAGGAAAACAATGTATTTTTAACAATGAAGCAGAAAAAAAGTTAAAATTGTACACATAAGTGCTTTCTTAACTGCTTAGTAAAGTGACTTAAGTGAATATTATACTTAGTAACTAGTCTTGCTGCTTAGTTATATGTCATTATGTTAAGAATTCAATTTATCAAGAGACAAATTTAAGTACAATCACTTGAGTTTGGCAGTGGTTGGGTCAAAACATTTAAGTCCTTAATTATATGGAATTAAGACAAAAAAATTAGATGAGTGAAGACAAAAAAAAATGTTGGCTCAACTTAATTTTACCAAATGGAGATGAATTCCTTCATGTTAATTTTTAATGATACTTCAGAAAGGAGGGTGGCACTTCAGTCAGGGGTCTGACAAGCTTGTCATTTGCAAATAAATCAAAAGACAATCATTGCAACAACAAGAACCAGTGAAAGCTTTAGATTTGTCATTCTTTGATAGGCCCTACACTCAAGCCCTCTATTAAAAATGAATGTATTCAAGAGGCTCTGCATTAAGAACACAAACAATTAAGGGCTCTTCAGATGCTCTGCTAAGAGCTGCCATAGAGCTAGGAGGGCTTTCATGAGAGATGCAGGCTTCTACAGTCTGCTTTACCAAGGAGCCAGAGAATATAATCATGACTAATTGCGTGTCTCTGCTTGAAGCAGTTTTCTGCAAAATTTTTTCTGTTTACTCATTCTTCTGACTGCCCTACATGTCTCAAGATCACCACTTAGGTAATAGCTGTGTTATGTTGCAAGGACACTGAAAATATTTTTATGTTGCAAGGCCAATAAGTATTCTTAAGGCTATCAAATAGGAGCCCAAAATCTGGAAAATACAGCTTGCTCCAATGCTCACCAATTACAGATGTTTAGTCTTGATTAACCAAACTGTCCTAGACTCCTTCAAAAAAGTTTTTGCTTCTGGAGATCAGTATATATATCTATACATATATACAATATTTATGTGCACCTATTCAAAGATATTCTGTCTGGAAAGGTGAAAGCTCATTGCATTTTGAACAGTTAGATTTGTATTTAAATTTATGAGATTTCCTTTTTCTCAATGCTGAAAACAATCTCTTGCAATTCCTGATATAGAAGACTAAGTGAATTGTGTGTTAATGCTTAGGTTCGGGAACTCACTGGAGAACAAAGATATTTTTTTTGGACATATTTATGATGGAGAATACTTTTTACTAATTGTTGGAAGACAACAAACAGATGTTTGAGATCTGCTACTGGATAAATAATTTTAAGTACCTTTTTAAGTTGTGTGTGGGAAAGAGTACCAGTAGCTAAACTGCCTTTTAAAAGTGAAGACTTCGGTTATGAGTTGTGGAATAGTGTTTTTAATTTCCTTCCAATATAAATGCCTGTTACTTAGCACTCGTAACAGTAGCAAGAAATCTCAGAATAAATGCTTGTTTATGATTTGTACATTTAAGCTTATCCGCAACTGTGTATGAATATTAGGATGCTGTTTACATGTATAATTAGAAAAGATCTAATTGACTTGTCTTGGGACTGGTAACTAGCACATTATATTCTCTTGTGTTACAGTGTGCTATTCTCTATTTACGCTGCCACCGTGAAAGTCAGATACCTGGGACCTCTGTGGGAAAACTCCACAATGTGGATGCTTGCATGCTTTGTAGACTCTACTCAAAACAGACTTTTTTCACAGCTATAATAAGGATAATTCTCGCAGGATTGCACAATAGGGGGAATCATGTGTAGGTAATGCACACTAAAACAGCTTTTCAGGAGAAAGCAAATCAGTGCATCCTGATCTACTTTATTCTCCCACTCCCCACCTGCTTATCACTTGGCTGTGATTCATCCTGGTTTTTACCGTGAAAACAAAAGTAATCCTGTTGGTCAAGGGCAGTTAATTTGTTGGGAGCTAAACATCTCATCCCAGTCAGGTTGCTACATAACAGCCTTCTCATAGCTGATATATATAGTATTTGCTTCCAGAAAGTAAGGCATGTGGAAAAATGCCCTTTAGTACTCAAATTCTCCCAAACATATGTGTGCTTTTTTCATTAAGTTAACAGATAGTTGAAATACCAACATATCTGTCAAAAGTTTAGTCATGCAGACTTCCTTGTATTGTTTTTGCTGGTAGCTTATGTACCAGGTCATCTACAGAATGATGGATAGTTTGTGGTCATGTTCCAAACAAAACAGAAACAGTCAAAAACTGCTTAGTGTTTGATACTGTGTGAGAAGGTAGATGTTTCTGTTGAGAAAAGAAGAATATTCATGTTGTTGCAGAGGGGGGAAGGTTTGCTGCAAAGCAGAAGTTGCATCATTGCCCCTGCCTGTAGGAATTAACCTCTTAGCCCTAAGAAGAAACCACTCCCAAAGTGTTTGGAAGACCCTTGTGTCCATGAAACTGAAGTGTGGACATGCCCCACTGACTTTGGTCAGTTAGGACCGCAGTTTACATCAGTGTTTTACAAAACTCAGTGCTGTCAAGTATTTTCTATTTCTCCCAGAGGTGGAGAAAGAGGTGTTAAAGCTTGTTGGCCATATTCAGACCCCAAGTCATGTGTCTCCTGAGACACAAAAACAGTGTGGGGCTTTTGTTTCCAAATTACTGTTTGACTGATGTGTAAACATCAGCATATCTCAGTGTCTTCCTAAGAAATCTGGGATGATGGAAGGCTTGGGGAAAGGCTCAGCAGATGAGTTAGCAGTATTTATCTGTCTTCTCTGAGAGAGTTTCTTTGTTCAGCTTTTGGGAAATCGTTTCATGGAAGGCCCAACAGTTCTTAAAAGTGGACACCCCTGCCGTGTCCTAAAACCAAACAAGAAGAAATATGCATATGGCTTAGTGATAGTGACTAGTAAGAGTTATTCAGAGCATCTTGCATATAGGCTGCATACACATTTGGACATTAGTTTTCGTTTTGCGCAACTGTGCTCTAGTGACTGTGGGAGATGTTTTCAAGGAAAACTGTAGAAATTGTGCAAGTACCTTTTTACCTGTTTGTGGGAGTTGAGACTTCAAAAGCACAAAGCTCCTTTAAGACTTGAGGGATAGTTATAGTAGGAGATCTGAATGGTTGGCATGTGGTCTGAAAAGCATCACAAGTAAGGCTGAGTAATGGCAGAGGAAGGGTCCTGTGTTCCACCATCTTGCGTCCAGGTCTGGGTTCATGAAGCAAATGTGAGAGATTCAAAAAAATAAAATAAAATAAACCACAAACCAAGCAAAAACAAGTATATACAAAGCTGATGGAAAGTGGGCCTTAAACAATTTGTGCTGCTGTTTTCTGTGTTGCTGTTATTGAAGGATTGTCCCTCTGCTGGTTTGTTTTCTTGCTACTCATAGTTGTACTAATTTGTTGTTACTGACTACTATTACATTTTCTGATTGGCTTCTTTTTCTTCCTATCTGTGTTATTTCAGTTCACTCTTGTTATGGATGCTTTAGAAGTCTTTATTTTTTCCTCTCTGTTCTGCTTCGCTTCTGTTTTGGTATTTCATTTATACTCCTGTTGGTTTCTTTCTGTAAGCAAAACTGCCTTGTAATTGGCAGATAAAATTGATCATGAAAGAAACATTTTCCTCTGTGCCTGTCACCCTCATGTTATTCTGCTTGATAATTTGTGTAATAATAAATCTACCTTTTAAAAGGCTTTATCTTGGACTTAGTGGATTTCAAAAATACTTTACTTGTTAATGAGCTAGGTATGAGGACCAGATTTGTTCCTAAATGTGTATACAGATTAGGTGCTTTAGACATGGCAGATGTCCTAGAGTAGCTGACTAAATCTCTGTCCTCATTTGGGCTTAAATATTAACTATTTATATTTGCAGTAGTATGAGGACATGGATTTCTTTATTTTCTCCAGTGTGAACTTAATATGATCCTACAAAATAGTTGATATATGGGAACAAGCAGAAAATACATTTTTAATAATAATACGTTTCCTCTACAGACAGAAATCGCCAAGAGATTGAACACAATTTGTGCACAAGTCATCCCATTTTTGTCTCAGGAAGTAAGTAAAACTGTTCAGCTGTTAAAGTGCAATTATGTTTCTTTCTGTTTGCAAATTAGCTAGTTTTAAGATGTTAATTTTATCATAATGCACAAGTGTAAGGAACATCTGTTATAGTTGAAGTTTGCAAACCCCCTGCTAATTTGATCTAACAAATCTGAGTTCAAACTAGTGACAATGGCTTAGCTTTATTCATTCCCAAAGGAGAGGGGCAGTCTGTAAAAATATTGTCAATGCGACAAAATGCCTTCATTTCTAATCACGGTGATTATTTATTTGATATTAAATAAATGACATAAGTGAAATAAGTATGCTCATCTCGTCTACATGATTTGATACAAATTTCAGTCTAAAAAGTGAGTAGTTAGCTCAGATGCAAGATGTTGTTTAAGGTTACAGACCTGCATCTAGCCTGAATGACTGATTGTAGTATGCTGTAGGCAGCTACTGTTAAATTTTGAAGCCTGTTATTTAAAATATGCCTCTTCAAACTACAGTTTACAAAGAGTGTTTGTAATTCTTGCTGGGTTCAGTGTAGCATTTATTCTTCCTGTATAAAACTTCTGTAGGTTTTGCTGTGTGGACAGAGTGTATAAATGCTGAAATTCACACTAGTGTGAGGTTGACATTATCGTCCTGCCAGCTCAATTATAAACTGATTATCCATATGTCAGAAAATTAATTTTGAAGTGACATCGGGGGGGGGAGGAGAAGAGGTGGGCTTGACAGCCTTTAGGGCTCTCAGTTACCTTTGAAAGGGTGCGAAATGGGACACTGTTACATTTTTGCCTTCATAAGGTGTGTCTTGCAATAGGCAACCTGGGCTTCTGCAGAGAAACCAGTTACTCAGGTGTTAATGATCCTGATCTGATTTGTTGCAGTCAATACCCTAACACAAATTCTTCTCTAAACCCCTTCTTCTTTTAATAGCATCAGCAGCAAGTGGCCCAAGCTGTAGAACGTGCCAAACAAGTGACCATGGCTGAACTGAATGCCATCATCGGGGTACGTGGCCTTCCAGGTCTACCTCCTACAGTGTGTATAACTTGCTTTCATATCTTATTGCTTTGCTGTTTTAAAATAAGCTTAATGTTTTGATAGCTAACACTGTTTCGATGCCCAATGTTGTTCAAGTGTGTTTGATTTGCTTTGCACAGATTTTAGCAAGGGTAAAGTTAATAGTTTGCTTTGTCAGAATATCACTTTGTGCAGCAATGCTGTGCGTAACAAAACTTTTCCTCCAAGAAATACAGTGATTAGGACAGTTGCTTGTTTATTTGTAGGTATTGTATGTAGTAGTTACCTTTACCTCACGCTTTCTGTGACACTTGAATCCTTAGAGCCTGTTCAAGTATTCATTCTTCTTTCTTTCTCTTGTGAATCTTTCATGAATTTTAAATTAGCAAGCTACTGAAAAGAAACTTCACTTGCTTTTGAAGTAGTATTAATTGTCTGACACAGTGCTCTAATAGCCTTTCACCAAGTTTGTGCTTCTAAATATGCTGAAATAAGTTAATACTACTTGCTTGTGACTGGTTGTCAATCACAAGTCATTTGTTTTGTATTAATGAACTTTCTGAACCATGCATTCCTTCCACTGCATGAGTTCATTTCCCCCGCCACTAAGTCTAGAATATTTCTCATGTTTTCTGCCCTTCCAGACTAAGTGAAAGAAGTAGCCGAAACAAGAAGCCGTCCGTTCTGATTTTATTCATATGTGAGCGCCTTGAGCAGATTCAAATTACTCATTTATCAATTTATGTTAATTGCTTGTGAGAAGATGCCCTGCTGGTCTTTATAGTTCCCTCAGACACTTTGTAATGATAATTAGACATGCTGCTGTACGGATTAACAGTGCCATAGTCCAATGACGTCTGCAGACAATGGAACCAGTTAATCCATCTGTGCTTAAAATTACATCCCAACTGGAGATGGAAAAAAAAAATAAGAGTGAGGGAGGATTAAAAGAATGAGCCTCAGCTTGAAAACTCTCCTTTCATCAGTTTCTCAATTGCAGATCTGCAGTCATTTTGCCTGTGGTAAGCTATTGGCAGTCAATTAGGTGAAATAAACTGGGAGGGTGACCTTCATTTCCTCTTAATAGCTTTTCCTCCCTGAAATGGGGAGCTTCAGTGGATTTTCAGCTTAAATTTTATTCAAGCTGCTTTATTACACTTGACAGATTAGCTTTGCATAAACAAACCCCCCCCACTTCAAATATGAGCTGTTTTTTTCCCCTTCATATCAAATTTTGACTGTTGCTTAGTTGATTTGCTTAAAATCACATTTAAAAAACCCACACAATTACATCTGTATTTGTCACAATCTCCTCTATGCTTTACTTGTGCAATGAATTACTTTATTTCAAAGATCAAATCAGGTATTCAAACAGCACATGTACATTTGTGATATTTGATTAGCAAAGATTAGAGAATTGTACTTTCTTACATTTATTTGGAAATGAGTTCTTAGGATGAAAATGGAAATCTCTTTATAATGAACTAGTTTTAAAGAATATTTTATGCGGTATATGGAAATATGTGTTAAAAATATATTTAAAAACAATCTTGCTGAATTTAAAATAGTGAGATTTGGTTTGGCTACATAGCACTATCTCAAGCACATCTTTTACTTCTTTTTAAGCCTTCACAAAATAGTCTTTTAAAAGCAACTGGGATCAACAAATACCGCATGCAATTAACACTTTCTGTGGGGAGCACTTTTTTGGAAGTAGGAGTAGAACCTTCAGCTTTTTCACTTTCAAATAGCCAAAGATTGACCCAGAGTAAATACTTTCCTGCATCATCTGAAAGACTTCTGAGCAATGCTGTATGAATCCAAAACTACGAGTGAGGAAACAAACATACTAGGCACAAAAGTTCTTTGACCATGTCAATGCATGTATATGCATTTTACTAAAGTTAGATATATGTCACAGTGATCTTTTACAATCTTACATGGTCAATAATTATCTTGTGCTGCACAATAAGTTTCATGCACTTGACATATGCTTGATTTTGTTTGAAAGGGACTCTGCGCATCCTGGAAAATCTGAATAGCATAAAATTGGGTTGACAATTCAGTGGACCTTTGCTCCCCCTCACTGAGCATGCAGTGTGTCAAGCCCTTTCCCCAGAGGGGAGGAGACATCAGAAGGCTGTCTGTTCCAAAGAGCGGCAGCTGCACTGGAAGTAAGCATGGCCCAGTTTGATAGCAGCTGTCAGTATTGTTCAGGGATTCGACTTAGTGTAAAGAACAATGGAAGGGCCATGCTGTTTAAGTGCAGTGTCTTTCAAGATAAGAAAAGAAATAGTAATTTAACGGTTTAGACATCTATTATGAGCATGAAAGATCATGAAACTTCTTTCAGAATGCAAATAGGATGGAGCAGTCTATAACAGTAGAAAATCGAGTACTCACTGGCATCATACTACTGAGGATGTTAGTGTACAGTAAATTTTGAGCATAGAAGGAATGTTTAATTTTTCTAGCTGATATCCACTTAAATAGTTTCTCTTTACTAAATCTTCATTTTTGTTGGTCTTTGACTTTTTTTTCCATCTTTCCTTTCTGTCTTTAATAGCTGTTGTTTCCTGGCACTAGATGATTCAAAAGTTTCCCAACTGTCTTCCTGAGTTAGAGCAAAACACAATTCTTCTTGCTGCTGGGCCACATGTAAATTCTGGAAGGAAACAAAACTTTTAATTAATGGGAACATTTTATTTTGAATTTTTATTTTTTTTTTAATTTTTTCTTCTTGAGCCATCATAATTTTATACTTCAGTCTTTTTCCTTTTGAAAAAGTAGAAACCTGTTGGTTAGAGGAGAGACTTGAGTACATCTTACATCTTCATGGAACTATAAAATTTTCTGGAGAATTTACCTAGAAACTCAAGACATATTTTGGAGTTGGTTAAGCATGCCCAAAGAAAAAAAAAATAAAAAAAATTGACACTTTAAAAAAAAAGGTGAGAAGTGTACGTGGTCTCAGTGAGCTCATGAGTGCTAGTCTTCTACACCGATTAAAACTTCTGTGGATGATATTAGGCTCTTAATGGTTGTACCTCTGGCCATATACTTTTCCTGCATGTTCTTGAAGGCTTTACTTTCCAGCCATTGGGTAGAAACATAGCTAAACAAACTGCATGACTTCATTTTTTTTTTTTCTTGAAATTGCATTATTTAATAATTTGTTGTATTCTAGTTGAAAGAACTAGAAGATTTACTAGGTAGTTGAATAATCAAACAAAAAACTTTGACTTAAAACGGTACCTGTTAACTCTATCACACTGTTGTAGCTGTAGGCAGTGTCCATGTTTGGGGTTAAGGGAGAATCCAAATCATAGTATGAAATAATTAATTAGATAATCATGGTTTAACTTGAAGGGATTTTTATTTTCCAGACATGGTCAGCCTGGAAAACTTCCTGCTGAGAATGATAAGGCACAGTTACAATTGACCAATCTATTTAGATGTAAACAATGGATATTAGTTTGTTTACTTCAGAATTAACAAAGTAGGCAGATTTAAAAGTAGAATATGCAAATATCTGAAATAAGAACTATAAGCAGAAAGCTGGAATATTTTTTAGCATTGAGTTTTAGATACATTGTTTCAGTGTACCATCATGTATGCCTTATTTTGACATTTCAGATAAGTTGCTAATGCTCCTGTAAAACATATCTTTTGGATTGACAGTACTCTTGAGATAGATTGAGTTGTAGGCTTCCGTGAGGCCTCTCCACTGTTGCATGAGGTGATTGGCTAAAGGATTAGCAAGATGTGGGATTATTTTTTCTCTCCTGGCTGTGGTTGCCAGCTATCTCTGGGATTGTAGTGTGTGAAGCTTAAGAGGATGAGGTTAACCTCTTGAGGGTTTATTCTTATGAGTGTGTAGTTAATCCTTATAAAGCCTATAAATAACTAGGCTGTATGTTTCATTAAAAAATAGAAATACAGACTAGAGCAGAAATGAATGCAGAACTTAGTGCAATGGAAGAGCTAAGCAGCTGTAGCATTACTTCAGATCCTCCTTGGCCGTGATATGAATTACATGCCAAGGGGAGGGGAAACTGCCTAGTTCTTAGAAATTAAATAAAATGAGATCTTGTGAGCACAAGACATGGTGTCCTCACTTTTAACATAAACCAGGTAGCCCCAAGTCTGAATTACTAAACTCCAGCAGTAATAGTTCAATTGTCTGGAAACTGCCTGGGTTATTCTTCATATTCTTCTTTCTTTATAATACATAGAAACCTTAATTACATGTTATTCTGTCATGTTTAGGTGCTGTTAGAATATAAAAGCTTAAGATTTGTAAAATAAGTTTAAAATAGGTGGCAAGTGGAGATATTGTTTGTCAGCATGACAACTGCTATTCTGAAAATGCCAGTCCTCAAGCAACGGTCAGATTGTTTTTTCAAACATCACTAAGTTTTGAGGAAAAATAAGAAAGTGTTCTGAATGTGTACTACTGGAAACAGAAAACCTGGGAGAAGGTTCGTGAAATGTGAGTTAATATCACAGTCAAAACCACATTTATTTAATATTAGACTCCCCCTCCAAACTGGTGGTGGGATGGAGAACACTGATTTGTCAATATGGAGGAGGATGGTATCTTAACCAGACAATTTTCTGAAGATGAAAATACTTCATTCTGAAGAGCGGAAAATTGTATATATTACTTAAGTGTAATTCACTTGTAGGCAAGATCTGTTATCTTGTGAAGTTTCCTGTGTGGGTGCGTAGAAAAAGCAGCACCTTAGATCTTAATCCCAAAAGAATCTGCAAGATGTTTAGGTGGCTCTCCTATCTAGATTCAATGTCTAAGCTTCCAGCCAAAGATGAGACCACGTGTATGGTTATAAATTCAATGATGAGTTGACGCCACTCGTATAACGAATAAATGTTGGGAATATGGTTTGTATGTGTTAATGGAGAGTTGTATGTTGGCCTACGTTGCAGCAGAGAGGTACAGCAGGGACTGGTAAGATTTAGAAGGACTTTTTTAGGTGGGAACGATTAATAGAAGGTCAGGAAAGTCAGTGGAGGATGAATGTGCAGGAAGATTCAGGTAGATAGAAGCAGAGGAGATAGAATTGGTATCCAAACAGTTCTGTTAAACAGTGTTTCAGAAGGAGTAGTTTTAGTGGAATGGAAAAGACTAAAATCAGGTCAAAATGTTGGAGGAGTACAGTTCAAAGCAAGGAAAATGTGCAGAAAATGTGCTCAGTGAGCTTTAATAAAGAGAATATGGAAGGGCTGCCAAAAAGATGAAATGGGGGTTATGGATGAGTGTGCTTTTGAAGCTGGTTGAAGCAGGGGAGTGTTAATATGTATAAAAGTCATTGGCACAGAAGGGTAGGTTACCTGATCCCAGAGGAAAGGATTGCTTCCTTTAGTCAGTAATTAAAAACATTTCACAATTAAAACATATGTAGGCAGAATTGCTTTCATGTTCATAGATAGTATTCACAGATGCTATTTTTTTCTATGAGTTCATAAGAAAGCTTAAGAAGACAAACTGAAGGGATGAGCATACCTTCTACTGTCTTTGAATTTCCACTTGAAGTAAGATAGGGGAGTTAAGAGTAGGTGAACAGCCAACAGGCTGAGGAAAAAAATGTGATGTGAACTTCAGCTTCTCTGGAAAGAATTCTGATGTGTTGGAGGAAGGAGTTGGATGGAAGGAACAGAATTGGTTGGCCCAAACAGTTGAGAAACTCCTCTGGGTGAGTTTGCACATGAGGTGAAATCAAATACAGGGAAATTGAGTAAGGAAGAAGCAAAGCATGGCCGTGCAACATAAGTAGAACGGGGAATGATGTTGGGGTGGGGGAACTACGTTGGATGATGTAGGGCTGTAAGATGGACTGATTTAGTGTAGAAGAGAAAAGCAAAGAGCGAGTGAAGCATACAGATCTGAAGGGATCTGAAAGTCTTGCTTTCAGAAGCAAGTGCTGGTATACTGAGGTGAATTAAATGCCACCATGCTGGTGGGAGAAAGGAGGGTAATCTCTTGATGTGGAATGTAAATGCAAAGTGAAACTCTGTGACTGGAGACGGAGACAACATGAGCAGGAAAGTGCAGGTGCTGAGGGTCTGGAGGAAGACAGAGGTAGACACAAATACTCTAAGTATTAAACAGTGGAAATATACAAGAAAACAGCAGCCCGCTATGTTTTTCTTGGAAGAATGATACAGAGAGTAGAGGCAGGGGCCCGTGTGGGAGGACTGGAGGAGAAGGGAAAGAAGCTTGCTTTTGTTCTTGCACAAAGAGCCTAGCGTGGGTGTTTAGGATAACTTTAGGAAATACTAAAGACAGGGCAAAGACACAGCTTGTACAGCATTTTACGGTACCTCATCACAATGCTGAAGAGTTTGTATCAACTACTAAAGGATCCCCAGTATCTGGTAATTTCATGTATTACTAATTTTTCAGAATATTGTTGAGCTATCAGGGCTGCTGTCTTGTATAACACTTAATCTCCTGACTATGTCCAATTCTGTATTTAAAGGTGCTAGTTAACTGTAGCTCTTTAAATCAAATACTTACAAGCAGTAACATTAAGACAGCAAAAGCAAGGATTAGCAGAAGTAGATTGCTCAAATGCATGTTCTGAAGTGACTGGTAATTGGGAAGAGAAGTTATTGAGGTTATATAGGGAATTTCCAATAAGGAAATGGATTTTCTATGGTATTTTTTCCATGGATTGGCAAAGCGAGTAAAAAGGAATGTGGTGCTTGTCTTGTGACTGACAAATTTTTCATTCTTTGATATCTCAGAAATGTATTTGTAGTTAGTAACAACTGGGGGAAAGTGGTTGATAAGCATCATTTGAAGTCGTATATTGAACTTAATGTCTGGATTTTAATTTACCAAAAGATTGTTTTTTTTGTACTCTATCATTACTATCTTTGTTTTCACCAAGATTTAAATTTCTGGAGAATAAAAGAGGCAGGAAGGAAAAGAAATACTTTTTAAGGTAATCATACATCTGTAATAAAATAAAAAAAGAAAAAAAAAAACAACAACCTGAAGCAGTGTTTCTTAAGTCACTTTCAAATTGGTGCATGCTCAAACTGGTTGTTTTTGGCTGCTGTGGCAGCAGGAACATGCTTTTGAAGTGTGTTTAAATGGTAGTGACATGCTAACAGTAGCAAAAAAAAAAAAAAAAAAAAAAGCAAATATGTAGATTGGGGTTAGAAGGCAAGTAATAGTGGGAACTTACGGTTGCCCCAGAAAAAAATGTGTTGGCAGTTTTTGCAAACCAGAAGCAATGTGTGCTGGCAGCTTCATTCTACAGACTTAAGGCTTGCCTCCGAGTCTTTAGAACAAGCAATATGTACCTGTCTAAAGCTTTTTTTTTTTTTTTTTTTTTCCAAAAAAAAAAAAAGGCAAAAAGAGAAGAAAAAAGCTTACTTCTCTAAGAAACTTATGCTGACAGTGATGAGAAGAATATAATTGGTTTCAGAAAAACAGCCTTTGTCTTTCCTGGATCAAGCAATGGAGAATTTAAGGTTGTCTTCTGTGGTTTTTAGATTGTGGTTTTCAATTTGTTACTTTCCTTTAGAGTCTGAGATGTTCTTTGAAGACATGTTTTCCTGCCCAAGGATTTATTTATTTATTTATTTATTTTTCCTGCCTCTACCCCTCCTCCCCATTCTACCCTGTGGCATCTGTCCTTTATAAAAGCTTCTCTGATTCTTCCACTGTTCCCATGTCTTTTTCTTCCAGTGCTGACTTCAGCTTTGCTGTTTGTCACTTAATTCTTCAGAATTTAACCTAAGGAGAAAAAAGTCATTATTAAAACAAGAATCTTTAGAACTGGCTCTTCTGTGACTTACTTCTATTTTTTTTTCCTATAAACTGTTTGACAGGATGTTGTAAAGCCAGGCCTGTGATAATTTTTTTTCGAAGCATAGAGATCAATGGAAAAGCTACATATTGTTTATATGTGCAGAGAAGGGAACTTACTTTAAAAATGCATCTAATACATAAAATACATCATGGCATACATGAATACATAATACTTAAAATGTATGTATGTCTGTACATACAAGGTTATGCTAGTTTCTTTGTTTAGTGGGCTCTTTCTATGTTGCTGGCATAGCTGCTGATACAAGCACTAACCATGCTTTAATGGTCTACACTTGGTACAAAATACGAAGCTTTAGATTGGTTTACAACACGTGCCAAAATGATGCCAAAAAGCCCTTGTGTGGATGCAGCTACACCAGTGCAGCCAAGATGTAGCTAGTTCACTTTAGGGAGAAGATGCTGCTGAACTGGAAGAATCCCATCTGCTTACAGGATCCTGTATCCTCGCTGTGGGACTTTGCGGATGTGGAACAAGCCTCAAAGGCTCCACGGCATATCTAGGCTGCTAGTGCAGGTTTGCTCTTGTGAAAGTGCCAGTCATGCTGGCAGGGCTGTATAATTATTCCCTCCATGTCAATGGGATATTAAAAATCATTCCATTTAACAATTATTACTAAACTTCTATTAAATAGTTAATTGCTGATCATTTTAGCAGAAAAACAGCTGACATGCTCATTCACTGGGTGCGGTGACAAATCCATTTGGGTGTGGTTACCCACATCTGTCATTGCTGTTTACAATGATCTTTTTGAAGAGCCCGAAGTGTAATATCTCTTCAGCTTTCTAGTTATGGTGCCTGGACTTGTCCTCCAGAATGCCAGAAGGAAGCGCAGAGAAGCCTAGCTGTTAAGTAAGACAGAAATGCACAGCAAAGATTAGAGTTGCTGCTCAACATAGAGCTGAGGAAAAGGTAAAGTACTTCTTTCTCCACTGCAATCTGTGTGTCTGTGATCTGTAATGGTGATGTGGAAACTAATTAATGGTTAACAAGCTACCCTTTGAAATTACTTTTATGTTTTCTATTTGCATTATATTGGGGAGCAATATAATTCTTTTTCTCCATTCTATAGGTGTGAAGCCAATGACAGTATTAAAACTAAAAATGAGGTCTTGTGATTCCACAGAAGTCTGTGTACTTTTAAGTAGACTGGTACTGACTATGTAATTTGATTTGATAACAAGCCAAGATTTCCTTGTGATGAGAGATGTCAGTTTCCTTATTAAAAAAAATAATCTTAATTTTTCATGAAATACTGAACATATTATAAAATACATGCCAAAGGATATACTTGGTATCTCTGTTACATAAGTATTTCAAAGAGCTCTCAAACTCTTCCAGTTATTTTAATAGAAAAATGAATTTAGAGTTTAGCTAGCTAGGTGCAGGCTTCAGTATAGCTACTTTGGCCCCTACTGAGAATTGCTATCTCAGTTCCCTGCTGTAGGTTCTTTGGAGATGACCCATGTGCACCAGTGGTTTGTTTGCCCCAGGTTAGGATGTGTTGTATTTATTTTCCATGGAATATTTTTTCTTCTGAACTACAGTGCTAGTCAACACCATGGTTTTTGCTTCAGATAAGTTGTGTGGCAGCTTCACTGCACACTATTTTTTTTATCATGACTGCAACTAGTTTTTTTTTTTTTCTTTGATAAGCAATAACCTTTAGCCTTACATAGCAAATGTATGGGGAGTTGTGCTTGTAAGAGTTCATTAACTTTTCTTAATTTTGAAAGATGAGAGTCTGTTGCTTTTTCCCCTTCATTCTTTAGAGTTGGCCAGGTTAGGTATTTTTAGGTATGTTACTGTAAATCTGTGTTGTACAAATTCATAGAAGAAACACATTTTATAGTGAAGCAGGTATGCAACACTAACTGTGTGGTTGGGAGCACCCATGCACAAAGTGCTCTTTTTTAATCTTTGTGAACCCGTTGAAGTCAAGCTTGCTTTACCTATTTTGAATTTTCTGAAGAACAAATAGGAGGCAAGACTTCATTTCTGAGGGAGGATCTCACAGCAGACAGATGGAAATGAATCCTGAAAAGGAGGGAAATAACAGAGGGAAGAAGGAATCAAGTGATCAAGTAGAAAAGGAGTTAAGAAAGGAAGACAGAAGTTAGTTCACAAATGTATACTTTGTGTTCCTTTGCATTCTTTTCACTGAGTAATTTGAATATGCTGAGTGTTTCATATCTGATTTTTCTTTTTATTTATATAGGTAAAGATGTTAGAAGAGCTGAGTTTATTAATGTGCTTGGAGTCACTGTATCAGCAAAGCAGTAAAATATAACTTACAATATCCAGGGTTGGAAGGTACCCCAAGGATCATAGAGTCCAGCTGATAGCTCTGCACCAGGACCACCCAAAAAACAGACCCTACATCTGAGAGCGTTGTCCAAAGGCTTCTTGAACTACAGCAGCATCAGTGCTGTGACCACTGCCCTGGGCAGCCTGTCCCAGTGCCCGACCACCCTCTGGGTGCAGACCCTTTCCCTAACCCCAAGCCTGACCCTCCCCTGTCCCAGTTCCATGCCATCCCCTCGGGTCCTGTTGCTGTCCCCAAAGAGCAGAGCTCAATGCCTGCCCCTCTGCTCCCCTCGTGAGGGAGCTGCAGGCCGTCATGAGGCCTCCCCTCAGCCTGCTCTGCTCAGGGCTGAGCAAACCAAGGGGCCTCAGCTGCTCCTCATATGTCTTCCGCTCTACACCCTTCACCATCTTTGCAGCCCTCCTTTGGACATTGTCTAATACTTATATCTCTTTGTTATATTGTCACCCAAAACTGCAGACAGCTCAAGAAGACGCCATACCAGCTCGGAGCAGAGAGGGACAATCCCTTCTCTTGACTGGCTAGTGATGCCATGCTTGGTGCACCCCAGGGCATGGCTGGCCCCTGTGGCTGCCAGGGCACACTGCTGGATCACGTTCAACTTGCTGTTGACCAGAACCCCAGATCCTTTCCTACAGGACTCCAGCCTGCCATCCCCTAGTTTGTACAACTTTTCAGCCTTATTTTAGTTATCTTAGAGATGAAGCTAATTTGTGAGAAAAGGGCTGCTTGGGAATGCGTTTGAGGAAGCTGTCTTTTTGCCAGTATATTGTGTTTTCTGGTTTGTGTGAGGCAATTTGTATAACCTCTGTTCTAGAAAAATTGGTAAGATGTGCAACTGAGATTTATTAGTGTGGTTTGAGTTGTTTGAAAAAGTGGAAGCAAGAGCTGCAAATATTTTCCAACAAGTTTTCTTTTCAGAATTCTACATTTTAATTTAAGGCAAATTCCTGTAGTAGAAAATAAAGAAAAAAACTTTGTCTTTTCATCTTCTTTCCAACTTTGATATTTGCTTACTGATATTTTGTACATAGTAAAAGTTTTTTTATTATTTTTTGTGGGAGTGGAAAATATGTGTTAAGACCCAAAGATATTATCTGTGCCTTTTCTGCATGAAAAAGGAAAAGGTTTTTTCCCATGAGACAGTTGGGTCTTTAAATAGTCATGTCATTGTCTCACACAAATGTTGTGTGTCTGAAATACATGGTTTTGGATAGCTTTTGCCAATCAGTCCGTCTGTGGACTTAAATCTCTGTAGCAAGATGACATTTCATGCGTTATATACATCGAAGAGGCTTGCTGAAGACACTGTTTCTTTGTTCTGAGGGGACATTCTCTTCCCTCACTGGAGTCACTGTGGCTTGTTCGCATAATGGCTAGTTTTCAAATAACTTGTACAAAGCTACAAAGACTCCATTCTCGGCTCACAAGCTAGAGGTGCAGTAGTGGGCACTTTCAAGTTTGTTTACTCTGATATAGTATAGTTTCCTATCTGTCAGAATTAAATCTATGCCTTTAAAAGAAGAGGTAGTAAAGAAATCAAATGAACCGAAATAAACACAGATGTTTCAAGGGAAAGATAGAAAATGAAGCAGTGACAGCAGTAGCTGACTCTCATTTTTCTAAAAAGCACTTAAACAGAGAAAACAGTAAACTATAAGAAACACAGAATGGTTGAGGCTGAAAGAGGCTTTTGGAGGTCATCTGCTCTATCCCCACTGCTCAAGTAGGGCCACCTAGAATAGGTTGCCCAGGACTATGTCATGGTGGCTTTTGACCAAGGTGGCTTTTTGACTTTACAAAAATGTAAAGTGTTTCCTGTGTTCTACTTCTTGCTTACTGCTTTTTGTCCTGGCACCACTGGCTTTGTCTTTGTACCTTCTCTTCAGATACTTGGACACCTTGATGATATTACCCCTGAGCTTTCTCTTTTCCAGGCTGAACAGTCCAGTCTCTCTCAGCGTCTCCTCATGGGAGAGATGCTCCAGTCCCTTCTTTGTTTTTGTGGTTCTTCAATGGCTTCTCTCCAGCATATCCAGGTCTCTCTTGTACTGGGGATTCCAGAATTGGACACAGTATTCCAGCTACAGCCTTACCATTGCTGAATAGAGAAGTAGTATCACCTCTTTTGGCCTGTTGACATTACTTCGCTTCATGTAGCCCAGGACACCATTAACCTTCTCTGTGTCAAGGGCACATTGCTGGCTCACGTGCTACTTGCTGTCCACCAGGACCCCCAGGTCCTTCTCTGCCTCTGCTTTCTGGTCAGATGGCACCCAGCATGTACTTGTTCTTAGCTATGTTCCTCCCCAGGTGCAGGACTTCACAATTCCCTTTGTTGACCTTTGTGAGGTTCCTGACCATTTCTCCATCCTGTTGAGTTTCTTCTGGATGGCAGCATGGCTGTCAGTCATTTCAGCCACTTCTCCTGGTTTTTGTGTCACCTGCAGAAGAAAACAAACTCAGAGCTTGATTTTGCATGTTACTGCTATGGTATTGAAGAATAAGATTCAAATAAGAAGGAAATATCTTGCAGGGACCTCTAACACACTTTGCAATTAGTCTAATAGTCATAATATCAAAGAAAAAGAAGCATGCAAAGACAGAGAAAAGGAAGCACTGCTGCTGCTGATGAAGTAAAGTTAGAAAGTTGAGTAGTAAGCAATCCATGTTAGAAAGTATTGCCAATATATATCTGTATACAAGTACATTCACATTTGTAAAGAAGAATGTAGATATATTTTTAAGGGAGGGTTATCTGGCATCATTGAGAATGTGCTTACCTGTAGGTGAAGTAGTCTTTTGAAAGTAATTACAGACATTTAAATGCAAATGTAAGTTTATGCATTAGGTTGTCAAATGAGAGTTACTGCTAGGTTTGGCTTTTGCTAGTATAGGTGATGGGTGCAGGTTTTTGTCTTCCAAGGTAATGTAGAAGGCCGGATCTGGCAGGAGCATTATCTTGGGTTGTTTCCTTTTCTGAAAGGTCTTTTTTTTTTTTTTTCCAACTTTTTTTTTGCATTGGTGGTTGTAAGAATCTTTTTAAACAGAGAGAGAAAGGGTTTATTGGTTGGCTGGCTGTATCTACTCAAACAGTGGCCCTCGTGTTCATTTGGCCATAAAGATTTTGTACTACTTCTCACCTCCTTCCACTTAAGCACTTGTTTGGGAAGGGACAGAATATGACAATGCATAAACAATAATGCTTTTTGTTGTTTTGGTAGTGGTTGGGTGGTGGTTTTTTATTATTTTTGTTTTGATTGTGTTTTTTTCTTCATATCTTTCTGCCTTCTTGAGTTTAATATTCTTGAGTTTAATAAAGTCATGTTTCTTCTGTTCTACAGCAGTTGACATGAAATAGTGCCCTTTGCATCTTAGGTCTCTAAATTACTTTTGTGCTTGCCATATATTTTTTTCAGAATGAATCTATGTAGCCACTGTTCATAGTGTTACCAGAGCTAGTGCTGATCATGTTTTCTAGAATTCTTTTTCTCTTCCTGGATGTTTGTTCAGAATACCACTGGAGAAGACAGCTATTGTAGTTTGGGACCAGATATGTAACCTTTTTCCATTGTTGGTTTGCAGTTACCTGTGAATTCTGAATTCTGTGCAATTGAATAGATAATGAATAGTATATCACCTCTGTTTAAGAATAGAGGAATACTTGCAACCATTCAAAACTAGGAATTCAAAACTAGACTAAGCCATAGGTATTTGTGACATCAGTAGAACTGCTTTATGGTAGGAATGGGAATTACAGTGCTTCTTGGTCAGTGTTGATAGATAAAGAACCAGGAGGTATGTGTTTGTGACATGGATTTCCTGTATATAAACAAGAACTTACCAACTTTGCCTCTGGAAGCCTGTGGCAGAGATTGAAAATTCATTCTGAATTTTGAGTCCTAGTTAAAGATCTCTGTATAGCTGGAACTAAGGTGTTGGAGGAGAAGAATTGTACCACCTTTAAGATGGCTAGGAGGTACTAGATTGGAGAAGGAAGCACTGTGTTTTTCATGTTTATTTTGGGGTCTCTGCAGTCTAGTTAGGGGGTTACTTGAAAAAATAGTCAATAATAATAAAGTCTGATACTAGACAGTAAGCTGAATGCACCATTTCTTTCCTCCCTTTGCAAATATGAAGAGCTTCTGGTTTTGCAACAAAATGGTGGGTGAACTATTGATGCTTTTAAAAATCAATGCTATGGTTAATTATCTCAGTGCAGTCACTTATGTATGCATCATTGCCCTCTTTTCTGCATTCCCGCATCCCTCTGAAACTGGACACAGCCCTTGCTCTTCAAGTAATGGTAATAATTGGTAGTAAGACAGACCTGTTACTCATCCTTTTCTGAGCACATTTCTCATGGCAGGTGTCTAGTTTTTAATTAAGTGCTAATGAACATGGCTAGTGGACCATGATACTGCTGCCAACTTCTTCAGTTTTATATCTCACTGCTGCTAAGCTCTTAAAAGGTGGTAGAGCAGGCATTAGTGTCTTTGAAGTGACAGGAAAGTGATTATATGCATAACAATTGTTTCTAGGATGTACAATGGCAAATGTCTAGTTTCTAAATACATCTGGTGAGCACTGCTGTTATTCATCTACCCTGTCTTTAGTTTTTCTCTTTGTGCGCAGTATCATAATCCTTTTTCTAGAAAAAATGCAATATACTTTTGGCAATTCAAGTTGTATAAATAAAAAGGTAACAGGGTATGAACTTTTGGAAAGGATTATGTTTATTGGTGTGTTAGAAAGAACTTAACATCTTTGGCATTACAGACCATGATCAGTTTTTTGGTCTTATGTCTATTTAATATTGTTGCATATTTAAGCATCTTTGTGGACTATTTTCTTCTGCTGCCCTAAGTAACCATTTTGCAAAGCTGCAGGGTATTGCGATGAGTTTCCACTTACAGCTCTCGTACTCTGTTCTATACCTTAAACAGAGCATTGCTCCCCAGCTTTCACATGCCATTCTGTCAGAGAAACAGGGTGTAGCCCTTCTTTGTCACATCCCTTCAGTGTTAAGGACTTCATTGGAAGAGATTAATCTGTTCATAATTTCTGGGACTTACAAAATACACTTTGTGTAGGCTACAAAGCAGAGCAAGTGTAATTGCAGGTAGCGTGTCCTTAGCAGGTTGGTTTCTAAAGAATTAAGCTTCGCTTCCTGAAATCGTGTAGATTAACTTATTTGCTAATTGAACTGGGCATGAAAAAGCAGAATCTTCACAGGCGTCCTGAAGCTACAGGGACAAGAATAGAAACAATTTAACTTCATTTCCCTGTTTTGACTTCCTGTGCCCACACTGCAAAATAAGCTAATTTGAGCTCGCTGTTGGAAAAAGGAACAGGTTTCTCTCCACAAAACTGATTTGGAGGAGAGAAATCAATTTTTGTTCTTAGCCAATTTCACACCACAGCTAGGTAATCCAGTGTGATAGTGCACCTGGGGACAAGACCAAGGTTATGAATGCATTATAGTGCTGCTGATGCATGTTGTTGCATGGGTAGAAGTGCAGATGACCGACCTCGTTGATCAAAGAGGAACAGAATGACTTAAGATACCATCTCTCTTAAAGAGCCTTCCAAAATACCAAGTTTTCTCTTGATTTGAAGAAATATGTTGGAAACTACTGATAATGTCTGTGAGAGGGAGAGATGTCCTCTTGTTCTTCAGAGTTTGAATGGGAAAAAAAACACACAACAGTATTGTCAGACTTGTGCAGTGCTCTTTACTGATGCTTCTGAAGAAGTAGCAGTGTAGTGAAATGAGGTTTCACTAGCAGTAGCAATAGCAACTTGATTTTGTAGAAGGTGGTCTACTGCTTTAACTTTTTCAAATGAAAATAACTCCTAATGCTTCCTTCAAAATATTACTTTCTAGATTCTTATAAACATTAAAGTAAAAGAACAAGAGCTACCTTTCTCTTACCTTGTCTTTTAAGTGTATTTAAGAGTTGGTAAGAATAGAGATGAGAATGTACGTGCATTGCAATGAAGACTAAATTTTTTGTACACCATATGAAAATGAATTTGTGAAATTTGGTCTAAGAAGCCAAAATTTTGGTAAAGTTGTGGCTTTGTATAATTGCGTGAAGGGGTTTTAGTAGATTTTTGAGGTTTGTCCTGTATATGAGAAACAAGTAAATGATAGATGCTTTGCAGCTGCGGGCAACAGAGAAGTGCAAGCATAGCCCGTCCAGTCCAGAGTTCTTCAATGTGAGTCGCTTATGTCTGCAGGCATTCTTAAACAGCTCAAGGAATGTCTTGGGTGGAGATGTATGAAATAAAAGTTACAGAGGTACGCTAGTTATCTCAATAGTAACGTAATTTATCTGCCTGTAGATATTATGTGGGTGTTGTTGGTTTGTTTTTCTTAGAGTCTTGGGAGGTATGGAAGAAGATATTTTGGAGTAATTTGTGAAATATTGTGATCTTAATTCTACCTTCTGCTTAGGTGAGCTTCCAGTAGCTCTCAGCAGTACTGTAATAACTTTGCCTGCTCTTCACAGAATGACTGGCATTGACATCTGCTTGATTGCATGACTTCAGTGATATTCCCTTGCTTTTTTGATGATGTCTACATTCAGCAGTGGGCGGGTGGAGTGTGTCCAAGTTTGTTGTTTTCTGTTCATGTGCCCAGGCACAAGAAAGCAGGAAAGAGGCAGAACATCTGTTTTGCTGTAGCAAACTAAAGAGGAGCTATGATTGAGCTAAAGATGGTTTTGAAACCTAATTTTCCCAATAAATCTGTGCTCAGCATTTTGGTCAAAATAAGTGGTTAGCTGAATTTGGAAAATGTTAGTAGAACCATAACAGCTTTAATTAGAAAATAACTTCCCTATTGAGTAACTATTAAAAAATAAAAAATAAAAAAAATCCATTATAAGGAATCTGTTTCTAAAATAGCTTAAAGGTTATTTTGTCAGTTTCATCACTGGGATGTTTATGTTTACTCATCAGGGTACTGACCCTGCCAGCTGATTTTAAAATAAAAAGAGATACTTTAATTCATTACTACCATATTTCCTTTGAGGAGTTTTCTGATGTTGTTGGTGCTGTCTGGAGTACCTGGATTTTAAACTCAAAATTGTTTCCTAAACACAATGTTATCTTGTGAACAGCTTTTTTCAAAAGCTTCAGTAGGAAAAAAAAAAAAAAGATTTAACTATGCTAAGTATAAAATTGTGTGGTGTCTTTTATTTACTTGTTAATACTCAAAATATAAACCTAATTATTCTTTCTAGATTTGGGTAGCAGGGGTGATGAAGGTGGGTTTAAATCAGTCTTGCCAGAGAATTTTTTTTATTATTTTTTGTATTTTTCCTAGAGCAGTAGTATTCCTTTTTACAGAAAAGGAAGATTTTGAGGCCTTCTCTGGAGTTCTGCTACTGCTGTGTGTTTGTCACTCATAATGTTATGACAGAAAGTGGCTGCCTAAAACAAAACAGCTTCCAATCATGGAATATTTTTCTCGGGCTGTAGAACAAGTGTTCAGTTAGTCTTCTTGTTTTATAGGTTATGATAAGAGTTGTCCACAGACAGCATGATACAGTGCAGTATCTATAGTGTATTGGGACAAAAGGAAAGCCTAGATTAAAAAAATAAAAATAAAAATGCACTGTCGGTTTTCAATAACTAACCAAACCTCTTCTCCTTATTCCTTCCCAAACCATGTGCTATGCATTGTTCTTCTGGGGATGACGATAACGCTGGGAACAGCAGCAGCAGTTGCAGGCTCAACATCTCTCCCATGGCCATGGACCTCCAGTGCCTCTAACACCGCATCCATCAGGACTTCAGCCTTCAGGAATCCCTCCACTCGGAAGCAGTGCTGGCCTCCTTGCCCTTTCTAGTGCTTTGGGTGGGCAGTCTCACTTGGCAATAAAAGATGACAAGAAGCATCACGATGCAGAACACCACAGAGGTGAGAGGCATGGCAGGCCTGATTAGGACACTGTCAGATTTGCGCATTGCTGCAAGTTATGTGCATCTCTAAAGAAATCAAGTTACATAGAATGACAATAAACTGTTGGCAAACTTAAAAAATGTCTGCATATATACCACTGAAGCAAAATTCAGCTTGGAAACCTTCAGTATTTTAAATGGGGATCACTAGGTGTCATATGCCCTATAGTTTGCAGGGCATTTTGACATCCTGGTAAATGTTTAGTGCAACACCAGTGGCCTGCACCATATTGTGAAAAACTGTTAAACTGCTTAAATGGGTAATTTTTTTTTTCAAAGAAAGTAATGATGTTAAATGGGTAGGTGGGTGGGAAGGTAGGGGGAATGAGAAGTTAAATTTTGAAGTGAATGTGTTCAAACAAAGGATTTAGATAATTGCATCTGTTACTTTAGTTTCATAGGCTTAAATTCTAGTACGCAATTAAATATTGGGCAAAATTGCACTTGACTAATTTTTGAAAAGAAAATAATTTATTCTGTCATGAAATAAAACTAGGCTTTGTGTATGGTTAAACTGTAAATCATGTTTACAAAATACTGTAATTTTCAGGAAATCACTGTATTAGGAATGTGCAATGACTTATATAAATAAAAGCCATTTGAAAACTGTTTGTGGCTTGTGTTCTAATTTTTTTCCCCCCTTTTTTATTTCTGTTCTTGCCTCTGTGTCTGAACGGGCATGTCTGTGCATTTCTTGGTTACTACGGGAGCAGACAGAGAGCCGGGCACAGTAAGTACCAACACTCCTGCTAACCTTTCCTCTTCTACCTTAAATAGCTATCAGAAGTTGCACTGTTTGTCTGTTTTGTCCTTTTGATCAGTTTCATAATGGTCTAATATCTCTTGGTTTATGCAGGATACTAAAGTATTTTGCTTGGAGGAGTTTAGGAATCAGATTTCTGAGCAGAATCATGAGCTACTTGATTTTTAATTCTTATATTAAAAAAAAAAAAGTAAATCAAACAACTTTGATTGCAATTTAGTCTATAACATTATGTCAGAGTTAAGATGTTTCCTTGAGGATTTTCAGGAACAGAATTGCAGGACGGGTAAGAAATTTAGAACTCATGTGTTTCACTATGTTTGACCTTAGTTTCTTTATATGAGTCTGCAAGAACTCCTTTACTACTTAATTTGTGCTTCTCTAGCAGTACTGTTTTTTCCTTTAGATATAATATGTAATACATTTTGCCTAAGACAATCTTTGTAAAGCAAAAACCAAACAAAAAACACACGCCAAAAATAATGCAGCCAAAGAACTGCTTTTTATAACAGCTTTTTATACTGTTATGTCTTGCGATTATTGTTGTTAATCTGTTAATGCAGTGGAAGTGGACAGGTACAGCTTTCACGTCTTTTCAAGTAACAAAACTAGCTCTGCTTATTGATGCCAAAGGTGAATTAGAGCTTTGTGTATTTGTCTTCATCAGAAAAGGCAAGAAATGTGAAATAGTTATTAACTGTTAAGTTTATGATACTAAACTCCTGACTTTATTGCTTGATTTTTTTTTGTTGGTTGGTTGTTTTGTTTGTTGTTGTTGTTGTTTTTTGTGGTTTTTTTTTTTTTTTTTTGCTATGCAGTTTGCTTGTTCTTAATATTAGGGCTTGACAATTACTTTACTAGAAACTTTCTGCATATCTCTTAAGGCAATTATTTTTTATTTTCAGATTACTAAGTAAGAACATTCATTTCACCTTGCTTAATGCCAGTGTGACTGAGGAACTAATTTCAGGCTGGGTTTTCCTAAGTCTCAAACCTATAAGGATATATTTCCTTAAGTGATACTGACCAAGAGCAGGATTCTCTAGGACTTTTGTAAGAGTCATTGTGTTCACACATGCACATATACCTAGGAGGAGCAATGACTTTAAATTTAAGCTTGGTTGTTATGTTACGTTTCCTGTTCTTGCTCTCCCCAACCTTTTCATCCAAAATTAAACCACCTATTTTGTTGTAGGAGATTTGCAACATCTCTTGCTTTGTTTACTCTATATGCCATTTTTTTCACAGTACATATAATCATTATTCTAGTTACTTCTGTACCCATGTATATAACTCAAGCTTTCTTGTTTTTCATTTGTACCAGGTGAGATACCTGTCTTTTTTATTTATTTTGAGTTACCACTAAGTGTGGTAAACAGTCTGAGACTTAATTTCAGAGTCTTGTAATACAGATAAATTGAGTTTGGGTTACTATACTACTGTGCCTATAATTTCTTTTTGGTCTCAGTGGTGAATACATACTTCATACTTAAGTTATGCTTTAATAGCTTAATACAGATAAACTGAAGTTTGAACTTAAAATTGTTTAAACTGTGTTGTTTTAGAGTCTTGGTTTAACAAATGATACCTTCAGTGAGAGATGAAGTGATAGCGACATTCAGATTTGTAGCCAAAATAGTCAGTTGGAATTGAATTGATCTTTGAGCTTCTCTAATTGTCTTATATCTTTAATGGATTATTTTTTTAATACATCTTAAGGGTAATATAAAATTGGTCACAAGTATACAAGGCATACCAGCAGGTCTGTTTAATTATGTATCGTTTCAGCTGAGCAGTAGGCTCTCATTTTGCAAATTACCGTATAACATCTAGGTCATCAAGATGAGATTAAGGTGATTTTTTCAGACTTACATTTTAAGTGTAATGCTGCTGCCAGAAATCCTGACGAAGGCTTGCTTTCATCATCAAAGAAACCAAGACCCATGCTGTTAGTTACCTGAAGCAACCATGATGTTTGGTATTACCATGAAATACTACAGTATGATTTTCATCAGATATGTCTAGTGTGACCTTTCAGAAGCTCGTAGTTTATATGTGCAAGTCTGAAACACCCTTTGCTTTAAAACCAAACTGAGTTACAGCATATTGTGGCATATTGTTTGAGTATATTCTTTTTAAATGAGATTTGGCTTTATTTTTTTAAAGTCTCCTTAGGCAAATATGCAGTTAATATTTTTTGCATATTATATGTTTAGAAATACAATGGGATTCATAAATGGATGTAAGGTAAAATGTGAAGAGAGTGATTTCATTGTTCTTGATTGTGATCTGTGTCCATTTTACACCTTCGCTACATTTAAAAGTGCTACTTTTTTTTCTATTACTAATGAAACACTAATATTTTAGAAATTAGTAAAAAACAAAAAACAAACAAACAAAAAAAACATTTCATACATAAAATACTAGAATTACTTGGTCAGAATGAAAGTATAAATCTACATAAGTAACAGCTGGTGGGTTTTGGCTGATGTAGCTCTAACAGTCCAAAGCTGGGTTATGTTATTGTGGGAATTCAGGCATTCCTATGATTGTGACACAGTCCATCTGCAGTTAATGAAATCAGGGAAAGTAAGCACATTTTGCAACTGAAGTTCAATAAAGTTTTTGGAGACACCAGTGCAAAAGAACTTTGTCTACATTTTTCTCTGGGGAACATACTGGCAATGTCTGTCAAACTCATCTTAGGTGTTTGTTTGTCACTTGTCTTCCCACTATTTTTAATGTCCTACCTGAACATCATAGAAATGCAAATGCTTGTCAAGTGCAATGTTGGATCAGTAATCTGTAGACAGTGAAATCTGACTTTACTATGTGCTTTGGATTTTCATTAAGGCTGGTGTTTACCTTTTGTTCTCATTAAAAATGTGCTTATTTTTAAAAACTTATTCTTAATGTTTGCAAGATTTTCTTTTTCTGCCACTGTTGGCAAGCATAAATGCTGTTGTTCTTTCATAAACAAATGATCTGTTCTTAGAGCAGAAAATATTCTGTCCTTCAGTCTCTGTCCCGTTCTTCCCATTGTAGTCTTGAAGGAAGGGGACATGCACAACTGAATGCTACGCTTTGTTTGATATTGAATGCGAGTTGGTTTTGTTCTGTGTTTTAATTCCTTTAAATGAAAAAGAAAAGGGAAAAAAATCACAAAAGGAGTTACATGAAAGCCTAGAGTAGTTTTCACTATTACATATGTATACATCTTTGCCTTTGTCAAGAAAATAGTATTTTTCCATTATAACAGCTTCAATTTAGGAACTTGAATTTCTTTAATCAGTCGTGCCTTTTATTTTTATTGGCTTTGTCAACTTAAAAATAAGTTTTACAATCCTTATGGATGCAAACCACGAATTAGCTTCAGCCGGAGTCGGTTGTGCAGAAGAGCATGGGATGCTGTGCTGCAGTTCAGTTTGTAACTGATATAAACTAGCATGGGGCTGGTGACGACACAGGGCAAGAGGATTGGAGTGTTTTGATGTAAGTTGTTGTGGATACTTCCGTTTTGACAAGCATTTGGTAGAATATGGCAAAATCAACAGAACCTTTATTCTCTCTGTCTCTCATTATTACTGAATCAATGTGGAGAGTGATGCTAATCCATCTAGACTTCTAGCTTCCTATGTTTGTAATACAAACATAATAGTCTACGTTAAAATGGTGGGAGAAGAGAGTGTGAAGTCAGTAGCTTTCTGTCACCAGTAATATCAACCCAAACCCACTAACTTGTATTTTTGTGTTGTTGTCTTGTGTGTTTGCAAGAAACATATTCAACAAAAGGAATTTAATAATTCTGGAGCAGAGTAAGTACAGTCTCTCTGTATTTTTGGGAGTGGTTAAGTGTCAGCTCCCCCTCCAACTTGAGATTTACTCCTGTTGCTGAGTAGGGAGCAGTGGGACTGCTGAGTGACCAGTGAGTCGGCTGTGTATGTTAGACCTGGTCCTGTTTTGCCTGCTCTAACAGAGGACTGTGTTTATTTCTGAATACATGTGGGTATCAGCAAATAGCACTTTCGTGTTGTACAGCAGCTCTGTTATGGTATAATGGTTACATAAGCAGAGCAGCCAGTGGTGGTTGTACTGGCAACTGGGTGCAGTTGATGCAGATGTACAGCAAGCTGGTGAATGACCAAGCACAGCAGGTGTATGTGTGTTGGGTAAGGAGACCACTGCAATGGAAAGTCTTGACTGCAACCAGGTGTGGTTGAACCACAAGTACAGCTGTGATGGACATGCTGTTGTTTAACTGCTGTAATGATCATTGTAGCATTAGTTAGGTCTGAATGGACTAGTGAGTTGTCTGTGCTATATTACAACAAAGTGCTAAAAGGAGATGCTGTGGGCTCTCAGCCTGTACTTGTGACACACATACTTCTGGTTTGGAAGTAGTTCCTACAGGCAATGAAATGACATGTCAGTCAGAGAAATGCATTTAAATAATGTGCATTATATTTCTGTTAAGGAACCTGGAACAACCTTCTCACTGTGTATCACAACTGTGTTTTCCTTTCATATTTGCTTCTGATGCTTTCAGTGTTTTAAAATGTTGCTGGCAGAAAAGTTGCTTTGAGATACCAAGTAGCTTGTTGTAAAGCCATTAGGAAACCCAGTAGCACTGATAGGAAGAGCTTTACATGGCTTTTCTTTTTTTTTTTTTTTTTTTTTTGTTTTTTTTGTTTTTGTTTTTTTTTTTGAAACTTTCTTGAAGAATGGTGTCCATGTGAATAACCTTTAGTTCAGGAGAACTATAATATTTGTATTAAATTGATTTTTTTTATCATTTTTTCTGATCTGAGATTCATGATCTACAGACATTGCGTTTGATAATCCTAATAAATTGGACTGCTAGTAAGAAAACAAGATTTATCCCCAATTACATGTCTAGTTTATTGAAATTAAGACAAAACATAAAACCACTATCATGCAGTTTCTCTTTAGGAAATCTTTGTGTGTGTATATGTATACACGTGCATACTTCTTTTGTTCTTTTTGAAAAAACTTTAATGTCACAGATGAGTAATCCCAACTGAAAGTTTTTGTAGCATTATCTTAAAAAATAAATATTACAGCTAAAATGGAACTCTTATAATCCTACTTCTGATAATAAGTCAAATGTCAGTAGGCCTAGTAGAAAAACTAAGTACTTTTATGTTATTACTTATTTATTTTAAGAAAAGATGAGCAGAACTTTATCATTTGTGAAGCTATTGCTATTGGCAAATAGAAACTATACCAGAGCTTGTGTAGAAAGGTGTTTGTTGTTGTTGGCTTTTGTGTGTGTTGTGTGAGCTGTCTTAAGGATAATTTCCTTGAAGTTAACATGATGTCTAATGTTACATCTATCCATAAGAGGTCTGAATAGCCCAGGGTTTATAAAAGCATCTGGTTCCCAATACTTACTTGTATTTTCATTTCTTTCCATAGTGTTATAGATATATCATAAGCACAGCTTTAAAAGATGCATGGTTCCACATTTTTGAATGAAATTTTACACAACCAATAGTTTTAATAATGGTAGTAGCTTACAGCAGCAAGCTGTTTTTTAATCTAAAGTTACACTTTACCTGATTTTGGTCACAGTTGTTAACGGTTTCTTGTACTCCTAAAGGAAAAAAAAAAAAACAAAAAAAACAGTAACTTTTTAGTTACTTAATGATAATTTTTTCTAGAATACTGAGAGGTCTTATTTCCTATATATAGTACAGCTATTGTGCAATAAACTGTTCTGCAGCAGTGCCTAGCATGGATTCTCTGATGCCAGAGAAGAGTGACTTAAATTAATGTGATAAGCTGGAGAAACAGTATAAACATCTGTAGGGGGGAAAACTTTGCACAACGGATTTACCAGATGATTGGACTTACTATGGACTTACTAGATGAATATAATAATGATACATTTACGTGATAAGTAAACAACCAAAAAAAAAAAAGCAAACATGATTTTAATTTACCATTTGGGAGAGGGTGGGAGCCATAGACATTTCCCACAATGCTCCAGTTGCTGCAAGTCTTGGGTGGTGCCAATCAGTTGGTTCTTGGAATAGAGATGTTTCATCCCAATAACTGTTGCATATTTTTGCTTTTGTGCAGTGATTAATTTCACATGTCATAAATAAGTGAATATCACAGTACCTGTGATACACTCACATACTCAGATTTTATTTTATGTAAATCTGGGTTTCTCGTTAAGTTTCTCTGTATTGAAACTCCAGAAGACAAGCTACTAAATATTGTTAGCATTGTCTAGGTAGACTTTACTTTAAACCAGATAAAAATTAAAATAGATAAAAACAACTCTTGTAACTACACATTTTATGCCAGAATTTACAAGCTCCTCCTTACGGTTCTGCGGAGTAATTTCAAATAGCAGAGTTTCTAATTTTTTCCCAGCTGCTGCCCCCTTGCCACCTTTCTGTTAGTCATGCTTAATTTTGGCAATTTAAAATGATAAACTGAATTTATTCACCTTTCTAAACCTAATTTACTGTTTTGTTCTAAGCTTTTAATCAATAAAACAGATACAGATTTTCTATGTTTTTTTTTTTTGTTGTTGTTGTTAAGGGAAGTATCTTATCTTTTCAAGGAAAAAAAAAGTTTTTAAGAACAGGCATTTGCCTTTTCTGAAATCTGTGATCAAGTTTGAATTTTCAAACAAAGTTTGAATTTAAAGCTTACTGCTTAAGATGTTTCTACTGCTAAAGTCATGATGGATTCTGTATTAAAATGTTGAAGATGCATTTCAATGTTTTCAAACTAGTAAATCCCTGAATTGGTATGCATGTGGGAAGGAGATGAAGGGTTAAATTTAGACTATTTGTCAAGGCAATTAGTTCAGTGATCCAACAAGCCCACCTTTTAGCTGCAAAACATTGTGCTAAAGACATTATTTTGAGCTTCTTTATACTGAATTTCATTAGACCCTCCTATATGCTTTATGTAAGCCCCTTGGCATTTGTTTAGCTTGAATAGTCAGGGATAAAAGAGCTTAGAGTTGGCTTTAAAGCACAGTGTCTGAAGTAGGAAAAAGAGGATTCGGATTGCCTTATGTACCCTGTATTGTTTTCCTTTTCCTTGGGACTGAACACTAATAAATGAGCAAACTACCCTGGCGTTTTCAGGTTTCGAAGGGGAAGCTGTTCAGTGTGCAGTTTACTGGCTACTAGTATATGTTTATGATATATTAAGAATATTTTTGTCTCTCTTAGGTAAAAGTAAGTATTCATTTGAGGGTTTGCATTTATAGCATATATGTTTCTAGTAGTCTTTTGTGAGATATACATGCATACTTGTAAATATATATTTATTTGTATATTTATGTGAGTATATATTTATTTACGTAAGCATGTGCTTGGCTTTTAGGAACTAGGTTTACCAGGTCTTCATGAAAGGAGACTTATTTTTCTCAAGTCATTCAGTATTGTTCACAGCATTAACATATCACTGAACAAATTGCGCTTTTGCATATGCTAATCGTGCACTTAAAAGAACTCATTGTAGCACATTTTAATGCTTTAGCTGGAACGGAGATGGAGATGGGAATCACAGACATGTCAAATTGTCACATGACTGAAAAAATGTTAGAAATGCCCTTCTCTTTGGGTCAACAGTTTGTATGTACCGTATCTGAATGAAAGTAGTCTGTGTAGTTTGAGGAAAAGATTAGTCTTTCTTTTCATCGTGCCTGTGTGTGTCTGTGTGCCTGTGTGTCTGTGTGTGTGTTGGCGTCAGTTTTCCACACTGGGTCTGATTAAAAAAATAAAGTCATCTCCATACATTTGTTGATGATACCCAACTGGAGTTTGACAAAGCTAACAAATGCGCACTGCATAACCTCATTTGTTATTCTTTAAAGAGTTAAAGACAAGTTGTCATGTATCTCTCCATGTTTACAAGAATAAACATACCAAAGCCTCATCTACATATGATTTCCTAGAGGTGAGCAATCAGTCAGGTTATGTTTGAGTCTTTTGTTTGTAAATATATATATGTATATATATAACAAAAAAAAAATATATATATATATAATATATATAACAAAAAGATGCACATTACTGATGAATTAACAAGCTTTATTTTCTAAAACAATAAATTTGGTTGACTTAAGTAGTTAAATAGGTGGTGAATGACAAGTGAGTTAGACTTTTGGTAAGTTGAGCAATGAAAAACCAAGGTTCTTAGAATGCACTAAGCTGTACATGTTTGCAGGGAGGACTTTGGGATGAATTAAATGGAATGAAAGATTATGTAGGTGTTACATTTCTAAAGCATCTTTAACATGTAGTTTGAATTTTAAGGTATATATGAATGAATCTTGAAAGGAATTTTTGACTGGCCTTGTTTTTTGTCTTTACAGAGTAATTCTCTGTTGGTCCCAGACAGTCTGCGAAGCACAGATAAACGCAGGAATGGCCCTGAATATGCCAATGACATCAAAAAGAGAAAGGTGGATGATAAGGATTCCAGCCACTATGTAAGCAAATCTGTGTTAAAGAAATGATTAATTTATTTGCAGATGTATTTGTAAGAGGAGTAAAAGAGCTGCAAAGCACAAGGCAATGTGTTTTCTATGGCTGCTGTAGTACAGGAATGCATGTGCCAGAGAGACCATTATTCTTGCTGTGGAAATAGTAGTGACTCAATAGTTAGGGCAATTGTCAAGTAATACTTCTCAACAGGGGATAAGGAGCCAGGAGTAGCCATTTGGGATTCACAAGTGCTCTAAGACATTACTCTGACTTCCAGAGGATATCCTTTCCGGATGGCTCAAAAGCTTACCATACTGCAAGTTTATTTGAAGTGGAAGGGTTTGTTGATTTGGAAGATTTTAGCAGATTTTTCTTATATGAGCTATTACCATGTTGAAAAATAATAAGCATTGGAAATAGCGTATGTTATGAGGTAACATATAATAACGTATTTAAAAATCCTAAAGTTTGTGTTTGGTTGGTATGTCAGTTTCAGCAGAAAAGAAACTGATATAAACAGCTCGCAATTTGTGCTCTGCATTTTTGACCAGCATTGCTTACTGCTTCGTTTGAGAGAGGCACTTCAGTACAGTGCGGCCCATGTGAACCTCAGAAGGTTTGCATGTGCTTTCAATTTCAAGGCTAAATGCTCAGCCAGATCGCAGGATGATACTTGAACTGCCTGCAAATAGGGCTGGTGTGAAAGACCACTGGAAAGAAGAACATCAATCTAACAGCAGATATTATTTGACATAGCAGTAGTATGGTAAAATACCTGGTTTATATAAGTTCAATCACTAATTAATTCCTAGCTGCTGAAATCCAAGAGACAATCAAGTGCCCCTTTATTTCCTCAGTGTTTTGCAGCATAATTTCTCTCCCCTTAGACCCCAATGCTCTGGGGCAGGAAGGCTGGCTCTCAGTGAATCTTGCAGTGGAGCTACTGATAGTACATTGGCTTTCTTTCCACTTTCCTGCTTATCGTGGTGTTCTCATACTGTTGAGATTTTGCAAGTCATCTTCCCACCACTTTATAATAACATAGATTATTGAAAACTTCTGGCAAACTTCCTCACACTTACTCCCTTAATTTAAGGGTTTGGTATTCTAGGTGTGTTTTTCCTTTCTAATTTGTAAACTGTGCAAGCAAAAAAAAAACTGCCTTGCTTTTCTTGAAGTTCTGTTAGAAAAAAATGAAAAGTATATTGCACTGTAGAAGTATAGTTTGTTTTAATCTGCATTTTAAATGTGCAGCTCTCTTTGCTTTTCTCTTGAGGTGGATTTTGCAAGTAAAGGCAGTAACAAAATAAAAATTAAGTGAAAATAAAATTTATTCTGGTGTAAAAGATGTTTCTTTAAAAGTTTTCTTAATTCAGCACGTGCAGAATTGCTGAGTTCTAGCTTACTTTAGAAGACGTCCTTGGAGGGTCAACAGGTACCACTGCATTTGTCAGAAGGGAGACAAATGAGCTGTACAAATTTTAACCTTGGAAATAAGATGCTCAAAGCACTCCCCCCCCCCCCCTTTTTTTTTTTTTGACTTGTGACTAGTTTTCATGTTAGGATCTGGATAACTTCAACTTGTAGGTTTGTTAAAGAAGAGAATCTTCTGATATGAATAGTACCAATAGGAATTGCCTGTGATAGCCATAGTAAATTTCTGTGCCTCAAGATGACCAGAGTACCGTTAATCATAGCTTTGTAAATGTTTTTGCCTGCATTTGAGGTGGTATTTCTGGTGAAGAAATGTCCTATCTATTGTGATTCCACATGTTGTAGGCTATTCTTGCTTGCTGTATCCTTTGTACTTCTCAAATGGTGGCAGATAACCAGGTCCAGAGCTTTTCTGTTTCTTTTCCTGTTGCACCCTTTGATTGGACAGCTTCTGAAGTGACAAATAGAGACACTATTCTCTCTTCTGTGACACTCTTGCACCCCTACTATGTTTAGTGTATTTCTTGAAGCAGTCAAAGCATAAAGGAAGGAAGGATTGTGACCACCTGTAGAGTTTTTGTGTTTTTTTTTTTTTTTTTTGATTTTTTGTTTGTGTGTGTGCATTTTGTTCTGTTTTTTTTTTTGTTGTTGTTGTTGTTGTTGTTCATGATGATGGTGGTGGTAGTGGGTTTTTTGTTTTTGTTTTGGAGCTAAAGAAAGGAAATGGTTTTGTACTTTATCTGCCAGTGTTAAGTGTGGTAGCCCAAACATGTTGAAAGCACTGCTGATTTAATTCAAGACATGTGGGACACATTGAACAGTCTTGTAGATCTGATTTGTTTGCCTAGAAACTTTTAAAGTAAAAGTATAGTTATTGGAAATGTCAGACTTGCCACAGGAAAGATTTATTGCTCACCATTCATTTGATTTGTTTTTTATCCAGACTGTTGAGGTTGAACCACCAAGTGGAACTCATTGTATCACTGTGTTATCATAGAATGTGTCTGCTGGGTGATCCCAGCATGTTCTGGAGACAGGGACCAAGGCACACTTGAGTAATAGCTGCAATGGGGCACCAGAGCAGCTCAGGTGAACACAGATTTACGTAAGAATGCATCTCGACAAGCTACAATAACACATTTCAGTTTAAGAATGTCAAAGTATTTTGTTTCATTAGGATGAAATGTTGAAATGTCTTGGCATTTATGAAGCATTTTCTTCCACATAAGTTTCCATTTTCAAAACTTTCCTTTCTTGAAATGGAGAAAATGTTGTGCTGGCACTTTGAAGAAGCTGATTAATGAAACAATTGCCAAAATAATGGAGTTTTAAGATGTTAGTGTGTTTTTTTAACTTATCCACAAGCATTAATATTAACACATAGGAGATTAACACACAAATGGTATAAGCTTCTTTTTATAGTAAAAATTATAACACTGTTTATGATGGTAGTAAGGAAAGGAATTGGACCATCTTGCAATGTTAGTAAAGCCACCACCATTCAAATAGTTCTACCTTATATGGGTGTTAATATTGAAGCAGAAGTAAGGTCTTGTATTCTTATTTTCACTGTTTTCCTGATTGCCAATAAATAATTAAAAGCTGTTTTGTTTTTTGTCTAGGAAAAACAACAAATGTGTGAGTAGATACAGTCTCTTTCAGCTCTTAATGTACTAATTGAACTATTTATTTATTTTTGATAGGACAGTGATGGGGACAAGAGTGATGATAACTTGGTCGTAGATGTATCCAATGAGGTAACTTTTCATTTATGTGGTCTTAATATTTGCCCAAATGTTAAAGAAAAAGTACATTTAGATTTATACTATGTGTATATATATTAAAAATATGCACCACCTGATCTTTTTATTAATCCTACTGTGTTTATTAATCCTAATGTGTTCCTCCTAGCTTTGTGATTGCTCTCAGCTTTTCCTTCTGTTGCCTTGCTTAGGTCTGGTCTCTCCACAGTTAGAATATAACATTTCACAGCTATTCTGTAGTGGAGACAGCTGTGGTGAGGTGCAGGTGGAGGTCTGAGGTTTCCCAACTGCTATCTTCAAATGAAAAGGGAAAACAGTACTGAACACTGTAGGGGTATTATTAAAACAGTTCTTGTGGATTAAAAATTACTAGTATTTTAACTTCCTACATTAAAGAAGGCATTTTCCAGACGTGCTTGTTAGGATGAAGTCCGCACAAGTCAGAATGAAGTCAGTTCAGAAAATTGTCTAGAGGTGGTAGCCACTTTATTTATTTTTCTCCAAAATAGTGTTTTTTTTTGTTTTTGTTTTTGTTTTTTTTTTTTGACAGTGACATCATGATGAAGGGAATAGTCTTACCTTTTCTTCATCTTACATTTCATACTACAAAAAGATTTAGGTAGCCTGACTACGGCAGAAACATTCTAATGCTCCATGAAAAGTACAGGGAGAAAAGCTGACAGAGAAGCGTCTCAGCAGCTTCAAGTGCCCAAATGATGTCAGCCAAGTAAGAACGATGTGTATCTAGCTAGGGATTTTAGTAATCTTTTCAGAAGTCCTAGTAAATCGATAGTCTATAATCCTAGTTGTTCAGTAATCCATCAATAGACTAACTCTATGTGAGGATGGCTTCTTGCTGATTTTCTTACGAGCCAAAGGAGCTTGGAGAACCTGCAGAACTGATGGTGTTGTACCTTGTTGGGCAGCCTACTTTGGGGTAAAGTAAGTGCAAAAAATGCCTCTGGAAGAGAGAAAGATAATCACTTGAGATTATTGCAGTTTTTCTGTAGACTTAAGTAGCAAAATAATAGATTTTAGGAAGAAGTAACATATTGTAATATATAAAGTCTGCATCTCTTTCTCTTTTCTGAAGATGGACATGATCAAGGTGTGTTTTCCCTTTAAAAAAAAAAGTGTTACTGAAACAATTGTTTTGACTAGCAGCATGTGAAGAACATACATGGAAGTGTACACTGATTGCAGTTTCTGTATGTCTTTCTTGCTTATTATCACTTGTCAGGCATGCTTGCCTTCGTTTATACTTATATTTACGTAGGTTGCAAGCTCTGTGCTTGAAAACAGTTTATGGTAATGTAAGGTAAATAAATCTGGATTTATTACTATATGGACTTATTTATGTTTCTAGAAGCGATGAAGGGATTTAAGCTTTTTTTCTACATAGATAGAGAGCAAAATACTATTTCTTTTGAACTTACTGCTTGAATTCTTCTTCCTCCCACACCCCTGGACTCTTTAGTGGTGTTTGTATACCTGATTCTAACAGAAGTATGTGCTGCTTTTTCCTTCCCATTGTTTTAGGATCCCTCCTCCCCACGGGCAAGTCCTACTCATTCACCACGTGAAAATGGTATAGATAAAAGCCGTCTGCTAAAGAAAGATGCCTCTAGCAGTCCAGCATCTACAGCCTCTTCAGGAAGTTCCACTTCCCTCAAATCCAAAGAAATGAGTTTGGTGAGTGTTATAAGCAGTCTGTTGTCCAGGGAAATGTTCATTTTCTTGTGAGGTCTAACTTTGCATTCTTCTGCAACTATTTTTTTGCAGATGGCACATTTAAGAATTTCAAATTTAAGAATTTGAAGCTGAAGTAGACTTCCAGATATTTGTAGCATTTCAGCTTTTCTTCTCAGCAATAATTTCTCCTTTATTTTGATTTCCTGTATATGCATTTCTGTCAAACGAATTGCACATTTATTACAAAACACAAGATTCACTTAAGCTATTGCTCAAGAAAAGCATGGTTATGATCTAACTCTTCCATAGATTTGCATATGGTCACTAAGAAGTTCTCCAGGCTTTTCTTTAATTCTTCTAAGTGAACTGTCACTCTTTGGAATCTCATTCTGCAGTATAATTAATAATTTGGTCAGATTCTATGTCACAATTTCTTTGATGTTATCAACTGTGGTGGTGCGTTTGTTTTCATTTAGATCTACTGTGTCCAATAATAGACACAATAGTTAGTTCACGCTAAAATAATTTGGTGATGCTTACTGTATTGTCCCCCCCTCCCCCCCCCCCAAAAAAAAAAAAAAAATTAGCTCATGCATTTTTTCTCATGCCAATTGAAGAAAGAAAAATAACATTTATTTTGCTTTTTTAATTTTGGCAGTAATCAAAAAGGTCAGCACTTCTTTCTCACAAGTTAATGTTGTCAGCATTTCATGGATTTATGAAAATTGGCTAGGGGACTAGGTAGTAGATGCCCAGCATCCCAGCTGCTGTCGTGATAAATTGTGTAATATGGCCTGGATTAAAAATAATACTCATTTAATTTGTTTAATGATACCAGCATGAAAAGGCCAGCACGCCTGTTCTGAAATCCAGCACACCAACTCCTCGAACTGACGTGCCAACCCCAGGCACTAGTGCAACTCCAGGACTTCGTCCAGGCGTTGGCAAGCCTCCAACAATGGACCCTCTGGTTAACCAAGCTGGTAAAACATTGCTTCTCTGTTTTTATAGTTCCAAAATTAATCTTTTTTAATTTTTTTACATGTATTTCCATATTAATGTTAACCAAGTTCTTTTTTCATGGTACTAAGAGAGGGCTTGATGAGATGCAGATGTGTGGATTATCAAGAGTTTGAATATCTTTCCATCTTTTATTCGTTTACTTTTTTCTTTATCTTTTTGGAAATAATCCAGAGACTATGCAGTGAAAGACTTCTGAGAAGTTTCTGGCACTTTACTCTGAATGCAATCTCTTCTCCAGCTCTTTGAATCTACTAATATTTGCTGCAGTGTAAATCTTGACAAATGCAGGGGGAAGTTTACTTTCACTATTCGGGCTGGTACAGCACAGTTGCTTCAGACGTGAGCTGTGTAAACCATGTCTGTCAGCTTTAGTGCTTAATTTGGCAAAGGAGAGATTAATGTAAACAGGGAAATATTACAGAAATGAAAATGGGCAATGCTGGAAGAGGTTGTTAGAAGTAATCAGCAGGTTCATACCTCAGTAGATCTTATTTACACTGAGTGAAAAGAGGAGGTAGTAGTGTAGATAAATTATGGGAATGTTTCTTGGCTGTGTGTGTGAGGGGAAGGTTAAGTGTTGTAACGGGGAAAAAAAAAGCTGTCTTCTTCCCTAAGTGCAAAGAAATACAAATAAAACTATTTGCTTTCATTATTCTGTAGCTGCAGGTTTGCGGACACCTTTGGCAGTACCAGGGCCATACCCTGCTCCGTTTGGAATGGTGCCTCATGCTGGCATGAATGGAGAGCTAACCAGTCCAGGGGCAGCCTATGCCAGCCTGCACAACATGTCACCCCAGATGACTGCTGCTGCTGCTGCAGCTGCTGTGGTTGCTTATGGAAGATCTCCTATGGTAGGCCATAAGTTGCATGCAGTCTTAGTCGTATGAGTTGCAGTTCACTGAGGAGAGCTGCATGCTTCATTTAGTGTGCTGTTGAATTCCCAAGTTATAACAGTGCCAGAGGCTTGACTGCTTCAGTGTGTGTTTCGCTTTGCTGCATGGTTGGAGAAACAAATTTGCGCCTTGAAAACAAATAATATCACAGTATTGATGTGTTACCTTTATTTCATCCTCATCAGTACCTTGGTTGATTAATAAATGCCAAATTGTTTATACTTAAAAAAAAAAAAAAAAAAAATGTAGATATAAATCATCTCAATCGTCCTGTGAGCACCTCCTTTTCTTTTGCTGAATAAGATTTGTGATCTGTACAGACACACCAAATTAATTTCAAGTCATGTAGAAGTTGTTTATCTACTTCTGTCCTTTTATTTTTTGTGTAAATAAGCATGAAGACTTAGTCAGTTCATGTCTTAAAACTCTGTGATAAGATGTGTTAAGAGTAGCTGCTGTTGTGGGCGTAACCCTAATGGACCCTAACCCTGCTTAAGTAAACGGAGTATGGCAGTCATTGCTGCTATTGATCAGAGTAACTTGGGAGCCTGATTCTGCAGAAATGAGCTTGATGGTAATTCTATATATACACAGGCTTACCTACTTGTGAGTTTGCAAGATTCGATTTAAGCTTGTAATTTCTTGTTATTGTAGATGTGGCTACTTTTTTGAACTGGAAAAATCAGGGTTTATTCAAAAATGTGGAAATCCTAAATAGCATTTGTACTCCTTGAAGCAATAAGAATTGTGTTTCAGGTAGTGTTCAGAAGGAAAAATGTGTTTGGTCCAGAATGTTTGACTTACTTGGTGTACGTGTTTATTCTGGATTTAGAAGTGTAGTGGAATCGTGCTTTGTAAAGACAGCCTGTGTGGTATATTTAAGCCATAGACAAATTTGTGCACACCCTGCAGTGTAGTTCTGCGAGACATCTCCTAGCTGACATGCCTGCACAGTGCAGAGCTGTGCCAAGATCCTAGTGGGGGCCCAAAGCTGCTTCTGAGCACACCACACTGCACCTGCACAGGCCAGCACTCACTGCCACCGAGATACAGAGCACTGGTATGGCGACATGCCAGAGCACTCCGGAGCCCAGCTCCAGGGCGAGTGCCACACTAGCATGCAGGTCTGTGTGTTATGCTCAGTACTGTGAATGTGTGATACACATTACGGGTTTTCTCTTTGAATATGAGTGCTTCTAGCAGAAGCATGTTGGGGGCAAAACTTGTTTTGTCTATTACTCCTGCCTACCTAATTTTGTGGGTAAAAGCTATACTTTGGTTAAATGCATAATATCTAGGAAGGGAAGAAATGCTTGCTGAATGAGAAATTGCAAGTGTGAGATTAATTCATTTTTCATTGTCAGGTTGGGTTTGATCCTCCTCCTCACATGAGAGTACCTGGAATCCCTCCAAATCTAGCAGGCATTCCTGGAGGAAAACCGTAAGTAACCTTTTAAGACTTCAGTAACATCTGCAACATCTAGAGAGAATGCAGCTATATTGTCTGTGAACAGGAATTCCAAAGAGGGTAGTATCTGGTTGTTCCCAAGAGATTGTTTCAAACTTTTCCTGGCAAGTATGTACAACATAAAAGTTCTAGGATGGTAGTTGTCATGTCCCAAAACAGATGTGCACATACTGGTTTCCAAGCAAAATCTGTTGAAGGTGCATCTTGTGTATTTTATTTTATATTATTTATTTCTTCTTTTCTAAGAGAAGGGAACCACAAACTGGTAGATAGTCGTAAAATGTGCAAGAAAAAGACTGATACTCAACTTCATACTATACTGAGCATAAAACTTGAGTGCAAACTCAGTGTCCTTGTCTAGCACCTGTTTTAATAAGCATGAGAGTCTGAAACTTTGATTGCAGTGGGTATCTGAAGCAGTTATTTTAGCAACTGATACATACCTTGTGTACTGGAGCAAGCTTTAAAAAATGTTTTTGTAAGTATGCAGCTGGAGAGAAAATGGATGAGGAACCAGTTGTACAGCTGGTGGTGTATAGATGTAGTATAACTTTCACAACTTATTATTGTTAAAGACTTTTAATTACTGGTAGAGGTGTCTTGAATGAAATACTGCTGCTGTGGTGCTCTGGTGAATTTATTCAGCAAAGCATCATATTGATGCTCTTTTATTTTTATTTTTTTTCCCAGTAATTTGGCTCTGGTAAAATGTTGAGACTGAACTTAACCATGTGCAGTTGTCATGAGCATGTATGATTTCCTTAAAAAAAAGAAGTGTATTTTATAAATATTTGTGCAAAAGCAGTCTACACAGATCGAAACATGCAAGTTGGATTAATGTGTTTTCTTGGAGAGAATCATAGATACCATAGATACCACAAAGTCAAACCATTAACTTAGCACTGTCAAGTCTACTGCTAAACCACATCCCCAGGCACCACATCTACGCATCTTTTGAATACCTCCAAGGATGATGACTCTACCACTTCCCTAGACTGCTTGTTCTAGTGCTTCACAACCCGTGAATGCAGAGGGAATTAAAACACTTTTTTGACACTGTTAAAGGTTAATATCTATTGATAAGTTGTAATGTCAGTCATGCAATCATCCTTAAGTATTCACCAATTTTTGGGGGAAAAAAGTTTTCTACTCTTTTTCCATACCAGTAGGAAAGCAATAGGCTTCTTATATTATAAACATCATGTTAGATGTGTTTTCGTTCTTATCCACCATGTTTCTGAGAACAGACCTAACTATTTGTTGGCAGTGTGAGAAACTTCTCAAATCTTGGATTTACTTGTAGAAAAGTTGGTGGTATGTTGACAAGACTACTGAATCGAGGAGTCTGAGTTGGTGTTATGTATCAGATGGTGGTATATTTAAACTTAGCACATTTAAAGAACATGCTTTGTTCTTAAAATATTCTCTTGTTAAGGGTCAAACTCATCCTTGCTGACTTCATTAGCATTTGGTAACCTTAAATAAAATATTTTTGGAGATCACACAGTGTAGTGATTGTAAGTTTTTACTTTTAATCAAGTGTATTCGCAAGCTTTCAGTGATTTATTCCATTAGTAATGTTTAGCAAAATACATGATGAAAACCTATTTTTGTTCGGTCAGAACTGGTCTGTGGCTGAATCCTACCTGTTGCATTGCTCAAGGCACAAAAACAGTACTTGTGTAATTTTATAATTTCTATCATAGTATTTCATAGCTAAATCATGGTGTCTCTTTTTTTTTTAATTCAAATTTTATTTAGTCTTTTCAGCTCTTTATTCATACCGCTTCATAGATCACTACTTTGATATGTGGTCCCTAATCTCCTCTTGACTTGATGTGTTCTGTACTGTTTTTTTATGTTTTTCGATGTTTTTCATATTATTTGGACTGTCGGTCATTTCCACTGCAGGATCTTCTTTGCTTGTCTTTATTACATGTGTCAAACCTAAAATTCCAGAAACTGAACTGTTGTCTTTCCATTGATAACTTTAGAATCACCTTGTCTTAGTCTTATTTGGCTATGTATACCTAGATGCAGTGCACTATGTGCAACATCTTTGTGTAGCTTTTGTCTGCATTAGTCAAGTCTCCTATGTTATCTATACAGAGTATGTGTTAAATAGTTATGTAAACTAATGGAATACTCTTGGTATATTTTCAAAATCTGCTTTATCCAATAGTCCAGCTAAGGTGCCACATTTATATTGCTTTATGAGGTGTGGAGTTCCAGTAAGTGGTAAAGAACACTTTCAGATTGAACTCTATAAAATCTCCAGCTATATGTGTATGTTCACCAGGGCAGGTTTTTATCAACAGGACTGTTTTTTCACGCAGCCCTGCTTCCAGGAGAAACATCACCTTCTTCCCAAAGGAATGACATGTCTGATAGCATCCAATTGTCTTTAACCCTTGTGTATTCTGAGATCTGTTAATGGTCTAGCTTGTTAGAAACATTAATAGCCTCTTAAGAACCTACTTGTACTCATTTATCTACTGTTGTCAAGGGAATGCTGTCGGGAAAGCTTGTCCGTTGCTTATTTTGTAACTAGACTAAATGTTAAGTGTTTACTATCATCTTTGTATCTTCCTGAATATGAATCCGACAATTTTGCTCTCTAACCCTGTTATCAGTGGTTATAGATGTATTTTGACAGTGGAGGTAGCAATACAGAAAGTTGAATTGTCCTCACTAATTTCTTATCTATATAAAAGAGCTAGGCATTGCATTTGATAGCAAGTTATTTTTTTTGTTTATTATTATTTCTCTTTGAGCATTTCCTTTGGGGCTTTTCACGTTCTTCATATTAATGCGATATTTCTCTGCACATACATGTTGTCTCACATTACTTGTTTTCTCTCTTCAGCTGGTCAGTAATTTGAAGGACAAAGACTTGATGTCTGTATATGTGGACAAATGTGCAAAAAAATGTGGTTTAATATCCTTGTTTTCAAAGTGGCTTCCTGCCAGTAAATTATTCTTTTCTTAGCAGCTGCTCTTGCCCCTAGCGCCAACATCCCTTCCAAGTTGCCTTGAGCCATTACCTAATCAGTAATTGTCTTGGGTGGTGATGGGGAATATCAATCCTGTTTTGGGCATGGACATTCTTTTTTTTTTTTTTTTTTTTTTTTGATTCACTGAATTATGCCCTGTGCTGTAAGTTCTTGGTGTGTGGCTGTAAACATTTTCTGTTTCACATAGCCTTTCTACCAAAGTAATTATTTAGCTTTTAGCATTCTTGTGGGTTTCTCCATAATGTGAACCACACCTTCTAATAGTTGGATGGTGTAATGAACACAGATTTTCAAGTTCTTTGAGACTTATGTCCATAGTGTTGCTCATCTGATGTCTAAAACTGTGAAGTAATGGTGATACTGAGGTCAAGTGTATTTCCTTTTTTTTTTTTTTTGTAGCTTCATTTGGACCGTGAGGTGTTAGACACCAGAAAGAGATGAAAATGTTTTCTCTTTTAGTAGGACAGGGGAATTTCATTTGGTAAATATAAACTCTTGTAAGTTCTAGTTATGAGCAAATTTCTGTGTTTTCAGAGGGGAATAGTATACTGTTCTGGAACTGCTCAAAACAAACAAAAAAAAGTTTTCTGTTCAAACAGTCTTTATATTCTGTGAATGTACAAAAGGAAATATTTTAAAGGAATGATAATTTTACTGTATTCCAGAATAATGGATTGTTGTTTTCCCAATTGTATTTATGGATAGAAGTTAAAAGGATGTATGAAGTTGAAAGGATTTGTTATTTCTATAAAATACCTTTATTCCTAATTCTTGACCTTTCGCTCCATATATTGAAACACCACACATAGATATTCAATTTTTGTGATAATGACAACTGAAAATAAACTGGGGCACAAAGTAGAGCTGAAAGTAAAATGCACTTATCAACAGAAGAAACAAGTCTGCTTTTATATTCTTCAACTGAGATATTTCTGTGCTAGTTAAGGAATTCCGTTTGAACTGGAGAGATGAACTGGAAGCTGTTTTTTTCCCTTTTTTAGCATGTTACTTTAAGGCAGAAAGTGCACTCATTATATTGATCTGAATACTGAGTAGCTAGGTTGGTAGTTGATTTGCCATGTTCTTGAGCAGTGAATTAATGTGGAAGCCTGTTCTTCTTGAAGAGGAGAAAACCTTTTATTTACTCCCATCAACATGTGAGAAGGTAGTCTTGTAACTGTTATTTTCTGTGCTAAACTTTACTTTTTGTTCTTCATTCCAGTACAGTTCTTCTACTGTGCTATTTCAATATAATACTTAGTTAAATATGAGTGTAAATACAGATATCAATTGATATGTTCTTAGTTTAGAATCATATAGTCATTGAATAATTTGGATTGGAAGGGGCCATTGAGTTCCAACCCTCCTGCCATGGGCCAGGGACACCTCCCACCAGACCAGGTTGCTCAAAGCCCCATCCAGCCTGGCCTTGAGCACCTCCAGGGATGGGGCATCCACAGCTTCTCTGGGCAACCTGTTCCAGTACCTCACCATCTGCATAGTAACATTTTTTTTTTTCCAGATACCTGATCTAACCCAACCCATTTTTAGCTTATCCCCTGTTCTGTCACTACACTCCCTGATAAAGAGGCCCTCCCCATTTTTCCCTAGTGGCCTCCTTTAAATGTTGGAAGGCCACTATCAGGTCTCCCCCCAAAGAGAGTTCTCCAGGCTGAACAACTCCAATTTTCTCCTATAAAGCCTTTCTTCATAGGAGGGGTGCTCTAGTCATCTGGTCATCTTCATGGTCTTCCTCTGGAGCCACTCTTAGGGGTTTGTGTCTTTCTCATGCTGGGTGCCCCAGAGCTGAACATAGTACTCCAAGTGAGGTCTTGCAAGAGTGGACTAGATAGAGTCACCTCATTTGAGCTGTGGCCACACTTCTTCTGATACAGGCCAGGACTTGCTGTTTAATTGCATTTGCATTGAATAAGAACTTTCCCTTTTTCTCTGTGATTGTTAGCCCAACATGAGGGTTCAGATGTGAATAACAATTTGGTGAGGAGAAACACTGAGGGGCAAGGGGTACCTGCCAAGAAGTATCTTCAAGGTGAGCTTTAAAGAACTGAAGAATTTAATGTCATGAATTGTAGAATGGCTTGGGTCAGTAGGGATCTTAAAGATCATCTAGTTCCAATTCCCCTGCTATAGCCACGCACTAGATGAGGCCAGAGCCCCATCCAGCCTGGCTTTGAGCGACTTCAGAGATGGGACATCTGCAACTATTCTGGGCAACCTGTTGCAGTGCTTCACACTCCAAGTAAAGAATTTCTTCCTAACATCTAATCTAAATCTGCCCTCTTTTAGTTTAAAACCATTCCTGCTTATCCTATCACTATCTGACCATGCAAAAACTCACTCTTCATCTCCATGTAATCCCCTTTTATGTACTGAAAGGTCTCCTGGTGCCTTCTCTTCTCCAAATTGACCGTCCCCAGCTCTCTCAGCCTTTCTTCGTAGGAGAGGTGCTCCAGTCCTCTGATGAACTTTGTGTCTCTCCTTTGGATCTGTTTAACAGATTCACATCATTCTTGTGCTGGGGACTCCAGAACTGGATGCATTTCTCCAAGGGCAGAGCAGATGGGGGACAATCACTTGATGCAGCCCAGGATGCAATTGGTCTTCTAGATTGCAACCACACATTGCTGGCTGATGTCAAGCTTTTCATCCACCACAGCCCCCCAGTCTTCTGCAGGGCTGCTCTCAATGAGTTGCATTCCCATTCTGTACTCATGCCTGAGATTGCCCAGGCCCAGGTGCATCACCTTGCTCTTGGACTTGTTGAAACTTAGGAAGTTCACGTGGGACCACTTCTCAAGCTTGTCCATGTCCTTTTGGGTGGTGTCCCTTCCTTCTTTTGCATTGACTGTACCACTCAGCTTGGTGTTGTCTACAAGCATGCTGAGGAGGGACTCAGTTTATCATTGATAAATACATTCAACAGCACTTTTTCCAAGGCGGGCCCCTGAGGGACACCACTCATCATCAGCCTCTAGGTGGACATAGTGCTTTTGACTGCAACTCTGTCTGTGGCCTTCCAGCCAATTCCCTATCCACCAAATAGTACAGCTTTCAAATCTCTCTAATTTAGAGGTCAGGATGTCATGCTGGAGTTTGTCAAAGGCCTTACAGAAGTCCAGGTAGATGACATCAGTCAGTTTTCCCTTGTCAGCTGATAGGGTCACTCCATCATAGAAGGCCACTAACTTGGTCAGGCACAATTTGCCTTTGATGAATCCATGATGGCTGCCTCGGTTCTCCTCCTTGTCCTGCATGTGCTTCCAGGAGATTCTGTTCCATGATTTCCCAGGCACAGAGGTGAGGTTTGCCATTCTGTAGTTCCCTGGGTCTTCCTTTCTACCCTTTTTAAAAATGGGAGTGATGTTTCCCTTTTCCCAGTCACTGGGGGCTTCACCTGACTGCAGTGACCTTTCAAATATGATGGAGAGAGGCCTGGCAACTACATCATACAGTTCTCTCAGAACCCTCGGATGGGGGTCATCAGGCCTTCTCCAGACTTGTACCTGTTCATTTTCATCAGATGGTCTAGAACGTGCTCGTTGCCTACAGTGCAAGGGAGTTTGCTCCCCTGCCAAAACCATATTGATTCTTTGAAGGTTGGAACACCAAAATGCTCCTCACTTTCAAGGATTCAGGCCTGTGAATATATCTAGTGCATTAAAATTGTCATTTCTTAAGCATGTAATTACAGCTATGTTGTAGGTGTAGCACTGGAAGTACAATCCTGCTCACAATTAGTGGGGTAGGCACTCCAACATGGTGACCTGCTGGAAATACAGGACCCATCTGGAAAGCAGCTTTGCAAAAGAGGACCAGAGAGTCCTGGGAGTCACCAAGTTGAACATGAGCCAGCAACGTGCCCTTGTGCTAACATTGTTCTTGGCTTCATTAGCCAAAGTATTGCCAGTATGTCAAAAGATGTGATCCTTCCCCTCTACTCAGTATTAGTGAGGCTGCACCTGGAGTACTGTATACAGTTCTGGGGTCCTCAGTACAAGAGAGACCTGGACATACTGGAAAGAATCCAACAGAGTGCCACCAAGATGATACTGCGGTCTGGAGTACCTCTCCTGTGAGGAGAATCTGAAAGAGCTGGGATTGTTCAGCCTGGAGAAGAGGAGGCTCAGGGCAGGTCTTATATATATAAAAAAACTTCCCATGAAGGAAGAGTGCAAAGAGGATGGAGCCAAGCTGTTTTCATTTGTGTCTGGTGCCAGGACAACAGTCATTAGGCACAAACTGGAACACCAGAGGTTGTGTCTGTACATTAGGAAGCACTTCTTGTGCAGGTGATGGAACACTGGTACAGGATGCCCTGAGAGGTGGTGGAGTCTCCCTCCTTGGAGATCTTCAAAAGCTATCTGGACATGGTCCTGGGCAACCAGCTCTAAATATTGCTGCTTGGGGAGGGTGGTTGGACCAGATGATCTCCAGAGGTCCCCTTCCAACCTCAACTGTTCTATGTTTCTGTAACCCAATGTTAAGGTAGCTTAAGACAACAGTGCTTGAGCAGCAAGTAGTCATTTTCATTACTATCACTGGTACCATTTTCTTCTGAAAGAAGCTTTCTTCATCTAGGGAGTGTCAATCTTGCAAATGATGCAGGTTTGTTTTGGGGAAAAAAAAAAAAAAAAGAGGGAAGGTATGTGTAATGAAAAGTTACACCGTAGTACCTAGTAGATAGAGGTTACCAGACTACATAAATGTGCTGACAGTGTTTATGTTTGCCTGACATACCACATACCTTGAAGCAAACAGGAACATTTACTTTTTTTGCGTGCTTATCTTGGCAAGGGCAGAGGCATTTGGCAATGTACAGTCATTTCTTTATACAGTGGATTGCTGATAACTTGCACTGTAGCAAAAGCTGCCTTGGCTTATGAGGAACTATAACTGGTCTGTTTGATAGGCTCTCAGACATAGTCATCCTGAGTGCTGAACAGTCTTGTAAGCAAAAGCCCAATCATGATAATAAAAATTAAACTACTAATATGATATATAACCAGAATTTAGAAGTGGGCATGCTAGTAAGATTATACTTGATTAAAAATACATTGGGATAAATCACTGCCATTTCAGAGTAGAAGAATCATCTTAATGCTATAGTACATGAAGCACTTGAAAAATGTTCCTATTATCTTCCTCCCACCCCATCTCAGCAAGAACTGCAAAAGTTGTGTATATGTACAGAAGCATTGGAAAACACCCGTTATTTAAGTACTATGAATTGAACAGAATATTTATGCAGTAACTGTGGAAAAGCAAGTGTAAAAGTGTATTATCCATCTTAAATGTAATGGGAAAACTTGCTTAATACGTGCTTAATTGCTTTTCTTCTGTCCAGGATAAAAAACAAGGGCAGGCCCCTTCAAAGTTGTGCAGTTCTGTGTACTCTTCTTGCTAACAAATACTCTGCAACTGACTTTGATCTGTAGCTCAGGATGAGTTCCAACCTTTTAACCTCATAAGTACTATGACTCCTATTTGGATTCTGCACCTGAATCTCAGCCTTGAGCAGTCTTGTTGCCACAATTCTTTGTCTCATCTGTTTGGTGAATAACTGCTTTGGGACAGCAGTTGAGAAATGATATGGATTTCTACTTAAGCCTTCTTATTACTGCAATTCCTTAGGAAAAAAAAAAAAAAAAAAAGGATGCTTTTGTCATCTTTCTTGCTCATACATGTAGGTGTGTTCTGAGCATGTCTTCAATTCACTTGTCCAACCATCCAACCATGAAACATAAATGAGATACAGGAATTGCATGCAAAGACACTATCGATTTGTTTGGTTTATAACAGTCAACTGCCTTTTACCCTTCCCTTCTGTGAATATTGTGGCATTGCATTGTGATGGTTTCTAATGTTATTTCCTACAGAAGATAACAGAAGAGTAAAACTTTTTTGTTATCCTCTGGCTCCTTTTTAAAGAAATATCTTCTCAGCTCTTGGGCATATTCAGTTGCTTTAGGAAACAAGCCCACATATATAGATGTCTATTATGGATCCAGGCATCTAGCTTGTTCCTCTTTCAAACTGCGCATTACTGGGAAACACACAATAAAATACTTTTGAAAGTACTAGCTCAGAACAGAAAATTAAATTGAATTGCCTACTGTTGGTTCCATTGGAGATTGATGCAATGCTTTAACTTGAACTACAGTAACTGAAAATTTCTGGGAAGAAGGTACATTTGGAAAAGAAAGAGCAGTTCTGAACACAACAATATATTAGAAAAATAAAGATATCACTGGGGAAGAAGTAGCTTATTATTAGAAAGGATACTCCTGTCTCACCGTTTTTATCCACTTTGGCCTCTTGAAGAATGCTGTGAATGTAACAGCAGCATCTAAAATGTGAGTTATTGATGCATTTAAAAGAGAAGAGCAAAAAAAGGAGCTCACCAGTATAATAAAAAGTGTTCTTTTGCAGTAGTATTTTCATTATTTTTAAAAACAAATGAAAAATACCACCCTGAACCTGAAGCCTTTATTAGCAGCTACCTCTGCCCTGGTCCTTGAGTAGAGATGACTTTAAACATCATGGTGAAAACAAAGAAATAATTTTGTGTACTTTCCCTAAGGAGTAGTCCCATTGCTTGTATTTGCTATCTCAACCTTCAGTTTTCATGTACTTGAAATCATGCAAGGAACAAAAATAGACATCACAGAAGTGCCAAAACTACCAGGGAAACTGAGCCTTTCAGCTTTTCCAAAATACTGACTCAAGAAAATGTAAATTTAAACTAAAAGAGGGGAGATTTAAATTAGATATATGGAAGAAATTCTTTACTACAACGTCAGTGAGGCACTGGCACAGGTTGCCCAGAGAAGCTGTGGGTGCCCCATCTCTACAAATGTTCAAGGCCAGGCTGGATGGGGCTTTGAGCAAAGTGGTCTGGTGGGAGGTGTCCCCACCCATGGCTGGGGGTTGGAAATGGATGATCTTTAAGGTCCCTTCCAACCCAAACAATTCTATGATAATTATGAGGAAATGGTATCAGCTTTCTGATGAAAGCTGTGTACATGCAGGTTCTATTTTCTATTTAAAACACTAGTTCCCAGCTAGAAAGAGAGACATATGCACACAGCTAGTGCTGATATTGAAGATGAAGTGCAGGAACAAGCATAGGACAAGTTTAATTTTTGTCATGATATTACACGAGCAACGGGTAGAAACCTCTTGTGGAAGATGTCTGGAAGAGCAGTGACTAGTCAGGGATTGCTGCTGCAGGACTTCTGGTGCTGTAGCTCAGAACCACTGGATAGAAACCAGCAGCTGAAAGATCTTTTGACAGTTGAGGTGACAGAGTGATATCCATGGCCATTATCAGTAGAGTTAATAGTACGATTTAATGTGGTTTCCCACTTCCCAAATACGTGAGGTGAAACGAGCTGAAAATGTCTGCTGTGACTCCTTTTCTCCCTCTGATGCTTATGTGCCTTGTATTATTTGTCACTGTAGCTTTGATTTTAACAAGTAAAAAGTAGCAAAGAAATAAATCACAAAGTACTGTCTTTTTCTTGCATTTCAGCGCTGTAGTTGGCTGATGTGTTTTTTCTTCTCCTTTCTTTCGTTTCCCCAAAAAAGAGCCTACTCCTTTCACGTTACTGCAGATGGTCAGATGCAGCCTGTTCCTTTCCCTCCTGATGCCCTCATCGGTCCAGGAATCCCTCGCCATGCCCGCCAGATCAACACTCTGAATCATGGGGAAGTTGTGTGTGCAGTTACCATCAGCAACCCCACAAGACACGTGTACACAGGTGGCAAGGGCTGTGTTAAAGTCTGGGACATCAGCCAGCCTGGGAACAAGAGCCCTGTTTCTCAGCTGGACTGCCTGGTAAGTGAACAGGAACTTAGGCAGAAGGCTAACTTCTCCTCGGAGACTCAATAAGGAAATAGCTGTCCTTGTCTGGATTTTGTTCATATTACAAGGAAATAGCAGGCAGTTCTGTTTCCTGCTTTATACATTTAGCTGCCTTTTTTTTTTTTTTAAACACTGAACAGGTGGTGTTACAGAAAAAAGGAATGGTTTGTTTATGGATAAATATCATCACTAAGGGTGAAATAATATTTTAGGTAAGACTTCTGAGTAGAGTGTACCTGATTATTCCCCCCACCCAAGTCATGCTGGTGATTTTTGCACTGCATGGGTTTAAAACAAAGGTAGCCTGTCTGTAGGGTGTTTTACTTGTGCCAGGAGTCATGACCACTTTTTGTAAGAGGGTAGCAACCATAAAATAAAACAATGTCACAAGGTACCAATGTCACTCTCTGTTGTTACACTTTTGTTAGTGTTCAGCACCTTACACATCCTTCTGGTTTGTTTTCACATTTCCGAGATACAGAATGGATTGAGTGAGGTAGTACAGCCAAAAAGCTAAATAGGAAACCTAATTGCTCAGTAAGATGCTTCTTAAACTAGAAGCAGTATATAAACTAGAAGCAGACAATGTCATAAAGCACAATAATATGTGTATTCCAAATTGAAACAATTCTAATTTAAGTGTTGATCCAAGTAAATATTGTTTGTTTGTTTGTTTTGCTGTTGTTTTATTTTAAGTCCTTGCCTTTTATTTGCTTCTACTTCCATGGTGTCACGTGTTCAGCGGTATACATGTGGTTGTATATGCATTCTGTTTCATGGCAGGTTTGTCTCTACTCAGTCTTAGCTGCCTTCATCTTAGTTATGGAACTGTATGGCTGGCTAAGCCAGCATTTCCACTGTAATACTTAACTTCTCCTTCTCTGTGACTTAAAAGAAACAACAAAAACAACAGCAAACCCGTAATTATAGAAGTGTCTTTGATTTCTTCCTGCGCTACTTTTTATTTATTTTGAGTTACTGATCTTACCCCTCAATTTCCTAAAGAACTGTTACCATGTTAGAAAAAATTACATCAAATACATGTAAGCTTAAGGAGTCAGAGAAATAACAGAGAAACAGTATAAACTCAGGACCAGAATGGGAATATTCTAACTCAGCATCTTAACTTTAAAATGGTGAATGCAAAATATTGATTAAAAGAAAACTCCAAAATTTGAAAGGCATGAGACTCGAGCTGTATTTTCCTCAGTGATTACAAATGAGACGTCATTTGATTTTTGGTAAATATTCTTGTGGTGCTGGTAGTCTTAACTCATGTAGTGCACTTTCTCAAATGCAAGCTTACTTTGGTTTTGTCTCTGTGTAATGAGATGAAGAACTTCATTGGGTTCAAAATATATTAGACTCTAGCAATAGGAATCTGCAGTTAAATTTCTGCAGCTGCAGTCTCTGGTTAGTAATGAGAAGTAGACATTTGAGACCTTTCAGGGTCTTCTGGTTCCTTTTTTGTACTTTGGTATTGGAAAAAATCACCTACTGTTTAAAACTTGGATGCAGTCAGAATCATATTAGTGGCCATTATTGGCATGCATGTATTAACATAACCAAGATGATTTGTATTGTACAGAACAGAGATAACTACATCCGCTCTTGTAAATTGCTGCCTGATGGATGCACCCTTATAGTTGGCGGGGAAGCCAGCACGTTATCCATATGGGACCTGGCAGCACCAACTCCTCGTATAAAAGCAGAGCTGACATCCTCAGCCCCTGCCTGCTATGCTCTGGCTATCAGCCCTGATTCCAAGGTGTGTTTTTCGTGCTGCAGTGATGGGAACATTGCAGTGTGGGATCTGCACAATCAGACATTGGTCAGGTGAGTCATTACTTGTTTACAGACAACTTTTATTAAAGTTAGTCTTTGAATAGCTAGATAAACATCTATCTCCCTGAATAATGGTTCATGACAGCAAAACAAATAGTATTTCTCTTGTAAAGAATGAAGTTTGTGCTCAAGTTGGACAGAAACTATTTCTGGTAGCTTCAGCCTAGTCCTGGAAGATGGTTTTTGAGGACCTAAAGGTCTGTTACATAACCTATTGAAGTCAGTGTAAAAGTTCTTGTTGGTTTTATTTAGTCGAGATTTGTCTTCAGGTTTCTACAAGCAGCATTTCTACTAGTTTGTGTTTGATTTGGACTGAACTTGCCTTACAGTGAGCTCTGAGTTTTTTTCTTTTCCATTGTACTGAGCATTTACTAAGAGAATTTTCAATTCATGTTTAGTGATGCTATGTAATAAAATTAACCTTTCAAAAGTAGTTGAAAAGCTAAATCACACCAGTTCTTTATGAAAATGTAGAGAACTGATGTTTGGTCATTCACAAGAGAAAAAAAAAAATTGAGTTTTGGAGGATGACTTTGATCTCTAAAACTTGCAGAGAGCACAATACATGTGTTGCTATAAAAGTTACTTCAGAAATATATATATTCTTTAACTTTAGATTACAGTGTCTGGCGGGTTAATATTCAACATGGGTGCTGTGGCAGAGAAAAAATGATAGGACCATGTGTGTAATGGCTCTTAGTAACAAGCTGTGCGCTTTTACTAGAAGATTGGTCTAGGCTTTTCAAAGTTGTGATGGTTTACAATGTTATAAGAATGAAGAGCCTAAATTGGGAAAGACCATGGTATCTTAGAGGATTTGAATACATACACTGGAGAAGATACTCTTCTCTGTGATTTAATTAGATTTTCTGTATCTCAGTAATTAACCTAAATTTATGTGCAGATATTCCTATTAATGTATGTGCAAACCTGGCTTTCTGTTAAATTTCTGGATCAGAAAACACTTTAGTTATATAAAGCCTTTAGTTTGCCCTACACGTTTAGTCTCTGTAAGGGTGAATTCTTTCTCCATCTATGACTGTTTTGAATGAATGGTACAAATTACTTTTATTCTTATGAGTGTTTGCTGTGTGTAAGTGTTCCCAGTACTTGCTTGCTGATCTTCCTAATTGATAACACGTGCAATTTTCAGACCAGAGCTACAAAACAAAATGTGCCTCGTGACCTTTCTGTGGTAGCGTTTAGTGAATCATACTCTTCATTCCCAAGCTAGTTGTCTTCTCCCCCTCTCCCTCCACCTTTGACATCGATGCAAAAGACTTTCCTAAAGCTAATTGCTGATGAAAAATGCAAAAGGCTTCTGCCAAAGGATTAAGGAAAACTTGAGATGACCTTTTGGTTGTTGAAAGCTGGGAATTCCTAATGAGAATATTTTAAAAGAAAATACACTCTCTGCTTGTTTTGTGATCTCTTGATCCCTTGCCAGAGAATGTAACTGTGCTGACTCGATGATGCTCTTGCTTGCCTTACTGGATCTTTACCTGGATCGTTTCCTATTAATATCTCTGCTCATTATTTATCATGTTGACTTACAGCCAAATAAAAACACAGTAGCTGTTTTCTGAAACTGGAATTTTGTTCCTTCAGCACTTGATTTGCTTTAATTTGAGTTGTCATTTAGTACTTCTAACTGTAGTTGCTGTGCTTTAATGTACTCACAAGCTTTTTTTTAATAACCAAAAAGAAAGGAAAAAAAAAAAAAACACAAACACACACACAAAACTTTTCAAAACCTGATAGAAAATAATGAGTTTATTTAACTAACTATGATGCAATCTATTTCTCTAGCACCTGCAAAATATTTTTGTAATGCCATTGTGTTTTGTGCCAATTCATAGGGAGGGGCTGATTTTTGCCCATCAGCAGACACAGAAGAGATGACACACACATACAGAGTCCAAAACTAACACCACAACAGTGTTTACCTTGAGCTCTGGCAGGAAATCATTATCCAATCTGGTTTGTTTTATCAGGCAATTCCAGGGCCACACAGATGGAGCCAGCTGTATTGACATTTCTAATGATGGTACCAAGCTCTGGACAGGAGGTTTGGATAACACTGTCAGATCCTGGGACTTGAGAGAGGGGAGACAGCTACAACAGCATGACTTCACATCACAGGTAACTAGATTGTCCTACATCTTGGGTGGGGAACAGCGGAATGGTTAGGGTGAAAGCTGAGAAATGAACCAAATGCAACTGGCAATTTTTTTGTCAGATTGTTTTGTTTGCTTTGGCTGTTCATAACACAATATTTTGGAGCTTTCATATATTAATCTGCTCTGAAACAACTGACACTACTCTCTTTCCATTTTTTTTTTTCCCTAAGGTAAGAGGTAAGAATGGGTAATTTAGTCACTTGAATTTTGACAAGCTGTTTCACTATTGAACTATGTCAATTCTGTTTGGCCCTTGTCTTCCCACCTCTCTCAATTCATTTAATCACTATATGAAAAAAATAAAAAGTGTAAATGTTGCTGAATTTTCAGATATTTTCCCTTGGTTATTGTCCTACTGGTGAATGGCTAGCTGTGGGAATGGAGAGCAGCAACGTGGAAGTGCTACATGTAAATAAACCAGACAAATATCAACTGCACCTTCATGAAAGTTGTGTATTGTCACTCAAATTTGCTTACTGTGGTAAGTTGCCCTGAAGATGTCAGGAATTTATTTCACACTTATTTCATACTTAATTGCACAATCATAACTTTTTTGATAATCAAGATGTATTTAATATCTGTTAATTTATGAGTAAATATCTCTGTTTTATGAATGCAAATGTATTTAGCTATGAACAGCCATTTATTTATTTATTTAAAGGATGGTGTAAGAGTTGAGTTGTTTGTAAAACATTGTTTCTGCTTAGTGTGGGCTTTGTGTAATGGTAATTAGCCAACGGATTTCAATTTTACCCCAAATCTGTCAGATGTCTGTTTCAGTCTGTTTTCATAGTTTTTCTGTTTCATATTCTAGGTAAATGGTTTGTGAGTACTGGGAAAGATAACCTTCTTAATGCATGGAGAACTCCGTATGGAGCCAGTATCTTCCAGGTAAGCACGATGATGTTTTTAAACAGAAGAAAAAAAAAAAAAAAAAAAAAAAGGATTTTCTAGTTTTTTTTAAGTCCCAAGAGTGGATTTTAAGTCCCAAGAGTGGATCTCTTTACCTATGTGATCTAACCAAAATGGGATGCTGAGATAAGGGTAATAGACTTTTTTTTTTTTTTTTTAATAAAGTAATATATTTCTATTTTTCTTCTAGTCCAAAGAATCTTCATCAGTGCTTAGCTGTGACATCTCTGTGGATGATAAGTACATAGTCACTGGCTCTGGAGACAAAAAAGCTACAGTCTATGAAGTTATCTACTGAAAAATATGCTGGGGATATAACTTTTAAAAGTTGAACTGGGCCAAAATTGTTCTTAATTATAGAAGTAGAAAGGTTTTGCCTTTTAAAAAGGAAAAAGAGGATTGAGGTTCCAGGCCTTGTCATGAAACTACTCCGATTTTTCAAAGTAGAAGGCAATGTCCAGCAACTAAATGTTGGCTACGTGGACCAAACAGAACACAGAGGCAAGATGGACAGATGTAGCCTAGTTTTTTGACGTAGTTTTTAAAGCAAAGTCTGCTGAAGAATGTTGAAGCCTTTTTTTTTTTTTTTTTTTTTTGACCTCATGCAAATTGTTCTCATTGCCTGAATATGGGGATAACCTTTTTTGTTCCTTGCAATTCAACTTGCATTCTGTCCTGTGTAGAGCAGCAGTGTCTCAGATGAACTTGTTTCCTGGTTCTGCATCTTGTGATATGTTTTTGTATTTTTGTTTAAGGTCAAACATTTGTATAAATTGTAAATATGTTTAGTTTATTACAGTAAAAGCTTTAGTACAAACAACCACTCTTCTCCCCCCTCACCTTCGCCCCCTGCTTATTTAAAAAAACTTTTGGGGATATAAGTACCTTTTTAGAACAAAAGCAAACACTATGTATAGTTTGAAAACTGTCTTATTCTTTATAACTCTTCGTAGATTTCTTTATCATACTTCTTAGTAATTGTTTTGACATATTAGGGTATCAATCCAGTAGATACTGTCTTGTGCTGCAGAAAAACTAAAAGGCAATTTTGTACTAATTATAGTGTAAATATAAAAATTGAACATTTCATAAAGTTGTGCAGTTTATTTTAAGTTTATTGTGATGTCCCATGTATATGTTATTTGGCAGATACATTAATATGTGCCTGATCATAATTATTTTGGTTGTCTCTCTAGAAGAGGTGATGTCCCTCTCCTTTCTCCCACAGCTGAACAGAGTTCATGAAGGACTGCATTTCAACTAAGTACATCAGAGGCTTTATTCTTTTAACTGAGGATGTGTATGATTAAACAAAGCTAGATAAGTTGTGTCCTTCATATTTTACAGAGGAAAAGTGGTAGCTAATAACAGTTTCCTTTTTAATGGCTTGTCTATACATAGATACTCAGGTAAATCTAATTAAATTACCAAAGTGTTTTACAACAAAGAGTTTTACAGGGGATCACTTAAATGATGTTAAATACTTGCAGGGACTGCAAGTGAAGTGAATTAACCTAAATTAAGTTAAACTTGCTTCTTAATTTCTTGTGGGCATATTGGTAAAGGATTTTTTTGCTTATTAACTAATACACTGTATAAATTAATCAGAATTAATTTTCTAGTGTCTCATATTAGACAGGCCTATAGGCTCTACGTATCCATACTGAGCAGTCTTTGAGTCCCTCAACTGTTGCATCAGTGTGACATCTCTGAAGATCTATGCTGAGCAGCCAGTTACCAAAGTTATGCATCTTTAAATCAAGTTTTCTTGATGTACTCAAGGGAAATGGGTGAGGAGAGAATGTGTACATTTTATTCCAGATATGGGGATTTTTTATTTTTTCTTTTTAAATTAGTGAGTTCTACCACTATGTGCTGGACAAACCTAGCTATTATGCCAGTGAAGGCCATACATTTCCTATGTTCTGTAGTTTTATTAGAACTTGTGTTGCTAAGGGAGATCACAGATGAACAGAAGGATGTCTTTGAACAAAATATTCAGTTTACACAAACTGGCCCAGAAGTTAACACTCATCTTTGAAAAGCTACTTTTTCATTTTGCTAACATTTGATAGTAACTTATATCTGTGCTTTATCAAAGACTCATAACCAGGAAAAATTAAGTTTGACTTACAGAGGCATTGACTGGATATGGGATTTCCCATGGGAGGGTCAAACCTTCTCTTCAATTTTCAGTCTGAAGAGACAGTTTTCTTTTGAATTTACATGACCACTCTACTGAACCGTTTCATAGCATCTAGAATTGTAGTAGCACTAAAACATAGACTTTGCGTTTGGAATGTGAAATGTTAATCATTCAGGATAATGTAGTTTCCTAGACGTTTAAAATTAGTGTTCTATCCGTATGTATCTATATATTTGTCTATAGCTGTGTTGTGAATATGTATCTGTATGAAAATAACAGACCAGCTTTAGGTGGTGGTCATGTTCCTTTCATACATAGTGATGCAAAAGCAGAATCTTCAGGCTTTTCAGAAAAAAAGAATTATATTTGCTACACTCAAATACTGTGAAGTGTTACGCCATTTTAAAATGAGGAAGTTAAAAAAAAAAAAAAAAAAAAGTTTGTACTAGATTACTTAATTTTTAGGCTGACCCTGTTTTCATGTAGAAGTTATTCCAGACATCTGACTCTGTCTGCTTAGTAGTAGCACTGGCAAAGGCCAAGACAACAGTTTGCTTCAGTTGAGAACATTTGGATTTCTTCCAAAGAAATACACAGTCACCTTGGCTTTTAATTCACAAGTATTCTTTTGCCTTTCTTAAAAGCTGATAGTAGAGAATCCAAAAATGCAAATATTTATATAACTATTGAAAATAAACATATGTATGTCATGGTTCTGCTATAAGTTGCACCATAGTACTTGTTAGTAAGACTGACCACATTATTGGTAATCTAGAAGTTCAAAATGATACCATCAAGAAAATCATGACATACCTTGTCTTTGTCAGTCATAGTCAGAGCTGCTATGGAACGGGACATTATTTATGCATGTGCATTAATTTAGTCGCATTTATACATGATGTTTTTTTCAATTGTAATGAATTTTTTTTCCCAGTCAGTTCTACTTGTAAACCTTGAGTCTGAAAGCATGAGGACTCAATTTACAGTAGTCCTCTCAATTTCTCGTTTCATGTTTCTCCTTATATTTTACAAAAGTTTTTTTTTCATTTGTCACAGTCAAATATATTGCACCAGCAGATACATTTTTTACAAATAGATTTGATGAAATCTTGGCACATCTCTTAACTATTACCTACAAAATTTAAAACTTGTAGAGCTTGAAACTTGTGTAAATTCCTTTAGCACTGTATAAAGTAGTGGTTGGAGATAACTGCATCTTGAATGAAGAAACAGACCAAACCAGACCAGCAGTAACAGGGCACTGGGAAAGAAAATGGAAAAAAGGGAGCAGCAGTAACTATGGGGTAGGTAATTATTATTTTCTGTCAATTTAATTACAATCTTAAAAGATTCCTTTGATTAGCCCCTTTCTGGGACATTCTTTGTTCGCTGGGTGGCCCTCAGTATTCAGAGATGTCTGAATGCCACTCTGGCAAACAGTAACGCCAGACAGAAGCAGGGAGTCCTTACAAATGACATATTGGATGTCAGTGCAAACAATAACTAGTGAACAGGAGATTTGTGGTAATATCAATTAAACTGAATGACATTCTTTGCAAATTCTAAATACTATATTTTGTATGTGTACTAGGCATCAACTTTTATAAGTCAGTTGTGCACAACATCATGACAATATTCCACACAATACCATTGTCAGTGTGGCAGGGTACATCTTTTTTGCTGTAATTCAAAACAAAGATATTTCCCCACATCAACCCACAAGTCTCTAGTTCTTGAGAAATAATTTTCATCCTCATTAATTCTTTCAAATTCATTTAACATTTCAAAAGCTTTTATTTTTTTTAAAGGGAAGAGGGAGCACCAAAAGGAATATGAAGTTCATATGTTTGTTTTTTTTTTTTTTAAATAAGCATCAAAATGTAATCTGTCATTTTATCACATGCATACTTTTCTGTATAAATGACTGACCATTTGTTTGTCTCATCTTTGCAATGGTAGTGCAGGCAGAGTTTTCAGAAGCATCTAATTTACTACAATGACATAAACGCAGGCAGACAAATTGATATTTTGCTATTTTTTTTGGTTTGGCTGTTTGTTTGTTTTCCCCCTAAATGACTGCCCATACATTAACTTATGGGATCATGCTATCTAGTTGCAGGCCTTCATACTGTCTGTTGAATTGATGTAATTTTGATATGTTGGGGGAAGTTCCACCATTCCAGTGATTTTAAAAGACAACAACAAAAATGGATCTTAATATTTGCACACTAAAGAAGAGTGGAAGAGTGCTGAATCCACATTTCAGACTCATGATAGTGCGTCTACTTACAACTTAGCTGGAGAAGCTGAACTGTCTCCAACTGTTTGGTCTCTTGAAAGGATTTTATTTTATTTTTTTCCCCATCAAAAATGCATAGAAATAATGTGAGAAAGTAGGTGTATGCAAGACTTAAGTCATAGTTTCATCATCATGTCATTTTGAGTCCTTTTTTAACAGAATAGGAGAGCTGGAGCAACTCAGTGTAGAACCTGGTGAACACCAGAAAGAATGAAAGAGTTGAGGGCAAAGAATGAACAGGGAAAGAGATCACCTATTTCTCCAACCTGTTCTAGTGGTAATTTAACAAGTGATCCACAAAATTTACTTAGAACAAGGTTACAGTATGCAATTTCACTGAAGACTATTTCTCCATAAATTTTCTGCCTGGTAATTCAAGGACACCTGAACTGGAATTGAAAGTGGACATTTCTTTGACATTCATAAACAGTCATATAATCCTAAGAGGAAAGGGAGTTAAATCACAACCAGTTCTCAACATTTTCCATTACCTAATATTTTTTTAGCTAAAGCTCAGCTTCCCAGCACTTGATAATCCCATTTTCAGCAACATGCTCCCAGATGTCCCATTGCAGCTTAAGTGCTTAGTGCAGCATGGTAAATTTTGCTAGGGAAACCAGACATACAGTGCTTTAAAAATCTACCTTGTAGTTCTAGCTTACTGTCATTTCTGAGTTTACTCAATTTCTGTGGAACTATATAGGAGACCTCATCCACTCACATTAAAAAAAGAAATATCTCTAGAAGAGCCAAAACAGTGTTCTGAACACATTTCAGCACATGGGTGTGGGGATTTTTTGCTTTTAATATTTTTTTTTTGTTTGTTTGTTTTTGTAACTTAAAAAAGAATCTCTAAATTCAATACAAGAAAACACAAAGGGAAATAGGAAGAATAAATTAGGAGTGCTTTATTTTCAGTGGGCAAAATGTTCTTAAAGATGCTGTACCTCGAAACAAAGGAATCTATCACTTCTGAAATATAATCATTCTTGAGAAATATCAATTTATGTTTCTTCGGAGCTAAAGTGCTTCTCTCAGAAAACGAAGCTGGTGATGTGGAGAGTCATATCAGTTATACTTTCAAATCTGAGGAGTTGGTTTTTTTTTTTTTTTTTTTTTTTTTTTTTCGTTTTTCTGTCCATATTCCATATTGCCAGGTTCCACAGTTCGCTCCTAGAAGCTGAACATCAAACTGTGCCCTTTCTGGCTTATGCTCCAGTAAGAATTTTGTGTCTAACAAGTCTGTTGGTGATGCATAGACCACAGGAAAATCTGTGGTCTATGAATCTTTCAGTGGATAGCTGCATATCAGCTGTATCAGCCAATGTATGTTGTAATAATTTCCTTTACTAAAGCAAGTAACCAGAGATAAGATAGTGTCATTGTTCATACTTTTATTGTTTGCGGAATTGTTGGTCAGTATAGTTGAATCACTGTATAAAAAATCTGTGGTGTCTGTGGTGGCTCCTAAGGTAAAAAGTTGATTTTGAGATTGTTTCTCTCCTAAAAAATCACATGCAATTTTTCCCGCAGTAAGATTATACAGATTCATAGAGAGACACTGAAAGGAGCACTAGACAAGCTTGGCAAGGACTGTCTTTGTTATGTTTACAGTACAAAGGTACAGTATCTCTTGAACCTTATTTCTATCTGTGTTATTTTTTTTTTTTGGCAATAATGTGTTAGGCAAAGATAACACTGTTTTGAGATTAAGTAATCAAACATGCTATTATATTTTCCTTACCCCTTTATATACTGACATTAGCATAAAAAGTGGAGTTGATGGCTTTTAACTGAAAAATAGTAAAGGCCAGTTTTTCTTCAAGAGCAGATTTTAATGGCAGTTTTAAAAAGTTAACAAGCAGAATGAAGGAATCATAAATGGAATTTAACCCATAGCATTGGGAAACTTAGAAATCACTTGTTACTTCCCTGGTAGTGAGCCTAATTTGTTTAAAATAAAATCCATCTGTTCATTTCACAGTCTTTGTTCCACTTCTTACAACAATCCACAGTGGATTACTCCATTACTTTAAAAACTGGCTGCAATTATGATAAGCTAATAACTCTTATTTTGTGGTTTGCTGTAGCAAGATGTTTTGGAGAACAACCAAGATTTCCTTTATTCTTAAAAAAATAATCCAGCTATTGACTTAGTGGTTTGGTTGGTTGGTTGGTTGGTTTTCTGCAGCTGGACCTGAGTATTTTCTTGATAAGGCCTTCAAGTAAATATATAATCTGATGGCTTTACAAATTTACAATATTTTCTATGGTTGGGGAATCAGCCAAACTCTGCTGTTGGGTATGTAAATGACCCTAATGTCACTTTGATATTTGCTTAGAATGTCATGTATGCCACAAAAGTTTGGGGTTCTGCAATCTGATTTTCGTGGCCACATTAAATTTACTTGCTGAAATACACGTTTTCTACAGGGACTAGTTTACTGCTGTGCTCCTGTGTGTCTCCTCTTGAATACATATTAGTCCTCTACAGATGTTTTCATGTCTTTTACATTAATAATAACTTTTTCTGATTGATAATTATGTAGGGTGTGAATTTCCAACATCAGTTCGGTGACTATTCACTAATCTAGAATATGAGTGAGTTTTTGAATGTGTACTTCAAAGAGTTTATAAACCTGTATAAAGAAATCATTAATTTTAGTTTAAATTCAAGGTTCTCAAGTCCTGGTATTATTTTGTGTTTTATTAATGAATCCTTTAGAGAAAATATTTGTGTTTTTTGAATGGATTTGATAGCTTTTTTTAATTGTTTATGTAGATGATCTTCTTTGTTGAGTGCAAATTATTGACCTGGTACTCTATTTATAATTTTTCCCTAGTTCTGCAATACTTTTAGCTAGCTGTAACTTATTAAAAAACACAAAAATGAAATGGGGATATTAATGATGAGTGGTAATTTTCAAATGCATGTTAGGATATTTCAACACTTTGTTCAGTGTAATTTTACATTTTTTTCATTACTTAAGTAATTAAAAAAATCATTAGAGTTGAATTATAGTAAATTTTTATACATGTCAGTACTCTACACAAACTAATTTTATCTCCCAGTGGACAGCAATAATTTAGATTTTTTTTTTTTTTTTTAATTCTGCCTAATTTATTCTTACTGACAGAAGGGGGAAATATTAACCTTGCAAATTTTGCTAAGTAGCATGAATATTGTTGTTAGTTTTTAATAATCTCCATGCCTTCAAAAACTTGTTCTTCTATATTTTGAAGTGAAACATACAGATATACAGGGTACTGTAATAAAATATGTTTACAGTATTTATCCCCTGGGTTTGGAGTAATAGAAAGGGGGAAGTGCAGTAACAGATATAACTTGCAATAGTTGCTAGTGTTATGTGCCTTTGAATCATTTTCTTTAATTCATTATTTTTTGTACCTTAAGTGAGGGTTAGTGGATCAGTTTAATTTATGTTACAGTAAGTATAGTAATACATTCTTAAAGCCTTTCTAATTTTACTAATTCTCCAAATCATTGTAAATCAGTAAGGTAAATGATTTGATAGTATGGATGGTTTTGAACTGGTTGTAGACTGTTCTATTTCACTTTTTAGGTTTAAAGCACCGCTAGAGTAGAGATAGAACTTATCAGTGGTATTTGGCTTTTTTATGCTTTCATTTTGTACTGTATGTGATTAGTGGGGATTTTTTTACTTATTTTTTTTTTTTTTACCACAATAGGTGTGCCCACTGTAGTGGCTTTTTTTTAAAATATTCCTATAGTTTGCACTGTGTGATTCATTTGAATTGAGCTTACAAGTCAATCCCTTTTTGTAGCCATCTGCTTTGTACCTTGACAAGTATGCAAATAATCAAAAATATCACTGTGCTTAACAGTGAGGCTGTATATTTCTCTGTTTCTGAATGTGAATTGCATTTAGCAAGACTTGTCTAGTTAAAAGGCAGTTAAACTAGTAATCATACATGATCCATTTTTAGCTGTCGTTTGTAGAAAAAGGGCTGCAAAGTGATATGTGGTGATAACAAATTCAGAAGGAAAAGAATATGAAATTCAGATAGCAGCTTGAATGATTTGCTGTTAGCATGGGGCCCAATAACACTACAAAGCTATAAACTCTGTCTTTCTAGATTGCCCAGTTAGGTGGCAGAGATGCAATTTGTCTTTTCTGAAGCCGCCTGCTGCTTGCTAGCTCCATCTCCTGTCACAGCCTATTAGCTCCCCAAGAAAATTGGTGGGAAATTGCCTGCAGATTGTAGGAAATTGCATCTCCAGGCCCTGGAAAAAATGTAGGATAGCACAACACTGACCCTCCCAGAGCAGCTATTAATACAGCAAAAGCTGACCTTTGGCATGGTGTGAAACGACTTTGCTATTTGCTGAATAAAGACTGTATTATGTGTGGTTGAAGGAGGGTACAAATTATTATCCTGGCTATGCCTGTAGCCAGCCTGCTGCAGGAAGCTTAAGTATTAGTGACAGGTTTTGCTGTTCCCCACTCTTTCCTCGTGGAAGAAGGGAGATGATACATTAGAGGACCATCCTGAAATTTCGTTGTAAGATGGGCAGAAGCCACCATGTAAATTATGGTAGTATATTCAGTATATGAAGGTATAGTGACAAAACTAAAAGATGTCTTAAGAAGCTAATTTCAACTAAAATTATTGCTTGTGCTTGGCCCAGCCTTGGTCAGAAAAGGAACAACTTTGTGGCCATATACATTCTGCGTGTATATCCATAACAGATATTTTATTTGGGGGCAGTTATAATGAAATGGAGGTGATTTGTTCTGTAACTGCTGAGAGTCAAAGTCATGGGACACACATCAATTCTGATGGATTTTTGCATGAAATTTCTTGCCACTAGGAAACTCACCCTTGTCTTGTTTAAACAAATTCATGTATTCTTTATGGTGTGATAATGCAATGAGTTTCATACTCTGTCATTTCTACTAGAGCTACCTTCTGATCTTGTACTTTACCTCTGTTTTGTAGGGCCTTTCAATAAAAGAATTCTCTTTTCTGAGAGCGGATATGTAGAAGTAGTTTGCAACATAAATTATAACGATAAATAAAGGCCAACATTTTCTTTGAGCTTGTGATTTTACTTAGTGGGTCCAAATCCTCCTGAGGAAGGCATGTGTGTGAATCAGAATGATACATTGATCAGGAGAAGTGAGTGTGGGGAGGGTATCAACAGGGAAAAAGTCGTTTAGCAATCAAGAACATTGCTGTTTTCAAACTCAGCTGAGATCTGTTGGTAACTGGTGGCTGCCCAGGGATCTGAGTGAAATCAGTATGATCATTTCCTATTGTATTAGTACCCGCTAATGTAAATGAGCTGACATGGCTTACTAATGCTCACACAACTGATTAGAGAAAATTGGTGGCCTGCCTTATGTAGTCAGGGCAGAGGAGCTAAACATAAGGCAGCATGACAAAATGAGTGCTGCTGGTGATTTAAAGCACACTTGAAAGGGATCAAGAGCACTTCGTATTACGGGGCTCACTGGGCTTCTATTTTGAATGCTTATGGTCATGCATGCACATGTATGTCAATCTGAAATGCTAATCTGTTGAGACATTGTCTTTCTCAATTAGTCATAGCGCCTCTCATGGAAGTTATACAGTTCAATACCATGTGTCTTTCCTTGTAAAACACAAACACAGGAACTGAAGAGCTGTGATGCTTGAGACTTTATTCTATATTTACAATAGCTGTTCATCTTCCAAGATGTTACATACTAATTGCATTCTCAAAATAAACCTTGCCATTCAGGAACAAATGTGGGGTTTTTGTACAGTGTAATACCTATAAAGTATGAACAAAGAACATTTAGAAGAGACAGAATGTGCTCTGGCTGATCACTGAATTTGCCTTCTTTTCTTACAAATAAACAAGATTAGGTGATACAATATCCTGAAATAATTACTTCTGGCTGATGGGATTATGAACACTCTTACCTGCATGCCTCCTCAAGCTTTAATGAGGCCAAACCCATTATAATACACAGCATGAGGAGGTAAGAAATCATTCTTGTGTGAAAAGCAGAAGCTTGTCACAAATTCAGAGTTGCAAGCTCTTGTTTTGTTATGGATAGAACTAAAAAACAAACAAACAAACAAACAAAAAATAAAACAAAAACAAACAAAAAAAAAGACTGGCCTGTGAGGCATTTGGAGCACACCAGGGTTGGTGGGGTAAAAACCAACTCACACAAACCAGTTCTCAGCCAGCACTACGTGACCGGAAAAGATGTGCAGACCATAAGTAGCACCCTTCATCGTGGAACAGTTTATGAGCTCCAGCAGAAGACAAGGCACGCAGCTGTGCTTGCTTTCTTTTTCTGTAATTAGTTCAAAGAGTTCATTGTAAATCTAAGCTCTGGTCAGTCTGAGTCAGGTCACATTTTTTGTATTGCATAAGTACAGCCAATAACAGAATCAGAAAAGAAAAAAAAAAAAAAAAAAAAAGTTCTTTAATCATCCTGACTCTTTCCTTTCTTTATTTCCTAATTATTATTTTTAAGTGTTGTCTTCCTTTGCAACACTTCTCACCATACTAAGAAAATACAGCTTTTTTTGCCAGTCTTTGTTCAAATTTCCAATATTTCAAATGTCTTAAAATGGTTCTAATTTACTACAGTATCCTGTTGAATAACAATACTTTGTGGGTGTCATTTTTTTAATGAGTAGTAGCTCATTGTACACAGAGTCATGTTCACTGTCATTCACTGAAACAATTCAGGTTTACTTTTTTCATGCTCTCCATTAATTATTTCCACTGGATGTTTAATTTCATGAGACAGCTTATCTGAGCATTCCTGGGCTCTGCCAAAATATCATTTCTCTTGCATGTACCTTTCTGATACACCAGCTGAGAACAAACAAACCTCGTCCCCACTGTTTGCTCTTAAAAACCATCTGCTATAAGGCAAAATCTAATAGTGCTTGGTCCAGTTAGCTAACAAGCTTATATTTCTATGAAATGTCCCAAAGCTACACTGGAGACTAACAAAAAAAAATCATTGTTTTGGTTTTAAAAAAAAAAAGTCTCTAAGCAGGGCTATAGTAAGAGCATGGCCCTTCTTAAGGCTTTCAGTGCTATGACAGGTTGGAGGGAGCAAACTGAAATAAGAGGGGGAAGATGAAGAGCAAAGCCTCCATTTTGGAGAGTTTTTTCTCATGAGTACTTAGACACGAGGTAGGTGGGAGACGGCTGGGGCCTCTTTGGCTACAGGAGAGACCAGTGATGTGCATAGCCCTGGGAGTAGCGCTTTGGAGGGACCTCACATGCCATGGCTTGGCATACCCCTAGTGATGTTGGTGTGGGCAGTGACAATGTGCCCAGCAGATGGTGGGGTAGGGCATGGCCTCCTGCACTCAGCCATCCCCAGGGCATGAGGATGGCTGTAGGACTGGGCTGCTGGATGGGGAATTGAGGGAGGGTCTGGCCTTTGGGTCCCGCTAGGAGAAGGGTCACCAAGGGAAGTTGAGGAGAGGAGAGTGTGGACAGTGGGAAACCAAAGTCAGTATAAAGTATAAAGTACAAAGTATAGGATAAATAAATCTCTTTTGGGTGAGGATGAGGATGTGAATGGATAATTTACATCTCCATCTTTAAGCGTTGTTTGGAGGCTGGGGTTGCCCAAGATGTTCCAGAGGTGAGTGAAGAAAAAGGCCTGGAGGAGAGCGGTTTGAAGGATGGCACTTGATGTTGGCTTGCTGTTGCTGTTTCTACTCATGAGGTGTCAGCTGAGTCAACGATGAACTTGTCGTCTCTCTCACCTTCCTGCAACAAGCTGCTCTGCAACAGATCTGAAGCACGCGAGGGAAAAGAATGATGCACCCTGGTTCTGCTGCCTCTCTCCAGCCAGGGTGAAGGACTGTTTAGTCTGAGTCTTGTTTGCTGAAGAGAAAGGTGACTGTCGATTGGATTGGAAAGGAGAGCACCCTTCTTTTGCCATCAGGAAAGACTTTTCCATTTGCAGAGGAAACGGAGATATGTTAGAAATAGCAGATGCAAGCTCCAATGCAGTTGTAACACCAGAAAGGTAAGCCAAGACTTTATACTCGATTGAAGAGAACAGGATGGAATATTACATTTTTGTTGTACAACTAAATACATCAAACCAGGACGCTCTGTTGGATGTTCTCATTTTTTCTTAGTACCTTCAGGAAAAAAGGCAATGGAAGAGCAAATATCCAAGCAAATGTTTATCTGTATGCTTGATAAGTTCCTGAGAAATGGTCCTGCCCTGCCAGGCGATGGCTAACCACTGTGGTTAAAGTGTAATGTGTTTTTGGCAGAGACCTAGACATTCTGGTTCTGAGCCAGCTTGCTTGGATTGTTCTAATGAAAATGGGAAATAGGGAGAGAGTACCATGACAGTACTCTCTTCCCAGAAAAACAGCTTTACTTGTAAGGAATTTTGCCTTCCTCTTCAAGAAAATAATATCTAGAAAAGACTGAAAATTCTGAGCGCAAATGTGTTGATGATTAACAATTTATCAGTAGTGCTGGAGACTTTGGAACCTCGATGTAGGTAATAGATGAGGTATTTGCACAGGTAAAGCCTCTGCTTTTTGCAGCATGGAAAATACGAGGTCTGAATCTTCAGGTTGTGAGAAACATCTCATACAATTTTCTTCAGACAGGATCTTCTGTGAAGCTATTTTATTAGCAATTGCAATGGTGGGCGTCCTGTCAATCAGGAGCGCGTTCTAGTAAGCAAATCATAACCTTTTATTCCCTATTACCTGACACCTGATCACCTCCTGTTTCTTCATTGGCTGAGTACTACAGGTTCACAGGCTACTCGATGCTCCTCTATACCATATATGTACAATTTTTCTTTTTTTCAACCCTTTAATTTCTCCTTTCTTATATTTTGAGAACTTGTGATCTATGTTTTACTCTTCTCACACTGCTCATCCTGTTTTTCTCAAGCTTCTACCTTATTTTGGAAGAGTCAGGCCTTCTACTGTCCACTTACCTACTTAGCATTTCTCCTTGTTATGACTACACAACTACCTTTGAATACAGAAAACTAGTTCTCTACTGCAACTTTGTTTCTCACAAGGTCTGCTTTGTCCAAGGGGGGAACAGTGTAAACTTTTGGATCTGTTGTTGCTGTGGTCAGAGCTGAGTAAGGATATCAGGTTGTGACTTCAATAACTCCTGTTTTGAAACTAACACAGGCTGGTATCACAGACTGCTGAATGCTGTATGGCATTCACCTTCAAAAAAAAAACCTTTGGTAGTCCTGCTGAAAATTTTTTGTTCCTCATTCTTTGCAAACTGGTAAATAATACAGAAAATTGCAGGTATCACTCAAAGACTTCGTTGCTTTTCTAGGGTTGGTTCTATAGAAAACCTTAAAAGTGAATTTCATATTGTGTAGGTTCTGTTAATGTCTTCTATGGTGACAGAATCTTCTGTCAGGAACAGAATAGTGTTCTGCCCTGTTGCTTTGAAATGTACCACTATATGTGCTATTGCAAGTGTCTCTCCCACTACACTACTACTTTAAAGTCTGAGGCTTATCATTGGCAATTTCCCATGCTTTCATCCAAAGCCTGAAAATATGCCTCAAGCAAGACATTCAATCAAAAGTAAAACATTGTCAGTTATTTGACTCTCCCTCTAGCTCTTTGGGAGGTATAGCTTGCCACTACACCAGTGTGAAGAAACTCATGTTACAAAAGCGAAATGAAAGAAAACAGAAATTAAACAATAAGAACAGCTTCAGCTCTGAGCAATCGACTGAGTATCCCAGAGCAATCAAGTTTCCCCTTCTATAAAAGCAACTTTAATTTGATCTTACTTTCACTGATTTATTTTCTGTTGCAGTTTTGAGCTTTTTAAAGAATAGTTTGCTTTTTGAATGTCTCTGATCAGAGGTGGAAGGATTTTTTTTTCCTTGTCTTTTGTGCATTATAGGGTTTCACACAAGTATAACATTCACCCCTCTTTTGTACAGTCCTAAGGAATCACTGTGATGAGTGAGCTGGGGTGCTGGACTATTCCACAAGAATTAGTAAGTCAGGACTGATCTCTTTAGATGAAACTAGCTATAGATAGTATGAAATCTCAATCTGCTGAGCTTTGGCTGTAGCTTAGGAAGTTACAGTGTTCGGTATCTTGTGCTGCAAGAAGTTGTTTTGTTATTTCTGTTTGCTTTGCAATGAATGTCATGTGTAATCAATATGTGTTTGGTTTCCTGCTCTGGGTAGAGGGATGGATGCTGTGTCAGAACTACCTATTCAGGCATCCAGTGGGAAAGCTGTTTGGGAATTAATAAATAATTTAAGCATCCACCAGTGGTGTCCTCAGTTATGCATGCTAGCCATTGCTAACATCTATGTATGCTTCACCACTTCTCTCATGTTGGTCCCATAAAACTACCCCACTCATTTAGTAAAGTCCTCTTGTTCTTTTTTTCTAGACTTTCTTGATGACCACTTCAGTAAAACTAAGGAAGAAACATAATCATCATGTCAAACCTTATCATAAAGGCCTCTGGCCTACTGTTAGCTCCTTTCCCACAAAACCATTTCTTAGCAAAATTACTGATTATTGGGAGGCCTCATCTGTCCGTCATAGGACCACAAAAAAAGTTTAGATCAAAAGGATAAGGCCAAGTTCAAAGATAAGGCGGATTGCTTAGGACCTATGCAGTTTAGTTTTGAGTAACTCCAAGAATGGAGATACAGCTGCTTTTCTGGATAGCATGTTTCAGTGCTTAACTGTTCTTCTTCATATATATATATGCGTGTACTATGTGTGTGTACATTTATATACATATATATATACACACACACGCACACACATATATATATTATAATGAGAACATATATAATAATCTTATGTTCTCACATAATGAGAACAATTAAGCATATTTCCAGTCAGAATAAGAACTGTTGCCTCTTCTCCTTTGGCTGCACAGTCCAGAAAGCTGTGCACAGTCCTGACAGGCAGAAATAGTTTGACAGAAAAAATTATTTGTGGGTGGTTCTTTCTCCTGATGACCATCTCCTTTGCAAGAAGATCAGGAAGGGGACCAGTAAAACCACTGTTTTGGACTTCCGGAGGGCTGAATTTGAGCTGTTCAGGACACTGGTTGGTAGAGTCCCTTGGGGGGCGGTTCTGAAGGGCAGGGGAGTCCAGGAAGGCTGGGTGCTCTTCAAGAAGGAAATCTTAATGGCTCAGGAGCGGTCTGTCCCCATGTGCTCAAAGATGAGCTGGCAGGGAAGAAGACCGACCTGGCTGAACAGAGAATTGTAGCTTGAGCTTAAGAGAAAAAAGAGGGCTTACAATCTTTGGAAAAGAGGGCAGGTCACTCGGGAGGACTATAAGGATGTTGTGAGGCAGTGCAGGGACAAAATTAGAAAGGCCAAAACTCATCTGGGGCTCAACGTGGCTACCACCGTCAAAGACAAGAAAAAATGTTTTTACAAATACATCAATGCAAAACGGAGGACTAAGGAGAATCTGCAGCCTTTACTGGATATGGGGGGGAACTTAGTTACAAAAGATGAGAAAAAGGTGGAGGTGCTTAATGCCTTCTTTGCCTCAGTCTTTAGCAGCAAAACCAGTTGCTTCCTGGATACCCAGTACCCAGAGCTGGTGGAAGGGGATGGGGAGCAGAATGTGGCCCTCACTATCCATGAGGAAATGTTTGGCAACCTGCTACGGCACTTGGATGTGCACAAGTCGATGGAGCCTGATGGGATCCACCCGAGGATACTGAGAGAACTGGCAGAGGAGCTGGCCGAGCTGCTTTCCATCATTTTTCAACAGTCCTGGCTATCGGGGGAGGTCCCAGTCGACTGACAGCTAGCAAACATGACACCCATCTACAAGAAGGACCAGAGGGTAGACCCAGGGAACTACAGGCCTGTTAGTTTGACCTCAGTGCCAGGGAAGCTCATGGAGCACATTATCTTGAATGTCATCACATGGCACTTGCAGGGCAAGCAGGTGATCAGGCCCAGTCAGCATGGGTTTATGAAAGGCAGGTCCTGCTTGATGAACCTGATCTCCTTCTATGACAAAGTGATGCGATTGGTGGATGAGGGAAAGGCTGTGGATGTGGTCTACCTTGACTTCAGCAAGGCTTTTGACACCGTTTCCCACAGCATTCTCCTCAAGAAACTGTCTGCTCTTGGCTTGGACTGGCGCACGCTTCGTTGGGTTAGAAACTGGCTGGATAGCTGAGCCCAAAGAGTCGTGGTGAATGGAGTCAAATCCAATTGGAGGCCAGTCACTAGTGGCGTCCCCCAGGGCTTGGTACTGGGGCCAGTCCTCTTTAATATCTTTATTGATGATCTGGATGAGGGGATCGAGTGCACCCTCAGTAAGTTTGCAGATGACACCAAGTTAGGTGCATGTGTCGATCTGCTCGAGGGTAGGAAGGCTCTGCAGGAGGATCTGTATAGGCTGCACCGATGGGCTGAGGTCGACTGTATGAAGTTCAACAAGGCCAAGTGCCAGGTCCTGCACCTGGGACACAACAACCCCAAGCAGATCTACAGGCTGGGAGATGAATGGTTGGAAAGCTGCCAGGCAGAGAAGGACCTGGGAGTAGTGGTTGATAGTCGGCTGAATATGAGCCAGCAGTGTGCTCAGGTGGCCAAGAAGGCCAACGGCATCCTGGCTTGTATAAGAAGCAGCGTGGCCAGCAGGGCTAGGGAAGTGATTGTCCCCCTGTACTCGGCTCTGGTGAGGCCGCACCTCGAGTACTGTGTTCAGTTTTGGGCCCCTCACTACAAGAAGGACATGGAGGTGCTCGAGAGAGTCCAGAGAAGGGCGATGAAGCTGGTGAGGGGTCTGGAGAACAAGTCTTATGAGGAGTGGCTGAGGGAGCTGGGTTTGTTCAGCCTCGAGAAAAGGAGACTCAGGGGCGATCTTATCGCTCTTTATAAGTATATTAAAGGAGGCTGTAGTGAGGTGGGGGTTGGTGTATTCTCTCACGTGCCTGGTAACAGGACGAGGGGGAATGGGCTAAAGTTGCACCAGGGGTGTTTTAAGTTGAACATTAGGAAGAACTTCTTTACTGAGAGGGTTGTGAGGCATTGTAATGGGCTGCCCAGGGAAGTGGTTGAGTCACCATCCCTGGAGGTCTTTAAAAGATGTTTAGATGTTGAACTGAGCGATATGGTTTAGTGGCGGACTTTTTAGTGTTAGGTCAGAGGTTGGACTCGGTGATCTTGAGGTCTTTTCCGACCTAGACAATTCTGTGATTCTGTGAAGATAGACTGCCTTCCTATTCCCTTCATTGTTCCACTCGTAGTCCTTGTTCAGTTTCTGTTCTATACTCCTCATCTACAAATCGTAATCTGCATTAACTAATGATAGCAAGGCATAACGTGCCATCGAGAGTAGTAGTAGACAAACAGGATGACTTGAAAATAGAGGAGATTAGACAGGAAAGGGGAAACAACAGTGAAGGTGATAATGGCTGGGATGAGAGGAGCTAGAAAAAACAACATTATGTAGGGAGAAAAAAAGAAAGAATTCTAACTTTTCCATTGGTATGACTCAGTCTTGAGTGGGCTGCAAACTCCTGTCATGTCCCTCCCCACCTTCTCCTTTTACTTTGTGTGAAGAAGGAATTCATACCATAAAAATACTATTGTTGTTTCCATCCTTGAGAACCTAGAGCTGTGGAAATCACTCTCTCCAATGCAGCAGCTGAGGTCCCTTCTCACTAACTACAAGCACAACACTTGCACATAGGATGGACTTTACAGAGAAGGACTTATTGTTAGGTGAACTGCAAAAGTATTAGATACTTTTTATGTGCTTTCATTGTGTCTGAGCTGTTCTAAATGCACTTTGTATAACCTGAGCAATTATGGAACTATTGTATGCACTGGAATAAGCCTGCTTAGTGACAATGATAGGAAACATGGATATAAGATGAGAGCCATTCCCGTCTGAAAGCTTTCCTCTGGAGCCTTAGTGGAGAAGACTGGAAGGACTCTACCTCTACTCTTGGTGCTGCCTTATATGTGCATGTGTCCCGAAGCAGTGCATTGGACCAGAGGAGATTCTAAGAGAGCTGTTCTCCTACACCTTCTTCACCTGCTTGCAAATGCGGCTACTATAAAAGCCCTACTAAGTTCTCATCCAAGGAGACACCATGTACTCTACTATGGCATTGAAGTTCACAGATTAAATTTGTTAGTTATCAATTTTAAGTCCAAGTTCCTCTTAGGCAGAAGCCCTGCTTCTTGAGAGTAATGACCATGGACCAAGAACTGTGTGGGTATTGTCAGTAAGATAACATGTGGCCTAGCAGATGAAATGCAGTACTTAATATGGCTTGTAGACACAGCTGAACAAATTGCTCCAGAAGCTTCAGGGGTCACTGCAGTGTAAACAGAAAACAGGGGTGACCTGTGCTGTGCTCTCAAGACATAATAAATACATTCCTTGTGCTGCTGCTTACCTTCTGCTGAGTCAAATATTTTAACACACTGTGGGATTCTTTTCTGGACAAAAGTCTGAGACTCAATTTCCCCTATTTCAAAATGGATTTTTTTTTGTTATCTTTGAGCGGTTGCATTTAAGTACATTTAGAGCTTCAAAGTCTTTATGTGGCACAATATAAGGGTCTGCTTATAAAATTCCATCTCCAGGAAGAAAAATTAAAATCTTTATGGTGAGATAGCCATGATCTGGCTGTAAGATGTAAAGTTCATTGAGTTTGGTAAAGACCAAGTACCTTATGTTAAATGAAGGTTTGTGGTACTTCAGTGGCCACTAAACCTTCTTCTTCACTTATGTGCTATCTGGGTGTTTTTATTTGTTGATTTCTATCTTGTTCATTAATTCTAGTATAAAAAATATAGTTTGTTTGTTCCTTCTTTCAGCTAAGAAGGGATAAAAAATGGAACATGCATCTGTCTTGAGAAGAGTGAAGAAAGTGTAATCAATTCAAATAAGTTCATCTGATTTATGCCTATTTTGCACTTCTAGGTCATGAATAATAGTGGTCTTATGGGCAGATACGTGTTTTATCTTTCTTCTTTATTTTTTTTTTTTCCCTTTTGGTGTAAAACATTCATTTTAGACACTAGCTAGTCTGATACACTGACTTGTCTGTCTGTAAAGGCTACCTACTGGATGTATGCTGTGTAGCATCAAGACAAGAAAGTGCTTTAGCTGTGGCTATCTTGAACTGAAGAAAACACAAAATGAGGCGTTCTTTGACTGTCATTTATCATTATGATTACCATTTGACTTACCAGGTTTGGAACAGGTACCAGCAGGCTTTCAAAAGAGCCATGGAGCTTATCACAGGTTACTGCTGTGCCAAATATGATGTTACTAGACGTACACGTGGGACTGAAGGAATAAAAATACTCAGCAATCTGCCATAACTTAATCCAGATGGTCAAGTTTATGTTTTCTTTAAAATGCAAACTGTCTCCAGTGAATTCATTAGAACCATATTGTAGCTTTCTTTTGTAGTATAATTTTAGTGACTAGGTTAAAAAGAAAAGCCTGAGACTACCAAACTAATCTCAAATGCTTGATTATTTTCTTTCTGGATGATTTAAACTGTTCAATACTTCCTTTTTTCCCCCCTCTTTTTTATTATTTTTAAGCCAGTGTGCAATCCTGTGAAATATTGGCTTAGGTTATCTAGAGATAGCTAACATGCTCTTTTTGTCTGGGAATAATCAAGATGTATGAAAAGCACGCATCTGCCATAGTGGCAGATTCAACAAAAGTATCTGCCTATTTTATCACGGATGGCTCATTTATTGAAGAAGAGAAATTAGTCCTAAGCATGCTAGATGTCCTTGTCTACCCGTGTCTCCATGCTGTGTCTTGCTGTACCCCTTCTGTTGTTATGGATTTTTTTTTTCTTGTTAGCTTTAAAGATTTGCCAAATTACACAAAACTTGGGATGTGTGTTTTTACATAGTTTTTAACCAGAATAGGCTAAAACTGAGGAAGAAACCTTAATACTTTTTAATACAAATCAACTGATATAATTAGATCCATAAAGAAACTCTAACACCTACCACTAGTGATGTTGAAAATTCCATCTGAGTGAAAAACAAGCAAACAAAGCCATCAGATGTTTATACCCAAGTGTTTCATGTGAGAGCACCAGATTTTATTTATTGTTCTTTCCTGATAGTGACTTTACCAAGAAAACAGAAAATAAAATTTCTAGTGAAATGGAACAGGAACATACTGGGACAATAATAGAATATCTACTTACTCATCTGCAAAGGTACGGTATTAATTTTTAAATTTGAGAAAAAAGAAGGTAGAAAAGATGGTTCAGAGTGTCACCAATTTATAGGTTTTTAATCAGTTTTTAAATAAAATTAGCTTTCATTGTGTGGAAGGTGGAGGAACTGAACTGCTGCCATTTACAATGAGAAAAGATCCTTCGGTGGGCATTTCTCAGTATGCCCTCAACATACCCTTTCCTTCATTTCTTTCAGGAACTTCCTGTGTAAGTTGCTTGTTAGAAATAGTATGACTATTCCCTTAGATGCACAGGAGCAGTGTACATGGAGTCAACTGGTATTGTCAAATACAGCATAAAAACAGCAAGTAGTTGAAGGAAATATGTTGCACCTTTTTTTTCCCCTGATCTTTGTTAAGTTACAAGGAAGTAATTCTAGAGAGTGGTATGACATTTAAATTGATCGTGTCCTTTGGATTACTCGCTTTGAATCTTGATTCATTCAGAAAACATCAAATGAATATATAAATAAATTGGGAGTCATAGGATGAAGTTTCTATTTGCTCACTTACATAAATCTAATACAAAGGAAAGATGTGTGGTGCTGGGACCAGAGTTGTTTTCACCCTCTTGAGACATACACAACAGCTGGACAATATGTCCTCTTTGAATATTATTGTCAATTCAGTTCAGACTCTTTGGTTATTACCTTCTGTTTTTTTTTTTGTTTGTTTGTTTTGTTTTTTTTTTTTGTGTGTGTGTTTGGTTTTTTTTCCATGCTAGATGTCCTTGAATATACCAGGTGCAAAGTTGTGTTGTCTCATATGCATTATGCAGTGCAGCAACATCTCAAGACTAATTGGCCAAAGTCCGATCTATTACTGTTGCAGAGCTTCATTGTGTTTTGATAGCAACACAACTGGTAAACAAAGCGTGGTAGTACCCAAGACCACATAAACTATCTGTCATGTAAATGGTAACACAATGATAAGTCGAAGATCAAAGGAGTAAGAGATTATGAGTGGGATAGTAGAATTGTAGTAAGATAAAATGTACTAGAAGAGGGAGTATGATTGTTTTCGTTATATTTACTAGGTAATTATTATGCAAAACAATTTGTTTCCTAAATTGCTTCAATTTTTACAACGAATATGACTTAAATGTGTACAGCCCAGCATCTGTGCACGTGATAATAAGATGCAATTAAAGATAGTAATGTTAAAGCAGTGCTTGTTGTAGCTAGTACCATGGATTTGTTCACTTTAGGAAAGTGTTGCTTTCAGTACTGCAGTAGTGTCCAGCAGGGATCAGCACTATATAGTGCCTCCACATATTGAAACAAACAAAAAAATGTATCCCATGCTAAACACCACAAGATCCACTTTAGAAAGAGTAAACTAAACAAAGTGGGAGGAAAATGAAGAGGTAGGCTAGGCTAAGCATGTTTTAGCACTAAAAGCACATCTTTACATAATAAATAAATAGCTTTTGTGAATGGTTTCTGTTTAATATAAGGCAAATAGGCACTGCTGTGTTGTTCAAGATGTTGCTCTTATTTGTGATGTAGCAAAACATCCAAATAGAACATGCCAATGTAGTCCAAGGGAATGTTTCTGGTATGTAGTAGGAAAGAGAGCAGAAGCTGGATATATCCATAAACAGCCTGCTTCTGACAAAGCTTGGCATTAAGGAGAAATGGAGTTAAAGTCTAAGGATAGAATCAAGATACTTATAAAATTGTCATTTATCCCCAGATTTCTATAAGTGAATTTCAGATGTCATGGGTTAGAAGCATCTGAGATGTTGAATAATTTATTTCTACCAAAACATGACATTTTTAATTAGTTATGTTATGTCTCATAACTGGGTTAAATAAGAATGTCCTAGGGGTGCAAGATAGATAGCCTGGGGTAGTTGCTAGAGTCATTACAACAAGGTGAATTCCCAGAAGAAAGTGTGATTCAAATATTGGACAGTTTAAGGAGGGATTTATTTTTTTTTTAAGCTTGTGAAAGCATGCCTACCTTAAAACTTTAGGAAATGTAACCATTTACTTCAGTGAACCTCGAATTTTACCACATTTTCTATGCCATGATTCCAAAAGCCAGGTTTGACTGACAAGCAGTACCCATTGTCTCTTCAGAATGTCCTCAGGGCCATGTTATAGTCATGCCTGAAATATTCAGAATTGCATCTCAGAAGTTTTCAGGTAGACATGAAAAACTTTTTCCTTCTTTTGAAATTTTTGGTTTGTAAAAATTTGTCACCATGATGATGAAATTCCCAAGATGGTTTAAACTTGCTGGAGCACTAATCAGCTCATGCAACTAAGCTTTTAGCAGACCTGTGTGCTGGAAATGCCAATACTAGCCAGGTCTCATGACTTAGTCTTAAAACAACCTCTTTTCCCCCTGGGTGCTACTTCTAAGTCCAACAAATCTTGTTTTAACTGAAATGTTGTTGGACCCAAGTTCCAAAAAAACAGTATCTCTTCTGGTGAAGGATGTTTTCTGGCAAAATCTGGGTGCTCTTCTTTTAGGAAGTCTGTGCCTTCTTCTAAACAGAGGGAGTCTCAGCAAGTAGAAGCCAAGCAAAGACACAGTTCCATGTATACCAGGGGATGGCCCCAGGCAGAATGAATGCGTTTCTCATTTAATGGTTTTCAGTTTTCACTCTGGTTTGATAGCCTGCAACTCTTTTGTGAAACGACAGTATAACAAAGCCTATGACGGCACAGCCAGCGCTTTTCACTTACAACTGTACCCCCATACAACTTCATCCTTCTGCCTTTTCTCTTTCCTGCCAGGAAAAAAGACTGAATAGCTAGAATTAGTGCTCCTTGAGTACCAGCTCACTTGCCTAGCAATTTTATTCAGAAAACAGATGGTTCAGTATGTGTGAGAGGGCTGATAGGGACCTCTGTGTGAGGTCCCTGGCAGGGTAATCTCATTCCAAAGATCTAGGTGGCTGGGATTCCCTCCCCCTCCCCTTTAATACAAATCCTTAAGTGTTAAGTCAGGCAGAAAATGAGTCTAGTCTACATTTATCTTACTGAATGGCAGTCAACTCCTGCCTAATCTTTCAACATATATTTGTTCAATGGATCAACAGATTGTGTAAGCAGCATGACGGACGGGTTTAGAAATGTGTGTGCTTATGTTTGGTTTGTGATGAACCATTGACCATTTTGTTTGTGAATCCATCATAAATTACATCTCCAGGTTACTCAGTATGAGTGAGGAGGGGAAATACTTGTTCTCACTGTGGTGAAAGGCATCTTATACAGCTGTCAGCCTCTAGAAAGGAAGCAGAATTGAATCAGTACTGATTTTAGCTTTGTTTTCCAAAAGCTGGATGGATATGTCTGTTCTTTCACAAGCAGTTTGCTAATTGCAGTGGTATTTCTCATTGTCAATAACATCAGCAAGAAGCAAGAACAGTTGTTGTCAAAGAAGCATGTAATAATTTGGGATCAAGGATTTGATACTGATTGTGGTTGTTATTTTAACTGCAAATTAACAAAATAGAGGCCAAATTAACATTAGAAACATACACAACTTTTCTAATAATGGAAGTACACTTTAAAATCTTATCACATGCAAAAACTATAAACTGCAGTATTAAAAGGTACCCAAAAACTGAGAACCTGAGTTTTTGTAATAAAAGAGATTTTTCAGAAATGGATTTGGATAACTGGAATTGTCAACACCTCAGAGAACATATCTATAAGCTACAAATGGAAAAATGAAAAAGCCCTTAATTTTCATATTTGATCCTCTGCTTCCTGCATTTCATTTTTATATTTGGAACATAAAAATATACATTGGCTTTTTCAGTCTTTTTTTTTTTTTTTTCCTTTTTTCCTTCCTGCTGAAAACATGATCTGAAGGGCACAAAATCTGAAAGCAGGCCAGGAATGTGGCATTCTCAGTACCATGGGGACTACGGTGATCTCTCAAGACAAAAGCGTAGGCTGTGTAAATGCTTCCGTTGAGTCTTTCCAATCTGAAAATTATTTCGAACATAGCTCGAAATAGTGCTGCTGCCATCACCCTGTGTGGGAGATGAAGGAACAGTAGGAAGTTCTCTTCTTGCAGCTTGCATGGCAGCTGGCAAAGAGCAGGGGACACAGAGGCAGCTGGAGTCCATCTCTCCAGCCAAATGCACCTTCCCAGAGACCAGAACACACAAGATGAATTCAATTTCTGCCACTCTTGGTGATTTTTTTTGGCCTCCAGCTGCTGCCTACCCAGGAGACATAGGATTGTGTCAGAGAAGTTCCTTCCTTATATGGGTACTCTCACTGGAGTCGAGGAAAGGCAACAAAATAAAAATAAATAAATAAAATAAATAAAAAAGGACAAATAAAGACCCACCCTCATATTTACCAGTCACCCTCATTTTCATAAGTTAGTTAAACCTTTGAAAATAATTCTAAACAAGATAGCTGATACCAAAAGAGGCTCACCTTGTCCTAGCTACATATCTAGAGGCCATGAGCCTCAGATTTGACTACCTGAAGCCTACCGTAAGCTTTGTTTAAATGAGTTTGCACAGGTACTAAATGTATCTGATAAAGAAAAGCAATGAAGAGAGACTTGTGGAAGAAGAACCGTCACGAAAGGACTAATTTTTTTTTAATGCAGTCAGAAGGAAGAAACAGTGGAAGGGTGATTATTGCTGTTGACTGCTCTGTTTGAGATTGTTATGATTTCATGAAGGCAGATTCTTAAATTCATGTGTGTGGGTTTTTTTTGTGGTATTTGTCTATATGCATAAAGACTATTTAGTTCATAGAAACTGATTGATTTTTTGTTGTTGTTGGAAAGCTTATACTTCTGTGAAAAATTTGCTTTTTTTAAATAAAGAAAGCAGACACAGACACACACACACACACAAAAAAATAGTTATATCTTCTTTTTTTTCCAAACTGCACTTTTTTTTTATTTTTTTCTTCTTTTTAGTGGAGAGTAAGTCTGTGATTTCTTTGAAAAATGCTTCCAACTTTTGGTTGAGCTGAGAAAAGTAGTTTTTTTCTAACCACCTCTAACAGGATTAGGAGAAACTAGTGAGGAAAAAAGACACAAGAAAAGGAGAAAACCTGTCTTGATAATATAACGAAGAAACTAGGAAAGAAAAGTTGAGCATGGATTCGGGTCATGGAAGGGAAAATGGAGATTGTAACTCAGTCTGTGATACCGTGAGTCCGGTAGCATATTTTCTTAACCTTAATCCTCTAAGAAAAAACAAAACAAAACATTTGTCATTGTGAACATCTATTCAGTATAGTAATCCCTTGAGTATCTTTTTAGTAATTTTACTTACTATATTTCTTTTATGATGCTGAAAGAAATTTCCCTTCCCTTCTCCTTATTCTTAAGAAGACGTAGAGGGCCTTAGAAATTGCTTCTAGAATACAGTGATTTCCAAATATTAGTTCAGGGAATAAGAGGGATAGGAACTGCTGTGTTTGCTGGAATAAATAACACCACACAGATCTTTTTTTTTTTATCATTATTTTTTTATTTTATTTTACTCTATTCCCTTTTCTTTTGACAAAGTTAAGACTGGGATTGTTTGAAGATACCATCTAATGTGTCATTAAAGCCTTTGAATATCGCACACTAATTTTTGTTTATTTTCTGCTCTTTGTTTAGATAATATTGAGTTCTCTTCTTTGAAAATGATAACATCATTGCCAATGTCCTGAAGTTTTGAAAAAATATATATAATTATATATATTTTAAATCACAACAATCAAATAATAATAATAATAAACTCTTAACCCAGCAACAAATAAATAAGGTTCCAAATGCGTATATACAAATATGGATAGCTATATTCACTGCTTTCTTGACAACTAATGCTTGCTATTCAACATTTACTTGTTGGTTGCTGAATTATTCTACTTCTTCAATGCACTTGTGTGTTATACAGTAAATCTCAAGGGAAAAATGATGTAGAAGCCAAAATTCATAATTCTCTGAGTACATTATACGTCATGCTGGCAAATCAAATATTATAGTATAAGCCGTGTAGGAACTTGATCACTTGCAAAGTAATTTCTTCAGAAGTGTATACTATTTTCATACTGGTATCAAATTATATAATGCTATATATTTTTTTTCTTATTAATTAGAGAAATTTGGTTAGAGCAGCTGCTGGTTCTCTATGAATAAAAAGGGGTTTGCTAATTATAACTAAGGCTAACTGAAAATCTGAAACTTTTGGTAAAAGTATGTTCTCTTTTCCACAGAAAATGTTTTTTCAGTTGAAAATGTATTTCTCTGTATTCTCAAATACTGCAGTTGTGTGGGTGTTCAGATTCCTCCACAAGTCCTGACCATGATTCAGTGGGGGAAAGAGGAACATAACTGCAGGGTAAACTACAAGTGATGCATCACAGGAGAGCTTGGGCTGACTAGGACTGACCTATGGAGCATATGAGCATGCCATTTTCAAACAATGAGCCCTATATAACATCATAATTAAATCTATATTTTTCAACTTTTTTTTTTTCACCTCAAACATTACTCTTTGTGTTCCTTTCTTCCCAAATATTGAGTAATTTTGAATAGTGAACATGAGTTCTAATTAGAACTCTGACATTTCCCTGAAGTTTTAAGTCTGGCAATTTAAAAGTAGTTCTCAGTGTTTTTCACTATATGCTCTCAGTGCTTTCCACTGATGATACAAATTAGGCTTTTTATTCCCTCTCTAGCTACTTTTAAACCAAGTTACGTGGCCAAAGCAGCTTGAATCTGCTCTTCAAAGTGTGCAAAAAGAACAATGTTGTGGTTTAGCTCCAGCAGGCAGCTCAGTGCCACACACCTTAACACTCACTCTCCCCAGTACAGTGAGGGAGAGAATCAGAAAAGTAAAAATGTGAGAGCTTATGAGTTGAGATAAGGACAGTTCACTAGGGAAAGCAAAGTCACGTGCACAAGCAAAGCCAGACAAGGAATCCATTCACTGCTTCCCAGAGGAAGCAGGTGTTCAGCCACTTCCAGGAAAGCAGTGCTCAGCATACCGAACAGCCTGTTGGGAAGACAAATACCATTACTGTGGATGTCCTCTGCTTCCTCCTCCTTCATCACAGCTTTTATTGCTGAGCATGACATCATATGGCATTGACTATCTCTTTGGTCAGCTTGGGTCAGCTGTCCTGGCTGTGTCCCCTCTGAACTTATTGTGCAACCTCGGCCTCCTCACTGGCAGGGAAGCATAAGAAACAAAAAAAAATCCTCAGCTCCATGCAAGCACTGCTCTGCAACAACTAAAAGCATCTATGTGGTATCACCACTGTTGTCATCAGAATTACAAAACACAGCATTATGTGAGCTTCTACAAACAAAACTAAGAGTCACAGCCATTACCATGGCAAGAGAATAGGTAACAAGTCACACACATCCCTTCTCCAGCCTTAGCAAATATTTAGATTTTGCTGAGGCAGAGGAAGCAGTACTGAGGGATACACCACTATTTAAAGTTGTTGGAAAGCGCTGTGTTCCTCTCTGAGCTGTCTGTCAACTGTCCTTCAAACATACCAGATTTATAGTCATTCAAAACTGTTTAGTGATGGTCCTCTATGCATGCTATGCATTTGGTTCCTACTATATGTATATAATTTCTTCTCCAGATATCCAGATCTGCTTTACACTCATTGAAAGCTGTAATTGGAAATGAGTTCAATTAAGCCATAACTTTCTCACCAGAATATTTTGAAATAAACTTTTTTAAAAGGTGGTGACTTTTGAAAAATATGATTCAACTCTTTTCCACCTTACCTCTGAGTGGTCATAAATTACATTTGTAGTGTTCTATTGAAAGGATGTTTGAATGTGTTTTTTGTTGTTGTTGTTGTTGTTCTCTGCTTAACCTTTTATCAGTGCTAGAGATTGAATGATTAATAAAGAAAGGATCAAGCTTCAATATGCTCTACTACAGGAGGTATCATAGAATATCTTGAATTGGGAGTCTTTGAGTAGAACTCCTGGCTCCACACAGGACCACTCAAAAATCAGACCATATGTCTGAGTATTTTCCAAATCCTTCTTGAAATCCATCATGTTTGGTGACATGATCACTTCCCTGTGGAGTCTTTCCTGGAGCCCAGCCACCCTCTCAGTGGTGGAATTACCTTTCCCTAACCCCCAGCCTGACCTTCCCCTGTCCCAGGTCCATGCCGTCCCCTCGGGTCCTGTTGCTGTCCCCAGAGAGCAGAGCTCAGTGTCTGCCCCTCCGCTCCCCTCGTGAGGGAGCTGCAGGCCGCCACGAGGCCTCCCCTCAGCCTGCTCTGCTCAGGGCTGAGCAAACCAAGGGGCCTCAGCTGCTCTTCATATGCCCTCCCCTCCAGACTCTTCATCATCTTTGTAGGCCTCCTTTGAACACTCTCTAGTATTTTTATGTCCTTCTCATATTGTGGTGTCCAAAACTGCACACACAGTACTCAAGGTGAGGCTGCACCAGCAAAAGTAGAGTGGGACAGTCGTTTCCTGTTGTACCCCAGGGTGCAGTTGGCCGTTTTGGCTGCCAGGGTACACTGCTGGCTTGTGTTCAACTGGCCATCAACAAGAACCTCCATATCTCTTTCTGTGGAGGTGCTCTCCAGCCTCATCCCCTAGTCTGTGCACATAGCCAGGATTACATTGTCCCAGGTGCAGAACACACCAGTTGCTTTTGTTAAATTTCATACTGTTGATGGTTATCTTGTCTACCTCTCAAGATCTCTCTGCAAAGTCTCTCCACTCTTAAGGAGTCCAGAGGTCCCCCTTATTCAGTATCTGCAAACTTTCTTAATATGCATTTGATTTTGGTGTTTAGTATTATATAATTATTATAATGTTATTATAATATGTTATATATACTATAATTATTATAATATATATTATATATATAATAGTATTTATAATTTATAAAAACATCAAAGAGAACTGGCCCTAAAACTGAGCTCTGGGGAACCCCAATAGAGATTGGTCACCAAGCCAATATAATGCCATTTATTATAACCCTTTGAGCCCAACCTGTCAGCCAATTGTTCACCCAACAATTGTATTATGTACTTGTCTAGCTGTATGACGGATGTTTTGTCTAGAAGCATACTGTAAGAGACAGTATTGAAGCTGTGCAAAAAGCCAAAGAAAAAACAAACAAGCAAAAAAGATCTTGGTCAACAAGATGACCTTCTCATAAAGGGAAAATAAGATCATTAAGCACAACTTTTCCGTTGTGAAACCAAGCTCACGATGATCAATGACTGTGTTGTCCTTCAAATGTTTTTCAATAACTTCCAGAATAATCTTCATAATATTGCCAGGCACTGAAGTGAGACTGGCAGGCCCGTAATTATAGGGGTCTTCTTTGTAACGATTCTTGAAAATTGGAGCAACATTCGTCAGCTTCCAGTTAGCTGCAACCCTTCCAGGTTCCCAAGACTGTTGAAGAACACAGAAGGAACAGTGGATTAGAGCAAGTGGTTAAAAGCCTTACTAGTTGTTATTATATGCTGAAGACGCACAGGGCAGTTTAAAACACTTACTGGCATTTTCATATGGAGCACATTGTAAGTTAGAGTCTTTTGTTTGCAGGTATAAATTGCAAAAGCTTCCAGTGATTTCAGCAGTAGAACTGGGTTTAAAAGGAGTCTCAAAATATGGCAGTGGGGTGTGCTAGAACTGGAAAACACTCCTGGTGAAAAATCAAATGAAATTACATTTTTAGGAGAAGGCCAACCTTGTGAAATGGATTCCTACAAGGAGCCTTGTGCCTTACCTTTTCCCTTTCACATCAACAGGATGTAAACAGCAGTACAGTGGTATGGCAACACTGCTCATCAGACACACAACAGTAAAAAGTGTCTGTGAAGGGAGCCAGGGAGTATCCTTGTTCAGAATGTTACTGATAACAACCATGGTATCAGTGGCTGAGCAGCCTCTGGTAGGCTGTTACATCACACTGTCTCTCAGTCTTTTCTGTCTGCTAAATGGCATGTTGCATACCATCCTTTGTAGCATGCTTTGAGATTCACAGCTAAATGCCATGTAAAAGCTAGGTAGTACTAATCTATGCTGGCAGCTTGTTAAAGTGTCATGGTTTCAGTGATGCATTTGTAACCACTCTAACATAAGATAAATGTGACAAGTGCTAATTCCAAACACCCACGTTATTGAAACTGAGAACAGCTTAGCTAAAGCACTTTGAAATTCCTGGGGACAGCTGAAAATTTCAGCATCTCAGGCTGCTTTTACCTGAAAAAATGAAAACGTTACATTAAAGATCCAAGACTAAAAGACAAATGGTTGTTTTAAAAGAAGGTGGGGGAAAATATATATATCCATGCATTTGTGAAACAAGCAGGTTTTTAGTTTTTGGAACAAGTGAAGAAATCAGTGGGATACAAATAGTTGTGCCTTCACACAACTTTATTTGTAAGTCTCCCTCATCCTGGGACATTTCCCTGAAAATTTGTGTCATGAACAAGAGAAATGCCTGTGTGAGAAGGAGGCCAGCCTCCTTCTGAAGAGGAATCAGATCTTCAGTGGATGTGTTGCTACAATGCAATAATACCATTTTCTGGCTTGAGTGGGGAGCCTTGTACAGGACAACACTGAAAGATGGCTTCATCAGCATCTATTGTGAGTAGTGGCATTCTTTGGGATTTGCAAATTCTTTCTATTTTTTGTTGTTGTTGTTTTGTTTGTTAAAAAGAGAGACTTCATCATTTACAACTGACTTTTACCTATGGGTTTTCTATGTAGAAAATGGGAAAATATTGAAATGCTTGATGTTGAATTACAAGAAACTACAAAATGGTAACCAAGTACTTTAAAGTCATTGACCAAGCAAGTAACTAGCTAGTGTTGTTATCTCGAAATATAAGACCACTTTATGACAGAGAGCAGAGAGTGTTTGGAGTGGTAATATGCAGCCACGGAACAAGCATGGGGCAGTGAGAGGAATGAAAGATGAGGAGTGAGAAAGTGGTCTGCAAACCCTGAGGCAGGCTCTTACCTATACTGTGAAAAGTTTGCAACTTAAAATACAACTTGGGCATTGCTGCCTGCCTACAGGGCAGAGAAAACTGTTTCTAGAGTAATGAAAGAGAAAGAAGCCTATATAGGGGGTGTGTATGTCACACCATCTGGGGCATGTATTTCTGAACAAGCTGTATAACCTCCTTCTGAACAGTGAGACTGTGTGGGTAGCAGAGTTTCATTTCCATCACTAATCCCATACCTCAATATTTTTCCAGCCCCAAACAACAACAAAAACAATAATAATAATAATTTAAAAAAAACAGTGATAGGTCCAGTGAAAGGACAGCGACAGGTTTCTTATACATTGTCCTATTTAGGCTATTCTATTGTGAAGGTGGTTTTGTTGTTCTTGTTTGTTTGTTGTTGTTTGTTTGTTTGTTTGTTTTGTTTTCCAGAAATTGTTGCTTTGTGTGAATATTATAGATGTAAATAAAGGTTTCTGGATTCCAGTTCATAAACAGTCCAAAGTCTAAAGAAATACTACAGAAAAACAGGGAAAGAGTTAATGAACCTTTATCCTACTTACCAAAATTTTCACTTAACCTTGAAATACTACAGAATCACAGAATGGTTAAGGTTATAATCAGACCTATACAGGTCATCTGGTCCAACCACCCTCCTCAAGCTGGGATACTTAGGACTGGTTTCTCAGGACCATGTCCAGATAGCTTTTGAAGTTCTCCAAGAAGGGAGACTCCACCACCTCTCAGGGCATCTTGTACCAGTGTTCCGTCACCTGCACAAGAAGTGCTTCCTGATGTGCAGACACAACTCCTTCTGTTCCAGTTTTTCCCTGTCCTGGCACAGGGCACAACAGAAAACAGCTTGGCTACATCTTCTTTGTACTCTTCCTTTAGGTATTTGTAGACCTTGATAATAGCCACCATGAGCCTCGTTCTCTCCAGGCTGAACAGGCCCAATTCTATCAGCCTGTCCAGTTCCAGTTCCAAGTTGTTCCAGTTCCTTGATCATCTCGGTGGCCTTCTTTCCATGTGGACTCTGTCCAGTATGTCCAGGTCTCTCTTGTGCCAAGGGGCCCAGAACTGTACACGGTACTCCAAGTGCAGCCTCACTAATGCTGAGTAGACGGGAAGGATCACCTCTCTTGATATACTGGTAGTATTTTACCTAATGCAGTCAAGAATACCCTTGTGCCTTTGTAGCACAAGGGCATATTGCTGGTTCATGTTCTAACAAGACTCCTGATATAATTTATGCAATATTTAAAAATATAAACCTTTCTGTTCTTTCTGCACCTGGGACAGGGCAACCCTGGCTATACGTACAGACTGGGCGATGAGAAGCTGGACAGCAGCCCTGCAGAGGGGGGGTCTGGGGGTTTTGGTTGATAGGAAGTTGAATATGAGCCAGCAGCGTGCCCCAGCAGCCAGGAGGGCCAACTGTATCCTGGTGTGCATCAAGCATGGCATTGCTAGTCGGTTGAGGGAAGTGATTGTCCCACTCTACTCCATGCTGGTATGGCCTCACTTCGAGTACTGTGTGCAGCCTGGGCACCACAGTACAAAAAGGACGTGAAACTACTGGAGAGTGTCCAGAGGAGGGCTACAGAAATGGTAAAGAGCCTAGAGGGGAAGATGTATGAGGAGCGGCTGAGGTCACTTGGCTTGTTCAGCCTGGAAAAGGGGAGGCTGAGGGGAGACCTCATAGTGGCCTACAGCTTCCTCATGAGGGGGAGTGGACAGGCAGGCACTGATCTTTTATCTTTAGTGGCCAGCAGTAGGACCCAGGGAATGGTGTCAAGCTGCAACAGGGAAGGTTCAGGCTTGACATAAGGAAGAGGTTCTTCACTGAGAGGGTGGTCATGCACTGGAACAGGCTCCCCAGGGAAGCAGTCACTGCACCAAGCCTGTCAGAGTTTAAGAAGTATTTGGACTGTGCTCTTAGTCATATGGTCTGAATTTTTGGGTAGGACCGTGTAGTGCCAGGAGTTGGACTTGATTGTCCTTATGGGTCTCTTCCAACTCAGGATATTCTATGATTCTATGTGTTGTTTTGTTTTTGTTTTGTTTTGTTGTTTTTTTTTTTTTCCTCCTTCTTTTAACCCATGGTAGCCTAAAAGTGTTTCTTTTGGTAGAGAATAACATTTTTCCTTTGCTGTTTCCTTATTTTTCTGAAGAATGAAATATACTTATCCTGTAACAACTGTGTTCTACAGTAAAACTGTGCAGATCATTTTTTTCCTGACACTCCAGCTAAATCTTCCTTTGTTTTATGCTCCTTCAGTTTTCTTATTAATTAGTTCAACTGCATGAATCACTAGAGATCAACCAGGATAACCTGTCATCATGAAAGTCTACCCAGCAGTGACAATATTCACTGTAGCCCAGTGTTTAACCAAACATGTTATCTTAACAACATAAATGCAGTAATAAGTGCCTTAAAATGACAGTTTTATCAATATAATTTCCTTATTTTTACAGCAGAAAGAATGGATACATGGTCAGAAGCTAAAGTTTTCCTCTTATGTAGCCATTTTAAGATTAAAAATGGTGAAAACTCTTAATACTACTCTGAAATATTAGTTGTACTGAAACAAAACAAAGGGCTATTTGGCCCTTAAAAATCAAGAAAAAAATATTTTGAGCAACAACAACAACAAAAAATATCTGAGAACCATGTCTGGATACAGCATAAAGAGGGGAAGGAAGATTGATACCTGCTCAGTCAAAGTTAGTTTGAAATTATGTGGTTCTAAGTCATATTCTCATCTCATATAATTTCTAATTGTAAAGGTAAACAGGAGGAAGAGAAGTTTCTTTCATTGGATGTGGTACAACAGCAGGAATATTCAAATTAAATTCTGTATATCTGGAAAATGATTCTTCTGGCCCCTTTTTAACGCAACTTTTTGTAGAAACTATCTTTTTCAGGATTTAGGTTCTGTTGGGTAGCCAGGTGTTTCCTGGGTGCTTAAACTTTGAGATAAAAGGCATACTGTGAGTTGGTCTCTTGTTCTTCTGAACTTGGAGATGCCCTACAGTAAGCCATGTGTTTTCAAGAGCAGGAATGAGAGGTAGGAGAGTGTGAGGCAACTGGAGTAGAATAAAAAGCCTCAGTCTCTTCTGAGAGTTCCTGCTGAGTTCCTCTGAATTCCTGATCAGAACTTATTCTAAAGGCTAGAGAAGTACAGAAATTCCTCTGAGAGCATTGTCTCCAGGTTGGTCAAAATCTTTTAGTAAGCTTTCTGATAAATACCTCTAAATAAATCTACCATTAGTTCTTTGGTCATAGCTGTAGTTATGTATTCTTGTTTTGTACACAAACTACTTTCCTTTCAACTTCAGTGCAGTACTTGTTTGTATAATCCAGTGAGGTTTTATTGTGTAATTAGTCTGCAGGTTTTTTTGTTAAGCTTAAAGGCAAATTTGTTCTATAATGTCTGTCCCTCCCTCCCCCTTGCCTATTCCTCTCTACCCCCCACCCTCTTTTTTTTTTCTGCTATTTACAAATCTGGGAAAGAGTCATTAAGGTCAGTTAGAAGCAGTGAAACATGACCATCCCTAGAAACTCCCATGTAACATCAGAGTTATCAAAGAGACAGATGATGAATAACTCTGGTTTGTGGAATCTCGGGTTTTATGACTTCAGCTGTGGACTCTGCTGCTGACTCTGAGCAAACAGCTTAATCTTTCCGTGTCTTTTCCTTTTAAAATGGTAATAGTAAATCCTTGTTGCATCAGCATTGTGTCAAAAGTGAGGACAGTTTCTAAGTGTCCAGGTAGTGTTTGGGTAGGGTTGTGTACTGGTCAGTGGAACAGTTTCCACTGTATCCTACAATTACCTGACTGTATCCTGATTAGCAGACAAAAAATAGTGTAATAGCATACTGGTAGTCCTTGAAGAACATCCTACTATGCATGATATGTGGGATATGTCACATGGGAAGTGACATAGATGAAAAGCTGTGGCTTGCCATGGTTTATAAGTGAGCAGGGGAAAGATTGGAGTAGAAGAGAGGGAGGGAAGCACTAGGGCAGCTTTCTGGGCTGCATGGAGGAGAGAGTTGTGATGAGTCATGTCTAGGCAAGTACAAAATGTGTACATCTCCCTTCCCAAACTTGGATTGATTTTTTATTGGTTTGGGCTTTGCTATAATCTTGGTCTCCCTTCTTTTGGCATTGCTTGTATCTCTGAGTAATGCTCATCACAGACATACAGTCATAAACACCAAAATTATCTTATGACTAAATCTAGCTAGCCATGGATCACCTCATCTCCCCAGATGGCCACCTCTGGCTGCAAGTCAGCTTAGTGCTAGCTGGCAGCTCTCTCATCTCCTCTGGGATGTGCAAATGGGCAGCAACAGCAGAACAGCGTAGAGATCCTTTGCAGAAAACAGACTGTGAGGAGAGTATATAAGAAAACATCTCTGTATATGTATATGTATATGTGTACCACTATGAGGTGAGCCCATCCATCAGGTGACTACTGCCTACAATGTCTTCTCTGAAGGTGAGTGTACAGGTTGCATCAACATGGTGTGGGCAGCTGTAGAAGGCCTTGAGGACAGATGCCACCTTTCCTCTAAGGGAGCTGGGGTTAATCAGTAATGCAGCCACAGCAGCCAACTGTTGCTGTCTGCTGAGAGGTAATTTGCACAAACAACTTGTGGGGTCTCCCCTGTTCTGATGGTGCTGGTGGCATGCCCAGCACTGAGCTGGTAACATGTGCCCCTGAACTGCAGCTGGTGCTGTTGCTGGCCTTCCTTTGACCAGCTCGCTTGGGCATAATCTGCCTCTTCCCTTGCACTTGAACAGGGTGACAGGTGAATAGGTCCCAATTCCCCTATGCATCATAAGTCTGCTCAGGTCTTCAGGTGCTGGCACTGGTCTCGTGGCCATTGGAGGGAAGTAAAGAAGATCACAAAGTGTGGTCTTACCCCTGTGTTAAAATTCTTGTATTAAGAACATGAGCAGACCCATTTGAGAAAATAGAAAGATATAGCATAGAAGATATTCTTTTTTTCAATTATGCTCATTTTCTCATGATGCTAATTTGATTACTTTAATAGACAACAAAATGATAGAGCTAGTTAAAAATTAGAAGTTCTGACTTTCTGGAACCAGAAGTAGAAATATCAACATTTCCCACAGAAGGAAAAAGTATAGACTTTCAAAGTATGACTTGGAAAATTTCAGGATGAAATGGTGTGGACAAACCCTATCTCTAAGTCATCCTCTCAAACACCTTCAGATCCTCTTGCACACCTTCAGTTCCTGCAGAGTTGCACAGTGCTTGCAGTCCTGGCTGGACAGTTTACATGGACCTCTTTTTCTGTGGTGAGTCGTCATAAGTGATGCTCTCAGTCACTGAAAGTTATGTGGGTCCACCATGCAGTTTTCATAATGGTTAAGTAGCTGTGAGAATGCAGTGGGACTTGAAAACTGAAACCATCATGCTTCAGCCTTCCTTCATGTCAAAGGTTTGATAGAGAAGTAAATTCCTGATGCCCAAGCTCACCAGGTGGGTATGGATGGATATAGAAAAGAATTCGTATGTGACCATTGTTTTCATAAGTATCAGAAAAACTTCTAGGTGTTTTGTTGGTTTATGGAATTGGTTTATGGAACAGAAAAGTAATCAGAAAATTTCTGAACTAGCTCTACCATATAATGTTTGGCCTGTTCAAAGGCGATCCCAACTGCTGTGGATAACTATTCACTCTTAAAGAATGTGGTGCATGCATGTGAGAGATGCAGAGTTACTAATAGATCTATGACATGTTACATTTTTCCAGAGTAGATGAGGCCTGTTCCTGATATGCAAATTCTGAGCAGGATTGGAACTAGAATTAATTCTACTTATTTTAAATGTTGTTAATGCACCCTTGAGGAGCATTAAGATCAGAGAATTAGACCTCACTGGTTAACTCAGCTTTATTTACCACCCTTATTTACGCTACTTTGCTTTATATTAGAAAATATTTTATATAATAATATATTTATTATACTATATATATATTATAATATTTATATAATGATTATAAAATATTATATTATAAATATAATAAATATAATATTATAATATTATATGTTATAATATAAATGTTGTAATATTTATAAATATTAAAATATTAGAAAATAATTCAGGTGATAAGCTGTGATCTTTGGTAGTAGTGCATGTAGTACAGCTTTTTTACAGTATACTCTACAATTCCCTGGTGGAAGTTTGTGAATGATACAAGGAGGGCTGGGACCTGGAGGAGGAAAGAGTGTTGCTGAATCATCTGAAGCACCAAGAACAAATTATGCAATTAAAATGAAATTTACAGGTTGCTGAGGGCATTCTGAGATTCTAAATAAAATAAAATAAAATAAAATAAAATAAAATAAAATAAAATAAAATAAAATAAAATAAAATAAAATAAAATAAATTGTAAATAGTTGAGCAATGCACCATGAAAGCTGGAGAGAGAAAACATAAGAATATATGTAGTCCACATTTCTATTGGTTTAGAGTTGCCTCCTTCCTCTGGAAGACTAGCCTCTGTATTTTTCCAAAGGCTACTAAGTTCTGTATTCAGCCAGCATGTGATGGCAAAACCAAGCTGCATTTGCCCACATGCCATGGTTATTGTATTGCATGTTTCTAAAATGCTACATTTACATGGTGATGTGTAGGTTATGGTGGCTGTTTTCAGACATTAACAGTGAAATGAAGCTTGTTCCTCTGTTCTTGGTTAAATAATGTATTTTGAGTCCGAAGGTTAATTGGATACATATGTAAATTGAAGAGGAATATAAGGAAAAGAGGTCTTATTCAGTAAATTTTCTTTACAAGCTCAACTATTTGCAACCTTGTTGTAATTTATAAGATCATTTAGAGAAATGCTTTTGAGATGAGCTTTCACATATGGATGCGTTATGTGATTCTATAATTTTGTGATATGATTTTATTATAAATGGTCTTTGGGTTTATAATCTGGTAGATTTTTAAGCAACAGATTGTAACTATCTGAGATAACAGCTTTCTTTAGCAGTGCTACCAGAATTTGAGTATTAATACCAGCTAAATCTGAAGAAACAATCAAGTAGACTGAAGTATAATACACCTTACAGCTTAAAAAACAAATAAATCAATTAAGAATGAGTCTGAGGAATATTGATATCAATGTTCTTCTGGGTAGAAAAACAGACCAAAGAATGGTGGAGGTAAAAAAAAAAAAAAAAAGAACATCTAATGAGCTCATTCATGCTCGCATATATTTGTTATGAAATCCTATAAAAGACATCAGGTGTCACCTTGCTGAAGGCAGTAGTGCTGCCTAAGTATATTCCAATTTTAAGAATCAGATTTTTTAATTTTCTTTTTCAGTGATTAAAATGCGAGTTATTTTGTACCTGAGATTATCACTTGGATTGAGCAAGAGGTTCAGTAATTGCATGGCTATTGCTGATACTGTGAGAACAGTTATTCTTTACAATTCAGATTTATATTTCCTCTATTTACACACACACACGATTACTTAATTTGCCAAATAAATAAATAAATAGCAGTAATCAGGAAGCTATACTCAGGTACACAGTCATATAGAGAAAACACAATAGCAGCACTTTCAACCTTCCAAACAGTACATCTATAATAACTGTTATGGTTAGATAGTCATTATTGTAAAAGTATATTTCTGGCTTGACAAATGTTTTGCCAAGCTTACCTCTTACCAGCTTACCTCTCTAGTCACCACCACTGCATTCATATCTTGGATAGCTTAAAGAGGAATATCTTAATGCAAAGTTTAACAACCTTGCAAAGTAATCCAACCTTGAACAGGCCTGGTGACATACTGTTCTTTCCAATCTTTCTCTCTCTCTCTCTCATTCTAAGGCAGGTCTCAGGTGAGCAAACTGTTTCAGTCCTACTGGAGCCAGAGAAGTTTCTGCAGTTTATGGCAAAAGATAACCTTCTCCTCCTGTCTCTTGCTGTTCTGACATGCATTCTCCTTTTTTTTTTTCTTTTTTCTTTTTTTATTTTTATATAAAAAATAAAAATAATTAAAAAAAAAAATCCTTGCACTGTACTCTTTTTCCCCGGTATTTCTCATTTCATCTAGTTAAGAAACTGTTAGTCTTCTTTTGCAGTTTACTTGAAGCATCAAAGGAGTACACATGCAGAAGAACTTATGATCTATTTAAGTTTCAGTTGAAGAAAAGCACATTATCTAGGAATTAAATCTTTATCAATTTATTTGACTCTTCTTTCTCTCTCTCTCTCTCTCTCTCTTTCTTTCTTTCTTTCTTTCTTTCTTTCTTTCTTTCTTTCTTTCTTTCTTTCTTTCTTTCTTTCTTTCTTTCCTTCTTTCCTTCTTTCCTTCTTTCCTTCTTTCCTTCTTTCCTTCTTTCCTTTCTCTTTCTGTTTATGTGAGTAAGTAGAAACTCTGCTTTTTGTAGGGCAAGAGCAAATTTAATTTTGAAACTGTAGCTGCAGAGGCATTTTGAAAAGAATATGGTTGCCATAATTACCCTCCTAGTGAAGTTCATTATCTCTCCCGCAAAAGACAGGAAAAGAGCTGTTGCACATTAGATATGAAGGCATGATAGTTTAAGACACTTCTTATCCCTTGCATACTTGAGAAGAGCATAATGTACTCTGAATATATGTGGGCAGAAATTCTTTGTAGTGTTAATAAGGTGGCAGCACTATTTAGATTCTGTTATTTCTTTTTACTTCTTCCTTCCCACTAGTAGACATAGGAATCAGTGCTAATTTTACTGACTTCTGAATCTAGTTTTGTTTTCTGATGTGTGATATAACATTTTACAGGTGAAAAAAAAAAATAAAATCATTGTTCTAGGATTTGATGGCTAGTGGACATAGAAAAGAACAAAATCAAAGTATTCTCCAGATGAAATACTAAAATCCTTCTATGCAGAACCTGTAACAGCTATTTACTGCTCATTTTCTTGAATCATCTGTTACTTCTCTTCCTGCTTACAGCGTTTGGATTTTTTATCACACTGTGTAGTAGACTTTGCTAGAAGTTTGTATATGCTGAATAATGCTTTGCAATATGTCAGTAGCTATAGAGCAGGAGAAAATGAGTTCTTTAAATCTGAAGATAACATGTTGCATGCATCTCCCATTCTCTGTAAACCTGAATATTTAACAGATGCTTGCTGTAAATAGCAAATCCACATCATTCCTCTCTGACTTCAACAAAGGCAAGGATAGTCACAAGAAAAGTATGCATGCATCTCTTTCTGCATGCAGGATTTCCTAAAACATAAGAAAACATGTGTCTCTGGGGATAAATGCTTTATCACAGGGTGTACTGATAGGACAAGGGATAATGGTTTAAAATAAAAGAGGGTAGATTTAAATTAGACATTGGGAATTATTTATTCACAATAATGGTGCTAGAATCCAAGAACAGGTTGCCCAAAGATGTTATGAAAGGTCCCTTCCAACTCAAACCATTCTATTAGTCTATAATAAAATATCAGTAAAAGAACTTTAATTATTTTGTTGTTTGTTTGTTTATTGGCTGAGTTCTAATTTTTGGACCAGATCTTTAGATGGTAAAAAACATTATGTATTTCATTAATTAACCCAGTTTTGAGGATATCACCCTGTTTTGTCATTCTTCCTGTTGAATTCCTTCTTCTACACTCTGGAGCTGAATATCAATTTATCTTGCTCACTGCAATCATGACTTATAAGGCCTACAAAAGACCATTTTTATAGAGTAAACCTGTGCAATTAAAAACAAGACAACAAACAAACAACACTTTAATGGGAAGAAGTGATGGTTTGTTAGTTTCTCCAACACAATTGCAGAAGACTGGCTACATGAATTTGCAGGTGCATGCCCCTTTGATTTAAGGCATGATGGAAGCATCATCACTTCTACATTTCTGCAGTGGCCTGTAAATTTCCTCTGGCAGGGACTCAAATGGATGCCTCTGAGAGAATGGACATTTTTCTCACTTCACAGGCTTTATGGATGTCTACTGAATGTGGTGGTATCAGCAGGCATGTGTTGTTGTTCAGATCTGTGCCATTCAAACTAGGCTTTCTTGGGAAAGTCTGTTATCAAGAAGCACATCAGAAACCTCTTGATAAAAAGATCTCCAAATATTCCATATGTATACAACTATGTTTAAATGGTTGCTGGTTAATTATTTTCAGTTATCCTTTGCCAGATAAGCTAGCAGAGAACTTGACCCAAAAGAGAAGCTGTGTTTTGTGCAAGGCTACTTTTCACTGACTTGCTACAGGAGTTGTTAGTGTAGAGTGAGGACTGACTCTTCTTTGTCACTTTCACAGTGTTGAATATCCTACATTTTATATGACCAGATTTGCATAGGACAGAGGTGAAATGTGTTATTGCTTTGTAGTTGCTGTTGCCAGAAAGTAAGATGATTCAAAAAACTGAATTACTATTTGTTAAAGGAATCAGCAAAATATACAATTGCTGATTAGACTGCTGATTAGACTGATGCTTCTAATCTCTTTCCAGGTATCCCGTGCATGTGATAGATGCCCAGTAATACTTAGGAAGGAGTCTTTGATAATTTTTATAAAGGCATACAAGCTTAAACAGCAATGTCAGCACTTTTGTACGGGTCTGCTTTACTGACAACAGAGCATCATAGAATTACAGAATGGTTTGGGTTGGAAGAAATCTTAAGATCACCTAGTTCCATACCCTCTACCCCCCTCACCCCTCTCCATGAACAGGGACACCACCCACTAGACCACCTTGCTCAAAGCCCCATACAGCCTGGCCTTGAACACGACCCCTGTGGATGAGGCATCCACAACTTTTCTGGAAAACTTGTTCTACTGCCTCACCACCCTCATAGTAAAGACTTTCTTCTGAAGAGCTTATCTAAATCTCTTTCAGTATAAACCATCGGCCCTTGTCCTATCACTGCACTCACCAATAAAGAGTCCCTCTTCAACTTTCTTGTAGGCCCGCATTAGGTACTGAAGGCTGCTGTAAGGTCTCCCTGGAGCTTTCTCTTCTCCAGGATGAACAGCCTCAGCTCCTTCCACCTGTCTTCATTGAAGAGGTGCTTCAGTCCTCTGATCATCCTCGTGGCCTTCCTCAGGACCTGCAGATGTATCTCATCAGGTTCGATGGACTTGTGCACCTTCAGGTTCATTAGCTGTTCTGGCACCTGGTCTTCTCCTACACTAAGTGGTTCTTCTTTCTCTTCTGGAGAGGACCCATATTTTCCCTAGTGTTTCTTTTACCACCAATGTACCTATAGAACCCTTTCTTGTTGTTTCTTGATGTATCTGGTCAAATTTAATTCTAACAGCCTTTGGCTTTCCTCACTGATCCCTGGCTGCTTAGACAACATCTCTGTAACCCTCCCAGGGCTATTTGTATCTTCTCCCACCCTCTGTTCTCCTTTTGCTGTTTGAGTTTGGCCAGGAGCTCCTTGTTCATCCATGGAGGCCTCCTGATGTTTTTGCCTGACTTCCTCTTTGTTGGGATGCAATGCTCCCAAGATTGGAGGAGGTGATCCTCCATCATGGCTACTACAGCCATTACTGCCCTTGAGTTTCACATTCCTCACCGGCCCCTCCTTGCTGGGGAGAACATGGTCCAGCACAGCACTTCCCCTTGTTGGCTTCTCTATCTTTTGGAGAAGAAATTTGTCAACAATGCATTCCAGGAACCTCATGGATTGCCTATGCCCTTCTGTACTGTTGCTCCAACAAATATCAGGGTGGTTGAAGTTCCCCGTGAGGACCATGGCTTGTGAACATGAGGCTACTTTTGTATGTCTATAGAGAGCAACATCTGCTTGGTCTTCCTGATCTGGTGGCTTGTAGCAGACCACCACTATAATGTCCCCTCTTCCTGCCCTGCTTTTAATCCTGACTAATAAACCCTCTGTCAGATCCTCATTCATCCTAAGGCAGAATTCTATGTATTCCAGTTGCTCATTGACACAGAGGTTGATGCACCCTCTTTGCCTCCCCTGGCTGTCCTTCCTAAACAGCCTGCATCCTTCCATTCCTACACTCCAGTCATGGGATCCATCTCACCACATCTCTGTAATGCCAATGAGGTCATAGCCCTGTTAGGCATGCATACATCTCTAACTCCTTTTGTTTATTCCACATGCTATAGACGTTAGCATAGAGAACACATGCAACACAATTTACATCTTGTCTCAAAACTGAGTTTCCTACAAAAATCAATAAAAATCTATAACGTAAAATTTCATAGTTTTTTAAAGAAAGGACTGCTAGATCATCTGTTTCAGTCCATATGCAGTAAGACAATGATGTTCTCAATTTTTCTATGCTGTTCATTTTGTTCGTAAATGTTCTAGGTATTCAGAAAGAAAAAACAAACAAACAAACAAACAAAACCACAAAAACAAACAAACAAAAAAAAAAACACAACAACAACAACAACAAAAAAAAACAACAGAACAACAAAACTAAATGATCCTACCAGATCATGTTTTTGTAAAAGCAGAACGGCAGTTGAAAAGATGCTTCTGATATTTAAGCCTGTTCTTAATACTAAATAGATGAAAATTTAAATTGGCTGTAAATAAATGTTAGCAGAATGATGGTCTACAGAGACAGCTTGATTTTAGCCTGTAAATTATTGTACATGTAAGCTATCTGATATGGCAGTTAGAATATGTATAATATGAAATCATATTCTTAAGAGGGTTTTGTTTGCTTTTGTTGTTGTCTTTAAATACCTTAATATTGAAAAAACTTAAACTGTACTGCTGGTTTTATTTCTTAACTATGGGAACATCTTTATGGTGATTACAATAGTTCTAATTGTGTGAAGGTAGAAATAAACTTCAAGTGGTGCTGTAGGGTAGCACAGGGGTTATATATACCCTGAAACACTGTACAGAGAAGACAATGGAATTTGTCTCTGTCTATAAACAATCAATGTATTACTTCATGCGGTGAAACAAGTGTGCTTGCTGCAGAAAATCTTCTATCCTGCAAGTACTTAGTAAAACCTCTATTTTTGTTAACTTAAGGTGCATCTAGTTTTATTAACACGTTACGTACTAAGTTATAAGTTAAGGTGGGTACCAGTCCTCGTTCTTCCGTGCTCCCTGCTGTTTTAAAATCATAGTTACTGATGTTTAGTTCGCTTTATGCAAACATATGCTTTGTGTTTTTCCCACCACATTTCACAGAAGACAACTCTCACTCTAATTTTGGTAGTTGTCTGATTCTGATCTTACACTACTGTGTCTGATAATTTCACTGGTTTTAACATGCCTAGCTTACAGTAGGTGGATGAAAATCCATCCATGTCTATTGATAAATTGCTCTTGTGAAGATGACATACCCGATAAATGCCTTGCAACAAACCTTTGCTCTCAGAAAAATTACAGCATTCTAAATGGACATCCTGTACAATGCAATGCATGCCCTGGAATTTATGAATAGCGCTATAAGTTAAGAGATAAGACATTCTGGTCCTCCAGCAGCTCTAGCAATGCTTAGGTAAACTACAGACCTCCACACCATAAACTACAAACACAGCTGCATAATATATGCAGTCAAATGCCAAGGACCTAATAAGATTTTGCTTTCCAGAAATATAAATAATTTAATCAGATTAATTACATTGTTCTACCTGAGGGATTCTATAATTAGCAGATTATTGAAGCAGTACACAAGTTATCTACCATTAACACCTGGAGGAATTCCTGTTGTCTTAAACAGTGGAATCAAATGATATGAATATTCCTGTCATACAATCTGTAAAGATAACAAGCCTCTGGCATTTTGTAAGCTATATAAATCCATGGATTTCACATTAAATATTTAAAGCACAGGAGGTGTTATTTGTTAGAATACTGATAAAGAGAGTTCAGACATTACAGCTGCCTTTTCCATTTGCTAAATCCCTCTTTGTTTGAGTTGCTTTCAAGCCTTTATAATTTGTTTTCTCTTTTAGTTGTATATTTTTCCAGTTCCTCTGGAGGTATTTTTTGGACTTACCATGAGAAACACTCAAAATATTTTTACAGAAGTTTTATCCTTTTGATACAGAAAGGATATTCAAACCGTGGGTATAAACAGATGTGAAGCAAGCAGATCTGTATGGAACACCAAAGAAAACTTGCTTGAAATACTTGGAAAAGGCTGCCTTTTTTCTTCCTGATTCTTCAAAGCAGAAGGTTCTCACTGATGTTTGCTCCATTCTGAGTTTGTTTGGGATAATGCTATAGACACAACTCAGCAAGGTCAAAATATACATTAACATATCATAATAAGGATATTGTGTAATTCTTGAAAAATACAGACCCTGGGGAAGATGGCTGATATCTTAATAGACTGCACAGATGAACAGAAGCTTTTAAAGATGATAAAAATATGATGACTGTTTGTCTGGGAGTGAGCACTTAACAGTTTCAGTCATCTGGTAATTTAAAGTGAAAAACTTTGTTGAGAAAAATGTATCTGTTTTTAATGGATTGCCATGTCAGACTGAAGCTGAAGCCAGGAAAACTGATGACCTTTGAAGTCCTTAGAATAAATTATGGTTTGTGTGCAAGAGATGATAATGCAGTTAAAAAAGATTTATGTAATAGTTCTTCAAAGAGCTTGAGGCATTAACACAGAGTCATAAATTAGTAGGATTTACAAGTAAGAAACTATTTTATAGGAAGAATCCTTTTATCCCATATGGTTTTGCCTCCAGGCACTTGCTGATGTTTAAGTGAAGAGTTATCTGATGAGCCCTCCAGGCAGCTGCAAAATTACAGGGACACCTGTGTTGTTAACAACCCATCCAGCTCTAATAGCATCCAGGTACTTCCCCCTGTAAAGAAGTTAGCTTCTATTTGTAGGACATATGTCAAAACCACATCATAAAGTGTTTTTAGACCTCAGGCTAAAAAAGAATCTGAAAGCTATTTTTACTCTTCTTGGCTTTAGGGGTGGTCTAAGTAAATGGTTTCTGGACATTCTAAAAGTAAAGTAACAACTCCAAATGACTTGACCCTAGCAATGCATAGATATTTCTTTAGTCCAAAAGAATCCTGTATTAGACTGTAACATTCTTGTCTGGGTGATGCCTGACACCTATGTCACAAATGGAGGACCAATTATTGTATTACCACTACTGATAAAAGATATATTTCAGTACTCAAATAGAAAGATTTAGGCCTTCAAGGAAAGAAAAAAACAGTACTCCGGTAATGGTACCTGAGCAGTGGTAAGAAATATTATATTCATCTCCTAAGCGTAGTTCACAGTTCCCATAGAAAGTAGAGAAAGGATTGCTCATTTCTTTCAGACTTTTATCTGGAAGCTTCTCTGCTATCATTTCACAGCCTCTTTCACTGAGGACAACTCAGATTAAAAGCTGTGCTGCTTTTCTGGTGAAGATAGCAACATGAAAGCCTAAAGTGTTGGATGACCTGAAGCCTTAGTATTGGTTTCTTTAACAAACTAGAGAAACAGCCATTATTTGGGAGGTTTGGATTGACATGGCCCTATCACATACTCTTTTTAATATACTTCAAAGTATTTAGAAAGCATGTTTTATACATTTTTTTTCCTTACATTACCTTTTAAAACATAATATTGTGGTACACCAAAAAAATCAATAAAATGGGGCAATCTCTAATCTCATATAAGTCTACCTTTTTTCTTAGTATATGTCTTCCATGAGATTTTCCTAGATCAATCTACATATCTATGTCATGTTGTTTCTTCAATATATGGTTCATTGGGATCATTGACTCATGTTCCACCCTTCCAGTACAAGGGAAAAGCAGTTGAACTTAAAGTACCAAGATGCAGATTTTAAAATCCCACAGGAACGTTGATACTTTCAAAAATAACTTTTTATTTAAACAAACAAACAAACAAAAAATCTTTTAACTAGAAGTAGGTACACCCATAGAGATTCCAGCAAGAGAAGATATTAATACCACAAACCATCTTTTCATCTAGAAAGGAAGCTCATCTATTTTGTCAGTGTAGTTATTTGCAAGCAAAGCTGAAAAAATATCTGTCAACTTCATTTTTGTCCTTTTTTTTTTTTTTTTTTTTAATTTCTTTCCTTGCACACACTATTAAAATGATGTTTGTATATGATTTTGACATCACTGCAAGCATAGGGACATCATATATATTGTTTGGGACAAAGAATGGCTGTGTAATATAACCAAAACTAGTAAGATTTGCTGGACACATCTTTATTACGGATATCAGTATACAACCTTACCACTTACCTTCTTTCTACCTTGAGAACCCTTTCCTGTTCACCATTTTTCTCTTTTCTCTCTTCTACAGCTTTTCATACCTGCACACATACACAATGTGTGTAAAGGTTGGAAGCTACTATAAATTCTAACCCAAACTTAATTCAGCTTTTTATGCATTTATAAACTCTCTGTAAAGACAATGGAGTGAAAATATCACAATTCTTCCTCATGAGCAGATATTCATGTGACCTGAGTCAGAGAGGTATAAAAGACAAACATGGAAGAGAATAAAGACCATGGCTCTTGATTACTTTGGATGCTGATAATGTAAAATTTGAATCTTCTTTTCAACCTGTAATTTAACATAAAAAAAAAAAAAAAAAAAAAACTTTTAAATGAAAAATGTATATATCATATATATATCTCACTAAAAGCTGTTTCAGCCATTATACAGAGAAGATGAAGTTTTGTAAAATGCAAGGTATGTAATCAGAACAAATTATACAACTTTATTTAACTTTATTTTGTTGTGCAACCTGCTCTAGGGAACCTGCTTTGGCAGGGGGGTTGGACCCAATGATCTCTGGAGGTCCCTTCCAACCCCTACAATTCTGTGATTTCATCAAAACTTCTAACTGAGTGAGCTTTGGCTTTGTCAGTGCACTGCACTCTCATTATCTTTTTTTGGGTTCATTCCTCCACCACTCAGTTTTATTAGCTCACTAGTTAGATAAGCTCCCTTGTTACATCTGCAGCTTGGATGCAATTAATGGATTTCCTTTCCCTTGGCTACCCAAAGATTGTGATAAGATATTTTGTGCTGTTCTTCTGCCCTGATTCCTGAAGTTTCTAATCCTCAGTTCATAGACTTTATAGGAGAGAGTGAGTAAATTATGCCCTCATGGCAGTTTGCTATTTCCTCCCTTGTATAAAGGGATACAAGTGTGTATTTATACAGAGCCTTTTTTTCCCAAGATTTTGTTTAAGCAACTGTGGCAGTCTAATTATTGATAAAGGGGCCAGCTTTCCAACTGGCTTAACTAAAATACCTGTTTTTATATCCACAAGTTTGTTGATGAAACTAACTTCAGAAATGTTTTTGCACCTGTAACTTTTCTGTTTTAATTTCCATATCAGTCATCTAGCCATCTTATTTCCTGATACACAATGGCAGTACTATATGCTGCAGCTCTCCCCACTAGAGGTACAAGGAAGCAACACCACAGGCATGTGCTAAGTGTAGTGAACCATGTTATCAGGCTGATTCAGACCTATGGGAACAAGAAAACTGTGATGCCACTCTTAGCCTTCACCTCGTGTTCCACTGCTGATACTTAGCTGTGATGAACTGCTTTGCAAATTGTTTGGGTCTGGACTGCTAGGTTTGACCTGAGTCCTCAGCTAGCTGGGGCCTGTTAGAAATTGCTGGGTGAGGGAGGCCTGTTACTTTCCAGCAGCATGATCACACGTGTGGCCATCCCACGTAGTTGGTTGCTGGGTGTTAAAGCACTGCTTGCATTTTCTCTTCAGCTGTTGAACGGTTGAAGCCTGTTGTTGATTCAAGCCCCTGGCAGCTGTTCCTGACCTTTGGCTTACATCTTGGCTCTGACTCCCAACCCTCGGATCATATCCTGGCTCTGGTTCTTGCCTCTTGGCAGCTTGTTTGGTTCCTGTCTTTGGCTTCAGCCTCAGCTTGTATCCTGGTCCTGGCTTCAGCCTCTTGGCCATTAGGTAGGTTCCAGATTTTCAGTGCTTATCCCAGTTCCAAGCTTTTGTCTGAACTGTCTGTGCCCCAACCTCCTGCAGTGAATAGTCCGCAAACATTTAATAACATTCAAATTGTGTACAAGGGAGGAAAACTTAACTGTTGAGGAAACTTGTCTACAGGAAGTCAGGCTCTATAGCCTGTCTCAGAGAGCCATCAGTGAGGCCTTACAAACATGGAGGTGCTATTCTTAGACAGTAAAGCTTCAAACCGCCAAATATTTTTCCTCGTTTTTGTCATATGTCAATATGCATAGTCTAAACATTGTTTTGCTGTATGTTTATGGGAAATGAAAAAACAGAAGTCATCTTGGTCTCCTAGAGCTGAACAATAAACTATTTTTTGCAAAGTAGGGAAAGAAGATTTGAAAAATATATTAATATATATACATATATATATAAAGACTTTTGACAAAGTTGTGGGCAGGAAGTTGAAAGAAGGAAAGAAAAAAAAATTATGAATGAGGGATGAGGGAGGTTGCATATTCCTAAAAGTGTAATAAGCTCGGGAAATCTTCCAGAGTGTAGAGTGAAAAGTAGCAGACCCAGGGCATGGGAGGTGGGGAACAACACAGGAGCAAACTGAGGACTCTGAACAACAGGAGCAACTACGCTCATAACTATGGTTTAGAAAGACAATAGTTTTCGTAGAAGAAACTATTGTATGGAATTATCTGCAGTCCAGGAAGGCACTTAAAGTTTGAGTTGTGTTGGAAAGCAGGACATGTGGAATAGGTGACTAACTTGTAGGATGGGTGTTCCTTCCTCCCAGTCTACTACATTAAATTAAGACCCCTTTGGAATACTTTTTTTGGAATATTTTTTGATCTTCAGCTGGAGCTTAAATCCAAAACTAATTGTGTTTGTTTTCTCTCTCTCTCTCTCTTTCTCTCTCTCTCTATCAGAAGTATCGACCTTGCCCCTGGGCAAGCAATTTACAAGTCTGATTCTTGTAACAATGGGCCCTATTTCCTGATTTAAATGTTTTCTAATGAGGGCTTTACTGAACATGTTCTTTTTGGTCTCTTCTGGTATCTTGTCTTTGTAGATCCACCACAATACTCAAACCCTTTAGGAATGGGATTTGTTGCTTTGTGCTGGATGCTTCATTGGCCTAAGCTGCCTTTAGTGGATTTTTGAAGAGTGGTAGCCTTGAATAAGTCTACAAAGCAAAGAGTCTGGTAGATACCTGCATATACATGTATACTATTGATGAAAAGGACAATGGTAAGCACATGCTTCACGCCTTTCTGGACAGAGGTACTTAACTGTCTCTAAGTGGAGATCCTCAGGTCAAGGAGACCACTAGTGCCAGCTGCATCGTCTTGAAATTTTTAATTCTTAAAGGTCTGTGAATAAAAGAAAGTCAGTCTCTGGAAGCCTCATGCATTCAGATAACACCCATTCTAAAGGAGCAGTACAACAGGTGTTTTTGTTGTTGTTTGTTTGTTTGTTTTTTTGTTTGTTTGTTTGTTTTTTTCTCTCCTTGTGTACTTCTCCATGAATGCCATGTTAGCCAAATTTGGGACTTGGAACTGAAATTATGAGCATGCTGTGAACTATATGCAGATCTGTTTTTTCTGATGAAGGAGATGGTTTCTTAATTCAAAGCCACATTTCCGATTGCACAAAAATGCACTCTCATGTGACCTCTTTCTCATAACCAATGCAGCAAGTCATATTGTTCTCACTGAGGTAGAATCATGGAATCATAGAATATCCTGAGTTGGAAAGGACCCACAAGGATCTTTGAGTATAACTTGTGGCTTCACACAGGACCACACAAAAATCAGTCCATATATTTAAGTGTTGTCTTTCTTGAACACCAGCAGATTTGGTGACATGACCACTTCCTTGTGGAGCCCAACCACTCTCTCAACGAAGAACCTTCTCCTAACATCCACCCTGTTGCAGCTCCATGCTGTTCACCCAGGTCCCATCGCTGTTCACCAGATCAGCATCTGCCTTTCTGCTCCCCCTCGTTAGGAAACTGTAAGCAAACATCAGGCTTCCCTTCAGTCTTCTCTAAGCTGCACAAAGCGACTTCAACCACTCCTCACGTCTTCCCCTCTAGACCCTTTGCCATCTTTGTAGCACTACTTTGGATACTCCAATAGTTTTATATGAGATGGTAGTAATATAATGGCTTCTTCATAACTACAAATTAGGACTGTACATTTAAGCTTCAGATCAGTCTCTCAGTAGCTGCAGCCTTCTCTCTTTTAGTTGAAGACTGGGGAAAGAGTAGCAGTAATGCTGGGTTTTCTTTCTGTCTTGTAACTCTTGTTGGGAGTTAGTTAATTGCCTAGCCATAAGGTCTAGAAATCTGTCTGTGTCAAACAATTAGTACTACATACTGGTAGTAGTACAAATCTGGCTGGTTTTATGTTGAGCTGGTTTGATTGTTATTGTTGAGTGTTGACTGTGTTGATTGTCTAGGATATAGCAGCTGAAGAATTAAAGACTTAATCCCTTTGAATCATCATCTGTGGCCTCATAGCTGTATCTGATGTCTGACATTTAGACTCTTTCAGGCCAGGAGGCCAACTTTGTTAGCTACTCTGAGTCCCCGTGATGTTTCATGGGACGCTGACAAATCTTAGTCAAATCAATCCAGTGACCATGTTTCTCCTTTCCCAAACCCTCCATGCACTAGGGATGTAGTGTATTTTGTCAAATGTGTATCAGGTCTATCAGCTGCTACTGCTTACTCATTGTTGACTACTGTTTTTACTCTTGCTCCCAGATTCTTAGTTGGTTTCTCATGAAAATGAAAGCACTTCCCTGTAATTAAACAGCCATATGACATTGTGTTCCTGTAAATAAGTTGGTGCCTCAGGGGGCCACACACCACAGAATAATTTAAGTTGGAAGGGATCTCTGGAGTTCATCAAGTTCAACCTCCTGCTCAAAGCAGTGAAGTCCTTTCCCTGACTGGGACTAATCCTGCAGATCAGTCTGTTGTCTGTGGTTGATAGGCACCAGATTTAGATCTCAGTAACTTATTCTGTCCTTTTGGCTTCACCAAATTCCTCTTTCTGAGACTCATGACTTTAGCCATGCATAGCACAATTGTTATAGCAAATTGTACTCCCTGTGATCAATTGTACTTATTCACTAAAATAATCCTGGAAAATTTATTATTTTAACGGTATCTGTTAGCTAAGCAGAATTTTTCATGTTCCTATTAGGCCTCAGAACATTATTATGTTTTCTGTTTATTCTATGTATTATTTTTGTTTACTTGTTTTAAAAAGGAACCTCAAAAAGCTAATTGTTTAAACAGAAGAGCTATGCATTTACTAATAGTTATTACTTTGCTGTCTACAGAAGAGTAAGGTAAGTGCTTGGGAATTTTGGAGTGGGTCATTAGACTGTTATTTTTTGTTTTCATAAAATAGTTCTCCCTGGAAGTTTAAAAACCTCTATGACTTTGTCTTTAGACAATTTGCTTGGGAAGAAATGCAACCAACATATTTGTTCAAATATATACTAGCATTAACTGCCCATCTAATCTGAACAGCCTGGGTTAATCAAATAGTTACCTGAATAAAAATCAGACTACAAAATGCCAAATAAATATTTATTTGTTTAAAGTAAGTCAGAGTTTGGGGGCTTTGTGTCAGCACTTTACTTGCTCTTTGGCAGCTACAGTAACAAGCAGCTTTTCTTTCATTGTTCAAATAAAAGCAAAACAGCCTTTGAATTCTGTACTCAGAAATTCCACTCATCTGCCTAATGTTCTTTTTTTAATTAGAAGGATACACATATGACTTAATTAATCAAGCCTGTCTTAGGGAATTATGCATTTATTAATGGTTTCTGCACTCAAACACATTATTAAAGGATTTGTGCTAAGTACCTGACATAAACCAGCCTAATTTTGCTTGCTTTGCTTAATGTATTGAGAAACAGCTTGTTGATCAGATTTCAAAACACTCATGCTATGAACTAATGTCCTATTTAGACTGTTTAAAAATGCAGCAATTTGGCAACCAAGTACTCCAGTGGTTTCTATTTAAAATAAAGGCAGTCAGTGCCAGACAAGAAATGAGAAGAATTGAACTTTGACCACAGTGATGATGGAAGCAAATAAAATAAGGAAGATTGTTTTGTATCAGATTTATTCTCCTTCCTTCCTTCCTTCCTCCCTCCCTCCCTCCCTCCCTTCCTTCCTTCCTTCCTTCCTTCCTTCCATATAGAAATGAAATGGAATAAACAGCCTTTTATTATTTTTTTTCCAAGAACTGTAATCTGTGATTTCATTTTCCATAGTTGCACATTCCAGTTTAAGAACCACATTTTTAGTGTTCTGCTTCACAGCACATTTCACGTTACCTGGAGGTGATGACAGGTAGACAAAATAGAAAAGCACCTCTTGTTTTTCCAAGTGCCAGCCTAGAGCTCACTGTCACTTGCGCCCATGGGTCCCTCACTTTCCCCTTGCAAGCATGAACAGGTGGGGAGAAACAGTTCTCTGAAGTCCTTGCATGAAGAATTTAATGTCTTCATGGAGCATGAACACATTTTCAGAACTTCTGCATAAGTTTTCTTTCAGTAATGTTCCAATGTCTCGTCCTATTTAGGATTGGTTATCTTCATTTTTGCCTATATGTGCCTTATGCAGTACCTTAACTACAGAGAAAGAAGCAGATGATTGTCTTTAACAAAAGTAGTGCTGTTTTGAAGTTATTAAGGTATTTTATGTTTAGTTTAAAATCATAGAATGATAGGATGTTTTTGATTGGAAAGGACCTTAAAGATCATTTGGTTCTAACCCCCCTGTCATGTGTAGGGACACCTCTCACTAAACCATGTTGCTCAAAGCCCTGTCCACCTGGCCTTGAGCACTTTATAAGATGAGGCAACCACAGCTTCTCTGGGCAACCTGTTCCTATGCCTCACAACCCTCATAGTATGTAATTTCTTCTGTATATCTAAGCTAGACCCACCTTTTTTAGTTTAATGCCTTGTCCTATCACTCCACTCCCTGACAAGAAGTCCCTTCACAGCTTTCCCGTAAGGCCCCCTTTAGGTACTGGATGGCTACAGTGAAGTCTCCCCAGAGCCTTTTCTTTTTTATGAGAGTGATGTAGTATCATATGTACTCTCACAGTAACCTAGGTGAAGGTAAACAAAATTATTTTTCCAGAATCAAAGAAGGATCTGTGCTGGTGTGATCAGGAATAAGGTGTGGTGGTCTTACTCAGGTGGGCAGCTGAGCTCCACCACAACCGCTCTCTCACTCCCCCTCTCCTCAAAGAGGAAGGGGGAGAAAATACAACACAGAGAACTCGAGGTTTGAGATGAGAAAGGTTTAATTAAAGGGAAAGGGAATGGGGAGGAAAAACAGAAAAAAAAGAAACAATCAGTCCGCGCGGAAGCACAGTGAGAGAAAAAATTATTCTCTACTTCCCATCAGCGAGCGGTGTTCAGCCACGTCCTGGGAAGCAGGGCCTCAAACGCATAGTGGTTGTTCAGGAGGAAGAGCCCCCTCCCCCACGAGAGCCCCCCCTTTTATTGCTGAGTGTGACATCAGGTGTTATGGAATATCCCTTTGGTTGGTTTAGGTCAGCTGCCCCGGCAATGTCCCCTCCCCATCACTTGCCCACCCCCAGCCTGCTGGCTCTTGAGGGCTTGGAAGGAGTCCTGATGCTGTGCCAGCACTACGCAGCAATAGACACAACACTGGAGTGATATCAGTGCTGTTCCAGCTACGAGTGCAGAGTACAGCACTGTGCGGGCTGCTGCAGGGAAAAGGTGACTCCAGCTCAGACAGACCCAACACATAAGGATATTGCAGTACTGGCAAAATTTCCACATTGGCAGATTGGCATTCAGCAAGACAGGTTGACTCCTTCCAGTTTGTATCAATGTGTTTTGTCCTGTTGGGTTGTGTATCTTAATCATTTGGTGTCCTGTTTGAGACAAAGGCACTGTATTATCTTTTCATGATCCTGTTAATCTAGGCCAGACAGATTACTTAAACTGATTCTTTCAAGAGCTGCAGTTTTGCAGATACTGCAAGCTGCCACAAACATGACATGGGAAATACAAAGAATTCCTGTGTAAAGTATGATTGTTGCTGTACTTAGCCACATGAAGTAATGAAAAATAAAATACTTTTTAAATCTTAGTCTTCTTCTGTTCCTAAGTATTTTTAAGTTCATTTCCTTAAGATATGTCATCTTCTCTTTTTTTTTTTTTTTTTTTTCTTTCTGCCTGTTTTGTGTTCCTCCATAGGAACTTCAATTCTTAACTCTTATTTTGATAAAAATTGATGAGTTCACTTCTTTGTAAATTTAGTCCCATTTGTCTGTTGTCAGGTGATTTGTTATTGAAAGTCCACCTGGAACTCCCAGGCAGTGACTACTGACATTTGTCCAGTGGTATTATGGGGTGAAAAGAAGCTAATTCTGACTCATTCTTTTGTTACTTTCTATTACTTCAGTTAAGTCTACAGGAAAGAGGTGGGTGAGTTTAGAAGGAGTGTAAAAGTCCCATATGTGTGCTTTGGGTCTTGGATAGTGTGTATGGAGAGTTTCTCCAAATTTCAACTGAAAGCTTGAAAAAGACATGGAAAATTTTGTATCGAAACAGAGGAATGGGATAAGAAAAGAAAGAGAAAATTGAATTATTTTCTAAAGGTTAAACCAGGCATTTTGCATTAATGTCGAAGTCTAATTTCCACCCCTCTGATGGTTTGCCTGTCACTGAAGAGGATTACTGTTATATGGGATCTGAATTCATGTAAATGTTAATGTGTTGACCTTATCCTGCTTACTACTACTTCACTCTCTCTCTTTCTCTCTCTCTCTCTCTCTCTCTCTTTTAACTTTTCATGGTAGTATGATTGACTGTCCCAATGTTTCAGAATAAACTCTTCTTCCATGTTGTCCAGATTCTTTAGAGAAAATCAGAATGAGCCATAAACCTGCTTATTAATATTAATTAATATTAATATATTTTTTCTTCCTTTCAACTAGTAGTCTATAACTGTTTTGTTTTATTTATTTATTTGTTTGATTACAAATAGTGAAATGTTGTTTTACAAGGTCGGTGAGTAACTTAGCACAGAATTTCAGAGAAAGCCATGCTCAAACCATACTCAACTATAACAAAGTTCTGATTCTTTAGTTCTCATCTAAAGAATTTAGCCTTGTGACAATCTTGATAAGATACATCTGGTAATTTGCATTCTGAGTGGTAATTGATCATTATTTTTAAAGGCAAAAGCAAAGAAATACTGAATGTTGCTTTTTATGTTACTTGAAAATGATGGTTTTCAGATGGAAAGAATGTAAATAATTACTTGCTAGAGCCTGCAAAATGTTTTACAGACAGTAGACATGGAAGATGAACTTTCATACCTACAAAAATTATGTGAAGACAAAATAGCTAAATAAATAAATGGTTTAGGTTGGAAGAGACCTTAAAGATCTCTTTAAGAGATCTCTTTAAGAAGAGTTTGCTGCCCCCTACCCTCATGGGCAACCTGTTCCACTGCCTCATGACCATCATACTAATCATACTAAAGACTTTCTTCTGAAGAGCTTATCTAAATCTCTTTCAGTATAAACCATCTGCCCTTGTCCTATCACTGCACTCACCAATAAAGAGTCCCTCTTCAACTTTCTTGTAGGCCCCCTTTAGGTACTGAAGGCTGCTGTAAGGTCTCCCTGGAGCTTTCTCTTCTCCAGGATGAACAGCCTCAGCTCCTTCCACCTGACTTCATAGGAGAGGTGCTCCAGCCCTCTGATCATCCTTGTAGGCCTCCTCTGGACTTGTTAGAATACATCCATGTCCTTCTTATGGGGTCTCTCGAGAGCAGAGCAGATAAGGAGAATTCCCTCAATCTGGGTCTTTGCTGCAGCCAGCATATGGTTGGCTTTCTGGGCTGCAGGAGAAAATTGCTGGCACATGTTGAGTTTTTCTCTAACCAACACATCCAAGTTGTTCTCCTCAGGGCTGCTCTCAGCAAATACTCCTGTATTTGTGCTTAGGATTACCCTGGCCCAGTTGCAGGACCTTGCACTTGGCCTCGCTGAACTTCTTGAGGTTCACATAGGCCCACCTCTCATGTCTGTCCACGTCCCTCCAGATGGCATACCTTCTTTCCAGTATGTCAATCACACCACAGAGCTTGGTGTCATCAGAAAACCTACTGAAGGTGTACTTGATCTCACTCTCTATGTCACTGACAAAGATGGTATATAGTGCTGGTCCCACTACCTGTCCCTAAGAAACACTGCTTAGTACTGATCTCCATCTGGACATTGAGCCATCGTCCACAATTCTTTTACAGGAGAGGTTCAGGCTGGATATCAGGAAAAGGTTCTTCACCGAGAGGGTGGTTGTGCACTGGAACAAGCTCCCCAGGGATGTAATCATGGTACCAAGCCTGTCAGAGTTTAAGAAGTTTTTGGACTGTGCTCTGAGTTATATGATCTGAATTCTGGGAAGACCTATGTGGAGCCAGGGGTTGAACTCAATGATCCTTGTGGGTCCCTTCCAACCCAGGATATTCTGTGATTCTATGATTCTGTGAGTGTGACCATCCAGCCAATTCTTTACCCACCAAGTGGTCCATCCATCAAATCACAGAATCATAGAATCACAGAATGGCTGAGGTTAGAAGGGACCTCTGAAGATTGTCTAGTCCAACCACCTGCCAAGGAGGATACCTAGATAGAGCATATTGTGCAGGATGGCATCCAGGTGAGTTATGAATATCTCCAGAAAAAGGGACACCACAACCTCTCTGGACAACCTGTTCCAGTGCTCTGTCACCCTCACAGTAAAGAAGTATCCTCTCACATTCACATGGAATTCACTGTGTTTCATATTTAGCCATGTCTCCATTTTAGAGACAAGGATTTCATGGGGTACAGTGTCAAACACTTTGCACAAGTCCAGGTAGTTGATGTCAGTTGCTCTTCCCCCATGAAACAATGACATAAGCCCATCATAGAAGGGCACCAGATTTGTCAGGCATGATCTGCCTTTAGTGAAGCCACGTGGGCTGTCACCAGTCACCACCTTATTTTCCGTGTGCATAGTTTCCAGGAGATCCTACTCCATGATCTTGCTGGGCACAGAGGTGAGACTGACTGGCCTGTAGTTCCCTAGGTCTTCCTTTTTCTCCCTTTTTAAAACTGGGGATTATATTTTCCTTCTTGCAGTCAGTGGAAATTTCACCAGACTGCCGTGACTTCTCAAATATGATAGACATTGGCTTAGCAACCACATCTACCAGTTCCCTCAGGACCTGCAGATACATCTCAGGCTCAATGGACTCATGCACTTTCAGGTTCCTTAGCTGGTCTGGAACCTACCTGATCTACTCCTACAGTGGGTGTTTCTTCATTCTCCCAGTCCCTGCCTTTCCCTTCTGCAACTTGGTGAGTATGGCTGGTGTTCTTGATGGTGAAGACCCATGTAAAAAAGTCATTGATTACCTCAGTCTTCTCCATATCCCCAGTAATGAGGTCTCCCATTTCCTTCCAAACAGGGCCCACATTTTCCCTAATTTTCCATTTATCATTGATATACAAGTCTTTCTTCTTGTGCTGGATGTCCCTGGCTGGATTTAATTCTATTTAATTCTAAAGCTTTAGCTTTCCTTACCTGATCCCTGTCTGCTTGGATGATTCCTGTGTATTTCTCCTAGACTGTCCTTGCATCCATCTTCTGTAGGCTTCCTTTCTGGTTTTGAGTTTAACCAGGAGCTCCCTGTTCATCCATGAAGGCCTCCTGGTGTTTTTGCCCAACTTCGTCTTCATTGGTTTGCATTGCTCTTGAGATTGGAGGAGGTGATCTTTGAATCAGCTCTCTTGGGCCCGTCTTCTCTCAAAGGCTTTATCCCATTGTACTCTACCGAGCGGATTTCTGGAGAAGCCAAGGTCTGCTTATTAGTTTAGATCATTGGAAATCATTTTAAAGATGTTTGCTTAGAAAACTAGTGAAATTGTGAGCCATCATGCAGAAGAGTTGGTTTATAAATTACGCTTGTTTTTCCTATTAGGAAAATGTCTTATATATCTAGAGTAGTTGATATAATATCCTTCTAATAGTATATCATATGTTCTAGTCATGGCAAAGGACATCAGTTAGTGTGTTGCCAGAACATTACAATTCTTAATAAAATGAAAGTGGCACACTTTCATTTCAAACATTTCAGACACTGGACTGAAGTGTTTGTTGTTGTTGTTGTTGTTATTGTTTGTTTCTTTGTTTGTTTTCTAATCCTTGAGAAAATTTGCAACAGTCAAATATTGATGGAATTATCAAAATTTATTGTTAAAGTCACTGATTTATTTATTTATTTATTTATTTTTACTTCAGGGAATAAAAAATAAATAAATCAATATTTAGTAGCCCATTCAAAAGAGAGAGATTACAGAAGTGAGAGGATCATAGAGCAAGGTGCTGTGACTGGGACAATATCTGTCAAATCTTTAATGTTTTCATTTCTAGTCCATTTTTCCCTCCTAATCTGTTAGATGCTATTGCAGAAATAATTCTGTTGTTGGTTTTCTCTGGACTGTTCCACAATGATGTCCAATGATCTTTGTCACAGCTCAACCACACCAGAGATCTCCTCATTGTGTACCATAGCCTCTTCTCAGTCTGTGGGTTTCCTTCCCAAGGATTCACTGGAGTGTGCCACCTACCTTTGCTGCATGTTGGTGTTTAGTTGATTACTGGGTGTAATCAACTGGGGCCACATCTGGATTTAGGCACTAGAAAATACTCCTGGATCATGCAGTTTGAATGTCACTTATGCCTTTGAAACTGTTTCCACTACTTTTTTAGTTGACTTAGGTAAGACTGCTCTGCCTAGAAGATTTACTAGGTAGTGGCAAAACTGGTCTATGTGCTATGTGGCAAAAGAGAGGTCTCATAATTGTTTTTGTTAAGTTGAGCTTTTTTGGTTGAAGTTAGTAACCATAGACTGTCCACATGCAATAGGCAGCTGCTTGTGCCTGTTCACCTAATGCCCTAATTCCAAACAGTACGTTTGTATGTGCTTTTTAAGTAGCTCAGATTTTTTATTTTATTTTTTTTCTTATTTTTCCACATATGAGAAATACCTGGGCACTATTTTACTATGGCACTGGTAAATGTAAGAGTGTCTGTGGTTTTGTTAGTTTTATTTTGGTTTGGTTTGTTTTCCCAAGGAGTTGCCGAAAACACTATTATGCTTAGAATAAGACACGGTGCTTGCTCCCAAATGATCTCGTGATCTTCTGGCTGTAACTGAAACTCAGCAGGGCATTTCTTCCACCAGGAGCACTGATGTCTGCAACTTTTAACCTATGATGTCTATTTTTTTTCACAAGAACAGACCACATTTCTGCAAGATACAGTGGGCCTCCCTGGCTCTGACTGCAGGTTTTTAAGTGGAGAAGCAAGGATAGGATAAAGCATTTAATTATTTTGACTGTTTCAGTGGTGGCTGCAGTCTCTGAAGGCAGCTCCTTTTCTTTCCTCTTGCTTCCTCTTTTAACACAGCCATGGCCTGTACTGCAGCCAATTAGGTTGGCTCCCACTCCTTGCTTTCAGTTGTTTTTGCAGGCATCCAGGCTCATCCCTGTTATAAAGTTTGGACATCTGTGGCAGCAGTTGAGAACTAGGGAAGGAGAGCCAGGCCTGTGAGGCTTGCCAGCACTCTGTGGAGAACTGGAGTGGTCTGCAGCTTTCCTGTTCCGTATGCACCAGGCCTGGAGGGCAGATGCCTCCAGCTGTCAGGGCCTCCTCCAGACAGCGCTGTCCCAAGTCCGCATAGTGGTGGTGCGATGGCTGGCCCCATGCATGGGATGGGGCTCCTGGATCACAGAAGCAGTGATTTAACCAGTGCCTGGTTCATTTTGTCCTCAGGGAAAGGCATTTTCACCAGCAGATGCAGAATTACACAGGGAAACAAAAGGAAGAAGAAATAATGAGCCTCATTAGACCAGGCTGGAGGTTTTGCATGTCATTGGGGCTGGGCTGAACCTTCAGAAGGAGAGCAAAGCATGGCCAGGAACAGAATAGCGCTGGCTCAACAGGTCAGCACAGCTGACACTGCTTTCTATAGGGATGGCACCCAAAATAGCACTGTTAATCACCCCACTGCTCACCTCTTAAGTGCACATATTGGGCAAAAAATTAAAGCCCACTTCATTTTTTTTTTTTGAAGATGTGTGATAATAACTGTAAAGGTCACCTGATGTGCTGAGCTTGCTTCAAGTATTGCTGCTCTTTCCCACAGTTTATCTGCTGTCCAGCTGAAACTGTCCAGCTATTTGCTGCAAATCATTCATAAATAGACCCACAGGTATACCTTTGCACAAGTACAAGTGTGCCACAAATATTAAGGTATGGTGTATTTTTTTCCCCTAGGTAGCAATTAGATTTCTGCACATGTATACGAATACAACTACATTGGTAGCTTCCAGCAGGAAGACCCCTGTGCCTGATGTGGGAGCTTGTCTGGTTCAGGCAGGACTAACAGAGTTTCAGGAATTGCTGTGGCTGTAATTTTGGTAAATCAATATACCTACTTTCTCTGCCTACCCCTTCATCAGCAGAGAGGACTGTAAAAGATTTTATAGAATTTCTTCTGAAGAATAATTTCTTCTAAATTTCTATACTATGCTTTTGGACACAAGCTCTTGCCTGCATTGCACTATGGAAGTACAATTTTTGTTCAAATGAATTTAAAAAAAAGAGTTCTCTTGTTGGTAGGTAATATGAATGCCCTAGGTTTGCCTGCAAAGAGGAGCTAAGAAATGGAGAGTCACAAGGCAAATGAGTTTCTGAGGTATGAAAGATGGGTGTCCTGCTCCTAGACCTTTAGATGAGGTTTCTTTTGTGTAACATTGTATGAAACTTGTGTAGTTGCATACTGCTGAATTGCTAATCAGGCCTGACTATATAAAATGTTATTGAGCTCATGTAACCAGTATTAGTTCTGAAGCCCTGGTTTATTTTACTCCTCTGTGTCTTATACTCGGTGACCTGAGACTCCCATTATTGTTTATGCTTCTTTACTAACAAGACTTTAAACAGAAGAGGAGTGAAAAGCATTGTAAGTGGTAGTGCTTTCTTAGTGCGCAAGTGTCCTTGCTCATGTGCAGAAAATAGATGCTCTGGCTACAGATATTTGTAGAAATGACAAAATTGTTAAAGGCAACTGACTGGGAAGAAAAAAAAAAAGTGTCTGAACACAGAGGCTTGGCATTTCAAAATCAGTATTTATAAACAAGGTCATGTGATATTCAGATAAAGTCACTGTAAAGACAACAGCACAGGATCCTGTTAATTGTTGTGGAGAATTAATTTATTTACTTTTATTCAAGGGGTAAATATATGTTTGTTTGTTTGTTTTTGTTGTTGTTGTTGTTTGTTTGTTTTTTGTTTTAATCCACTTATACTACAATCAAATTTCTCAGCCTGACATTGCATTAAAGCAATTTTCATCTGAAGAGCCAAAGTTCAAAGATTTTCAGTGATATTTTAATGCATTGATTTTCTGCAAGTGCTTGAAAAGTTTTGCTTGGTAATTCTTTAGGAATCTTAAAGCAGCAGCAAAGAGTATTTTGTCCCACCACATACTACTAAAATGGTATTGAAATATAGCATGTGACTAAATTTATATGCCCTCTCATGCCCTTCACATGGAAAAATAACAATTTAGTCAACACACAACTTCTGCTTGTGACATGTTTAACAAAAGCTAAAGTTTGTCTTCATTATTGTTGCTGTTGTTGTTTAAAGAAACAATTGGTTAAATTACTAAGACTTCAGGAGGAGAAAACAGCTGCTGTTCTGTTCACTGCAAAATTTCTCTCTCAACTTCCTGGTTTGCTTGGCAAGGTTTTTAAATCAATGTTTAAATAGGAAAATGTCCTGACTGGCTGAAAAACCTTGTGTTTCCCAAATACATTTATAAAACAACTCCTGTCTTGCACAAATAAGTGTATACTGCAGTTGGAAATGTGTACCATACATTTCCTTGGGAATTAAGCTTTTACTTCTAAATACTGAAGAGCAAATAGAATTACTTTAGGTAAAAAAAAAAAAAAAAAGGGGGGGGGGGGGCAGAGAGAGAAAGAGAGAGAGAGAGACTAGATACCACAACAGTTTTTAAAATAAGCAGATTGTTTGAAAATGTATCATTGTTTATGTGGCAAGCGTGAGATGAAAAGTGAGAATTCTTCTGAGGGTAGAATGATAGCAGTGGTCTGGGGTTCGGACTGGTACAAACTATGGGGGTATGAATTGCTCCACTTTTAAATGGTTTTCCAAACCACACACCCACCAAGAACATTTCTGTTTTACAGGCAAATCAATTGGTCACAGTAGGTTAATTTTCTTCTCAGGTCAGAGGCCAGCCAAACTTCCTGTCTTATGAAGCACACCATGGATTCAGGTTGCCTTTGTCCCACATCTGCTGCTGTCACCCACTGATGCATCAGGTTGGGCTTAGTAGCTGCCCTGGGGTATGCTTGATCCTGCTGAAAAGCACTACTCTTTCTCCTCTCAGTCTTCCTTCTGCTCTGTCCTTATTAATTTGTGGTAACAACCAAGGAAGCAATTATTTCACACTTGGTTGTTGCGCTGTGGCAAAGCTGTTGAGCTGAGACCATGGGAGTTAAAACACCTCCCTTGCTGTTGCACACTCTACCTGCTGCAAAAGGGATGATGGAAGGCTATGAATAATCTTAAGATAGTTTTCTAGCCCCCACCATATTTGGTTTTCACTACTCTACTGATCTTCCAGGCTTCCTGCCAGCTGACAATTTGAAATCAAAATCCAAGCTGCCTAATTGAGAAAATGAGAGGAGCAGTAAACTGGTTCTTCATCATTTACTCTTAGTGTCTTCATGGGATATACACTGTGTAGAGTTCAGCTGACTAGCCCACAGCAGCTGTACTTTGAAATGATAAGAGCTAGGATGCTTTTTCTCCCTCTTTTTTACAGTGCTTTATTATCCAAAATACAGTTACTTTATATGTGGTTTATCAGGAAATGTTGTTTTTACAAATAGAGTGACAATAACTATACTGCAAACTTGTAAATGTGAAAAAATGAAGCCTAATTTTCTGGGCAGTGGCTCTACATGCATGAATTGTAGAGTTGGGGTATAAACCCATGACTGGATGTTAAGGTAAATTTAAATATCTTGAGGTTATGTAGATTTTGTTTTAACAGAGTGATACTCATGTGAATGAGAGAAGGGAGAAGCAACCCTACTTGAGGTGGTGGTTTTGCAGTTTTTATATGGTATTTACAGGCATGTGTAGATGTCACCTTTAGGTAGATGGGAGCATATATTGAATCTTATTACGTTGCATTTCAGTATTCTCTTGGAAACTGAAAGACCATGTATATTATTGTGGATGTTAAACTTTTATTAGAGAAGAGTATGAAATCTTTCCACATACAGCTATCTTCACAAAAAGCTTCAGACAGACAAAATCTTTTGATATGTAGAATTCATTTTAAAAAGTGCATATGCATATGCTTATCTGGAAATTTTGTCAAAGACCTTGGAGCCTTGGAATAGTTGGAGTCTGGATGCATCTCATCCTTTCAGTACCAAAGTATGAGTTCAAATATAAATATTTTATTTGCCAATAAAGTCTGTCTTTCTGGGCTAAAGAGAAAGAGAGAGAAAGAGAGAGAGAGAGAGAAAAAAAAAAAAAGAGAGAGAGAGAAGGCCATAGCTTTCGGTTGGACTAAAGTTACCTCAAGTGTTGAGTACTTTATTACCCCAACCTGACATTTGTGCACTTCAAGAGAAGAAACTTTCTTGCAGAGTCACAAGCACAGCTGGTACCTAGTAATGTGTTATATTAGTGATAACTGATTCGCAAGTATGTCAGTGCACAGTCTCAAGCACAGTATAAGTGAGTAAAGACTAAAGGATATTCATAGGACTTGTATGACGGTATGATTTCAGTGAAGTCAAAAGATGGATATATTATCAGAGTAATCCACGATTCCAATTAATTGATTCTTTAGTTGATTGACAATATAGGTCTTCCCAATTTATCAAAAAATGATAGAATATTAGCTTTCCTTGCTTCATTAGAGCCATACTGTCTCTTTTAAAGCTGTTTTTGGAAAAACATCTTTTAAATTCTGTTACACTGACCCTTGAATGTTTAAGGTCTATATACTGTTTTCTTAGCTTGAGAATGAAATTCCCATGGGAATTTCACTAATTTCACTATTTTGCTACATCTCTCTGTGGAAATTACAGAATAGCTGGAGAAGGATGTTATTAAACATACAGTCTTGCTGTTCCAAAAGCAAACTATACCTTCATAATGAGCTTATTGCCTCTTTAAATGTTGCAAAGTACTGCAATACTTAATCCAACCATTTCCATACTTTTTTTTCTAAAAGTACTTGAAAAGGAAAGCAAGAAAGAGAGAAAGAGAGAAAGAGAGAAAGAGAGAAAGAGAGAGAGGAAGAGAAAGAGAGAAAGAGAGAGAGGAAGAGAAAGAGAGAAAGAGAGAAAGAGAGAAAGAGAGAAAGAGAGAAAGAGAGAAAGAGAGAAAGAGAGAAAGAGAGAAAGAGAAGGAAGGAAGGAAGGAAGGAAGGAAGGAAGGAAGGAAGGAAGGAAGGAAGGAAGGAAGGAAGGAAGGAAGGAAGGAAGGAAGGAAGGAAGGAAGGAAGGAAGGAAGGAAGGAAGAAAGAGAAAGAAAGAAAGAAAGAAAGAAAGAAAGAAAGAAAGAAAGAAAGAAAGAAAGAAAGAAAGAAAGAAAGAAAGAAAGAAAGAAAGAAAGAAAGAAAGAAAGAAAAGACCACATCTCTAACAATACTTTTGCACTTCAACTAGTTTACAAATAATGGTAACTCTTGGTTTCTTGAAGGGGTTTCTAACTTTACTGTGATAGTGAGAAAACTACAGTTAAGGACTTCAGTGGTTCAGTTGGAATATGCCCCTTCCTTTAATGGGCGCAATAAACTCAACATACCAGAAGGTGCTACTGCTGCTTAATGTATGACAACAGTAAAAGTCTAACTTTGGTATTATAATACCAGCCTTGTGGCAGGAAATTTGACCGGGTGTTAATGTGTTTGACACACCTGTATTCAAATCCTCGGTATATTTGATACTTTATTTATAGAATAATATCATAGAATGGCTTTGGTTGGAAGGGACCAAAAAGAACATCTAGTTTTAAGTCCCCTGCCATTGGCAGGAATGCACAGGGACCCATCCAACCTAGCCTTAAACACCTCCAGGGATGGTGCATCCAGAAATTCCCTGGGCAACTTGTTTTAGTGCCTCACCACCCTCTGAGTGAAGAATTTCCTTGTAACATCTACTCTAATTCTGCCCTCTTTTAGTTTAAAACCATTTCCTCTTGTCCTGTCACTGTATGCCCATCTAAAAAGTCACTCTCCATCTTTTTCATATGTCCCCTTTAAGTACTGAAAGGTGGTAGTGAGATCTCCTTAGAGCCATCTTTTCTCCAGGCTGAACAACCCCAACTCTCTTAGTCTGTCTTCGTAGAAGAGGTGTTTCAGCCCTCTGATCATCCTTACGGCCCTCCTCTGGACCCACTCTGGACCCACTCTTAACAGGTCCATGTCTTTCTTATGGTGGGGGCCTGTGGTGCAATTGCCTGAAGTAACTAGGAAAATAAAACTAACATTCACAATTTGAAGAAAATGTACAGCATTGAAGAGGCTTTCAGAATAGGGAATAGCTGCATTATCTGATCATTCCCTAGGCTTTCAAGCTTAGATGCTGTCACGCTGGGGGAACCTCGTGTGTTAGTTCTAAGGAACAGTACAGATCATAGAGTGGAGTGGATACACCATGGCTAGGCTGTGTACAAGGTGGGGACTCAATTGTTCTTGTGTACACTGAGACTGATAAGCTGCCCTTTTTGCTACCCTCAGCCAAGGACCTGTCATGTTTTGACAAATGCTGTACCCTAGTACACTTTTGCTCATTATAATATCATTATAATACCAAAACACACCTCCGTCCCAAAAGCTACGTGCCTCCAAGGTGTGACCACCCCTCACTGAGCATGCACTCTGAATTTCTTGGAGCCTATTACTTTAAACAGAGATGGGAGAACTTTTTACCAATCATAACTAAGATACGCTTGACTAGAGTCACTCAAGCTCCACCTAAAAGATAGAAAGTAATATAAGTTAAAAATAAAATAATAAGTTAAAATAAAATAATATAACCCTAAGAGAGAACGGATGTTAGGGAAGATACCACCATCAGGGGAGATACCATCCTGAGGGAATAGAACATCCTGAGGACCTCCTGACTCCTGGGACCAGTCGACAGGCTGAGCCTCTCTTCCCCCCCATTGGGACGCCTTTGAGTGAGATTTGAACACTTGGTTATAAATCTCTCTAGAGTCTTTGTCTAGAGTCTTTGTGCCTTTTAATGTGTTAATTTCCAGGCTGTGCACCTGTGTCACGTGTGTATTTTATACATGCTAGCTTGCTTTTGCAGACAGTAACTATCGCTGGCAGTCCAAAGAACCTGTGTACCTGTTGCTGTAATAAATTGCACTTGATTGCATTGTTCCTAGTTGTGATAGTTCTCATTAAATGCAGCTAATGTATAAATGTGGTTATACATTACTGGTGAATCTGTGACAATGATAATTTCGTGCTCTGAATCCAAACAGACCCCTAATGGTTAATGTGTTATTGGTGAATCTGTAATTCTGATAGTTCAGCACCCTGAATCTGACCAGGCCCATAATGGTTAATCGGCTACACCCCTTAACACGACAGGGCCTTAGACCCAGATGCAGTACTCCAGGTGCGGCCTCACAAGCACAGAGCAGAGGGGGACAATCCCCTCCCTGACCTGCTGTCCACACCTCCGTTGATGAATCCCAGGATACAGTTGGCATTCTGGGCTGCAAGCATGCACTGCTGGCTCACGTTAAGCTTCTTGTCCACCACATCCTGCATGTCCTTCTCTGAAGGGCTGATCAAAATATGTTGTTCTTTCAGTCTGTCTTCATGTCTGGGATTGCCTCGACACAAGTGTGGCACCTTGCACTTGGACTAGTTGAACCTCATTAAGTTCACATCAGCCCACTTCTCAAGCTTGTTTAAGCTGCTTTGGATTACATCCCTTCCTTCTGCTGCGTCAACTGTACCACTCAGTTTGGTGTCATCTGAAACCCTGCTGAGGGTGTACTCAGTCCTAATGTCTGTGTCATTGATAGTGATGTTAAGGAACACCAGTCCCAAGATAGACCTTCAGGGACACCACTCATCACCAGCCTCCACCTGGTCATAGAGCTGTTGACCACATCTCTGTGTTTGTGGCCATCCAGCCAAATCCTTATCCACTGAATGGTCCATCCTTCAAATCCATCTCTCTCCAGTTTGGAGACCAGGATGTCATTTGGGACTGTGTCAAAAGCCTTACAGAAATCCAGGTTGATGGCATTGGTCAGTTTTCCCTTGTCTACTGATACAGTCACTCCATTATAGAAGGCCACCAGATTGGTCAGGCAAGATTTGCCCTTGATGAAGCCATGCTGGCTGTCTCAGATCACCTCCTTGTCCTGCATGTGCCTTGACATTGCTTCAAGGAGAATCTGTTCCATGATTTTCCAGGCACAGAAATGAGGCTTACTGGTCTGTAGTTCCCTGGGTCTTCCTTTCTACCCTTTTTAAAAATGGGAGTAATGTTTCCCTTTTTCCAGTCACTGGGGGCTTCACCTGACTGCCATGACTTTTCAAATATGATGGAGAGAGGCTTGGCAACTACATCAGCCACTTCCCTCCTGACCCTGGGATGAATGTTATCAGGCCCCATGGACCTGTTCATTTTCACGGAAATGTTCATTTTCATCGGGTGGTCTTGAAACAGCTCTTTGCTTACGGTGAGAAGAACTTTGCTCCTCCAGCCCCATCCAGTGGTTCAGGGACTTCCAAGACATGAGAAGCCTGACTGACAGTGAAGACTGAGGCAAAGAATTTGTTGACTGCCTCAGCCTTCTCCATGTCTGTCATTATTGGTTCCCCTTTCTCATTTATCAGAGGGGTTATGATTTCCTTGGCCCTTCTTTTCTGGCCAATACAGCTATAGAATCCCATCTTGGTATTTTTAGCATCCCTTGCCAAGCTCAGTTCCACTTGTGCCTTGGCTTTCCTGATCCCATCCCTGCACATACAAACAGCATCCCTGTACTCTTTCCAGGCCACATATCCCTACTTCCACTGCCTGTGCATTTCCTTCTTGTGCCTGAGGTCGACCAGCAGGTCCTTGTTCAGCCATGTCTGTTTCCTGCCTTTCCTGTCTTATTTCTTACACATGGGGATGAAGAGCTCTTGTTCTCTAACAAAAGCATCCTTAAAGTGTTGACAACGCTGATGAGTTCCTTTGTCCCTAAAGACAGTGTCCCAGTGTGTCCCATCCACTAATTCTTTAAACAGCTGGAATTTAACTCTTTGAAAATTCTGGGTCCTGACTGCTCTTCAACAGGCCCATATTCCTTGAGATCACATGCTCAACCAGGACGTGGTCACTGCAGCCCAGACTGCCTCCAATCTTAATCTCTTTAATGAGGTCACTTAATGAGTCAACACCAGTAGCACTTCTCTTCTGGTTGTTTTTTCTAATATTTGGACGAGGAGGTTATCCTCAATGCACTCCAGGAGTCTCCTGGATTGCTCACAGCCTGCTGTGTACCTTTTCCAGCAGATGTCAAGGTCATTGAAGTCCTTGACTGCAGTATTCCAGTTGTGCGACTCATCCCACCACCTTTCCATTATATCAGATAGGTCATAGTTTTCTAATTTTACTGTGGCTTTCCAACCGTCTCCTTGTTTTCCATGCTGCATGCATCAGTGTAGAGGCACTTCAGCTGGGCTACCAACCACATCACCTTTTCAAAGGAGCTTTCCCTAATTCCTTTGAAACAATTCACAGGTATTTTCCCGTTGCTTCCTAAAATACTGCTGTTCCCTGATTCTTTTCTATCACTCAGAGGTACATCCCCTTCCCCTGCTGAACCTAGTAGAAAGCTCTGTTAATCCACATTTGGACCCAAATCCTCAGTATACTTGATGCCTCATTCTTTCAAAAATCTTGTTAGAAGCAATATAAATAGAAAGATCCAAAAATGTGACTCACAACTCCATGCACAAGTTTTTAGTTACCTTTTCCTTTTTCTTTTCAGCAGAGGAAGTTCTTAGTCTGCAAAGGTCTGCTTATAAGTGTTTTGATCTTGTTAGTGCAGAAACACTTGGTCCCTGAGCCTTGTCAGCATTCAAAAATAAACTTTTTTTTTCTTCTTTCTACCACCTTGTTCCTCAGAAACCATGTCCCGTGAGTTCTGGTCTAGCAGCCAGAGGTCAAATGAGTGTTTTTCACTCATCTGAAGCAAACCTGTAGAGCTGGTCTTCACACACAATACATTAGTGACCACTTCTCTGTTCTTTCTCTCCGTCTCTTCTTTCTCTCCACCTTCCTCTGTTGGACCAAGTGAAATGAACATGACTGTCTAGCTGGGGAATAAAGTGAAAGACTTGAGTTCCAGTTTTTTGCTCTTTCAGATGGAAAAAAAATACATATATTGTATTAAAAGTATTACAGAAATATTAATATTTACACCCTAAGCTTGGAAGTAGGGCTGCTGTTTCAGGAAACTTAATCACCTGAGGCAGTTCATAAACTTGTGACATTTGCTTTTAAGATCAGAATAATGTGGAATGCCTTATTGCTTCTTAGTCATTCACTTTTCTCTGTGATAACTCATTTCGGAGGAGATTTATTCATTAAGCTTACTGATTTTAAGCTTTTGTTGTTGTTGTTTTGTTTGTTGTTTGTTTTCTTTTGTTTTGTGTTCTGAACAGTAATTGCTGGTGGCCTTATTGCAGTGAACTGTCATCCATGTGTTGGTTTTGGTGCCTGTTTTGTGTGGGATTGCTCTTTTCATGAGTACAAATACACTTTCAGACAATTTCTGGTTTTGGCAGTTATCTACAAATAACAGAGAAATCATGTCAAACTCATTTCACTGGATGAAGAAGAGATGATTGTTGTAGTTAGCCTTTTCTTGTTTGTTAGTTAATTCACAGAATGCATTCAGAGCAACTACTTTCACTTTCACTTTTTTTTTTTTTTTTTTTCTTTCCACAGAATCAAAAAATAAATAGCATTGAACATTTTTTAAAATGCAACATCGTCCCGCAGCTGGGAAGTATCTTCTATTCACTATCAATAATTTTATATATCTCTGTTCTACTAGACTACAAAAAGGTTGATTGTAATGCTGCTTTCAACTACAGATGATTGGAAGAAATAGCTGTGAGAATTATAGCCAGAGCATGTTCATCACGTATGATGTTTATGCAACTTAGAAATAGAGTGGGTCTTCAAAATAGTTCAGGTGTGGCTTATCTCTACTGTTCTTGAAGTCCTGTTCAACTTTCTTCTCACTGGAAGACACTGTCCCAGTTATGAGTATCTGCAGGAATACACACCAGATTTTACTAATCCAGAAATTATGAATTACCTATCTGGGACTGAACTAAGGCAAATCATACACAAGCCTTCCTTGAATAGCTCCAGCTTGCTTCATCATTAGTGAAGCAATGGTAATGCCAAATCATGAGGAACCAAGATTACAGAGCCTCTGAAGAGGGTGAATATGGAGTCACTGGAGAAGACAGAAATGACTGAGGAAATAATACTACGCTTGCACTTTAACACCTGTAGGCAGCTGAGCCCCACACAGTTGCTCACTTGTTACACAGTGGGATGAGGGAGAGGTAATAGTAAGAAATGGAAAGGTAATAGTGAGAAATCTTGTGGGTCAAGGCAAAGAAATTAATAGGTAAAAGAAAAGTGGCACATGCAAGCAAAACAAATTCACTAGTTCCCATGAGTAGGCAGGTATTTAGCCATTTCCAGGAGAGCAGGGCTTCATCATGTGTAAATGTAACTTGTGAAGAAAAATGCCATAACTCCAAATATTCCTCCTCCATCCTTCTTCTTTCTGCCAACTTTTACTGCTATGAATAATGTCATATGGAATATCCTACTGGTCAATTAGAGTCAGCTGTCCCAGCTCTGTCCCCTCTCAACCTCTTGTGCAGTCCCAGCCTTCTCACAGGTGGGGTAGGATGAGAAATGGAAAAGTCCTTTACTCAGTGTAAGCTCTGATCAGCAATGACTAAAACATCAGTGTTTGTCATAGAATCATAGAATGCCTTGGGTTGGAAGGGACCTCAAAGATCGTCTAGTTCCAACCCACCTGCCTTGGGCAGAGAAACCATTGAGGTTGCTCAAGTTGCTCAGGGCCTCAAAAACCGAAACACAACACCATACAAGCCACTACTGAGGAAATTAACTCTGTCACATACAAGACTAAAACATGGATGTATGAACATAGACACAGAGAAGTTTGTTAGTGGTATTAAATGTCTTGAGATAACAAATTAGTGCACATATTCTGTGTGTATGCTCTGGATAACGTAATGGGGAAATTGCTTTTGTGAGTTGTAGATGGTTTTCCAGCCTCCTCCTTATACCAGTGTACATAACCTCTGCGCTTGCCAATCTGAACTGCATATCTTGCAGTTATTACTTTGAGAACAGGTGGTCTTTTACTAGATTTGTACAGTTCCCCTAATAAGGGTCTTCAATAGAAGAATATTAATGAGTTTCTAAATAAAAATAATACCTATCTGTGATAAAGACAAAAGGATATTTTTAAGTATTAGCTAACCCAACTGAATATTTACTGGTGGAAATACTATTTACAGAGGAATACTGACTATGCTATTTGAGTCATATGCAGATTAAAATTCCTGAGAGTTGCTGCTGTCAGTTGCCATACCTCCCAACCCTTTGCACATCACAGATGAAGAAATCCTAACTCTCTTTTTACCTTACTGGTATGGGAGGGCTCTGTTTTCTACGTTCACTTTTTCTTCTTGCAAAATTTGCAAGGATTCATACTTGTATTCTCTAATATTAGAAGCTCCCACGGGTAGTTACATTTGAATTAATAGTCTGTCTTTCAGAAGTGCTAAGTGTACCTGCAGTTAGGGATCAAATATTAAGAAAAATAAATAAATAAATAAATAAATAAATAAATAAAATCTATTGAAGTAAGGGTCTCCAGGAAACTTATTTTTCATTACCGGCAATAGTTTAATATACAGATGTTGATTGTCTTTAGAATCAACTGTGTTCAGCACCAGCCATCATTTTTCTGATTTTTTTTTCAGTCTCAAGACTGCTTTATCTACCTATCTATCTATCTATCTATAAAACTTCACACACTTTCCTGGGGCTCAGTGAAGTGATGAATTTCTTTCTTTTCAAAGTAAATCTATGTCCACAATTATATATTGTTACAGCTAGAAGTCCAGATCTAAAAGGACAATGCACTATACATTAAGGAAAAAATCGTATATGCAAGTCTCATTTGTGACATTTGTAGAATTTCTGTTCAAACTAAGGCTGTGCATCATTGCTTGTAGCAAATTAAATTTAGATGAGTTTTAGTGAGAATAACTGGACTGTGAATGTTACCCATTACGCAAAAAAGTGTAAATGCAGCAAAAATGAAACCAAATAATGTAAAATCCAAACATAATTTATGGGCTAACTCTTATGCAGCTGGTGACTGAGTTCAGTTTGAAATGTTTGAGGGAGGAACCTCAGGGGGAAGATTTTTGTGCTTTGCTTGTAGCATGAGCCCACAGAGTGGGAACATCAGCACTTTCCAGTTTCATGTACTGAGAAAATCCTCACACCATCCTCCATGTGCCAAGGTAAAAGCTGTCTGTGCCCTTTCAGTTTATCAAGAACTGCAGCATCATTCTTTTAAGTGGTTGAAGTGGCTATAAGTAATTGGTTCTACCTTTAACTTATGTATCTCTAATTCTGTATCACAATATAACTTCCTATCAAAGAAAAAAAAAGAAAGGTATCCAAGTTGGCATAGTCCTTGAAAAGCCTCTCATTCACACTTTTCATGTTTTAGATTTAACAAAATAATCATTATTCTACAATGTCCTGTTCCTGCAAAATTCATTTTAAAGATTGTTTTTGGATTTTATTTATTTATGTATGTATTTATTTATTTATTTATTTATTTTTATCTGCTGTTGTAGAGATTGAAAAATGTCAGCCCCAGGCATTCTTGATCTTATACTCTTTGCAAGCATTGTACCCATCTCCTGGCCATATAATATACTTATAAGCAAGGTCAGGATAGCATGATCTTGTGTAATTATAAATAAATTGCAAACGTCAGGTTTGGTGCCTTTCTCTAAATTAAAGATGGACTGATCAGGTTTTGGGTTACAAGTGTATTAATGAGCCTGTATTTCTTCTCCTCCTCTATTTATTGCTTTAAAATTAGGCCCCATGAAGAAACCTTTAGGAGAAATAAAAATTGTGTGCATATACTATAGGAAAAACTTTAATTTAATGCTTTCATTTAATTCAGTGCAGGGATTTGAAAACCTTCAGAGTACTCACTTTTACCCCAGTATGTTGAGAGAATTATTAGATTTTTCAAACCATATTCTCAAGCAGAAGATAGATGATTTTTTTTCCACCTTCAATGCTGTCCTGGTTTCAGTTAGCACAGAATTAATTTTCTTCCTAGTAGCTGGTGGAATGCTGTGTTTTGGCTTAGAATGAGAAGAGTGCTGATAACACCCCGATGCTTTAATTGTTGCAGAGCAGTGCTTATACTAAGCCAAGGACATCTCAGCCTTTGCTCTGTCCTGCCAACGGGCAGGCTGGGGGGTGCAGTAAGAGCTGGGAGGGGACAGACCCAGGACAGGTGACCCAAACTAGCCAAAGGGGTATTCCATACCATCTGACGTCATGCTAAACAATATATAGGGGTGGCTAGCCGGGGGGAGGGGGCCGGACTGCTCGGGGTTAGGCTGGGCATCGGTCAGCGGGTGGTGAGCAATTGCATTGTGCATCACTTGTTTGTACATACTATTATTACTTTCGTATTATCACCATTGTATCATCATTATTATTATTGTTATTATTATTTTTGTTATTTTTTTTTCCTGTCTTATTAAACTGTCTTTATCTCAACTCACGGGCTTCACTTTCCATTTCTCTCCCCCGTCCCAGAGAGGGAGGGGGGGAGGGTGAGCGAACGGCTGCGTGGTGTTTAGCTGCCGGTCGGGTTAAACCACGACAGTCTTTTTGGCGCCCAACGTGGGGCCCGAAAGGTTGAGATAACGGCAGATCTGATCAGAGTGTGTTAAACTAAAATTGGTGGAAGGATTAGACCTGCTTAATAGTCACTTGTCATGATGCTGATTGCTTTAATCACAACTCTGCTGCGCCTGTTTTCCAAATTGAGTATTATAGTACATTATTTTCCGTATTTGCTCTCTGTAGTGTTGTTTCTCCTCTCCGGGCCCTGGTTTCAGACCATTATGGTACTAAGTGTTATAGCAATGGCTTATGAGACGATAAGATATCTGGTCATGACTCTAACTTGGTATTTATACTCAGTAACATCGTGGACTCTGTACTTTGGAAACGGCATCTTGGGAACTATTAGCAATTATACCTATTGTTTTTCTCCATTAGAGAGTCAATCTGTGGAGGGGAAAGGGGAGGATATTTTTCCTTACTTGCTTACTCTCCCTTTCTCCTTCACCACCCCTGTATCCTCCTGGGTCACTCTGCCTTCCTCCTTCACCACCCTCTTATCCCCTGAGCTTGTCACAATAGCTCTCCAAGATATTGAATATTTCTGGAATACTCAGAATACCATAGTCTTGTTGTTCTGCCTCATGAATGCACTTCAGATTCTGCTTAAAGTTAAACAACTACTTATGAAGCTCATCCGGAGATCTGCCCGGAGGCAGTATAGTTGTGGGTGGCAGGGAGTATGGGTGGATATGGGCAGGCATCTAGAGCAGTTGGCACCCCCAGTGTGTTGGAAATTCACCCCTGAACAATGGCAAAATCCTCAAAAACTGGCAGAATGCTTGAAAAAAAGGTGTAATGATTCTGGCAGTTCCAAAGTAACACAAATCATTGTAACGTGCTGGGGCCTGGCTCATGCCTATCGAGCTGCCATTGATACTGCTGTCAACTTAGTGACAGACCCTGCGGCCACTCCAAACCCTGTGACAGATCCAACGGCCACTGTGACCCCTACGGTGGATTCTGCAGCCGCTCCAGTCCCAGCTCCTGCAGCCGCTCCAGTCCCAGCTCCTGCAGCCGCTCCAGTCCCAGCTCCTGCAGCCGCTCCAGTCCCAGCTCCTGCAGCCGCTCCAGTCCCAGCTCCTGCAGCCGTTCCAGTCCCAGCTCCTGCAGCCGCTCCAGTCCCAGCTCCTGCAGCCGCTCCAGTCCCAGCTCCTGCAGCCGCTCCAGTCCCAGCTCCTGCAGCCGCTCCAGTCCCAGCTCCTGCAGCCGCTCCAGTCCCAGTTCCTGCAACTGCTCCAGTCCCAGCTCCTGAAGCTGCTCCAGCTCCAGCTCCTGAAGCCGCTCCAGCTCCAGCTCCTGCAGCTGCTCCAGTCCCAGTTCCTGCAGTCGCTCCAGTTCCAGCTCCGTCCGCTACTCCAGTCCCAGTTCCTGCAACTGCTCCAGCTCCAGCTCCTGAAGCCGCTCCAGCTCCAGCTCCTACTGCTGCTCCAGTCCCAGCTCCTGCAACTGCTCCAGCTCCAGCTCCTGTAGCCGCTACAGCTCCGGTTCCTGCAACTGCTCCAGCTCCTGTAGCCGCTCCAGCTCCTGTGGCCGTGTCAGAGAAACGAGCTGTAGCAGTGCAAGTTGACCCTGCAGAGGGCATTCCAACCCCTGTGGCAGACCCTGTAACAAAGTCAGAGAAACGAGCAGTAGCAGTGCAAGCTGCCCCTGTAGAGAAGGTGAAAATATGGTATAGAAATTCAAGTCGTTTAGAACGCAGAGAGTCTTCTGCCAATCCAGGTAAGGCTTCTGCCAAAACTAAGTATAGAGATGACGAAGATGATGACGACGCTGGGCCGTCAAGGATTCAGGAGGAGGAAGATGAGGATGCCGAAAGAGCAACAGTAACTACCCGAAGCCTAAACGAGCGCGAGCTACGAGATGTGCGAAAAGATTTTGGTCGCTGTATAGGTGAGCAGCTTGTCACCTGGCTGCTCCGGTGCTGGGACTCTGGAGCCAATTGTGTGGAATTAGACGGCAGGGAAGCCAAGCGGCTGGGATCCCTTGCTCGAGACGCCGGCATTGACAAAGCAATTGCAGATGGAGCACGACCCACCAGCCTCTGGAGGCGTCTCCTCTCAGCTGTGAGGGAAAGGTATCCCTTCAAGGAAGATATTTTATGTCTACCAGGCAAGTGGACCACTATGGAGAAGGGAATCCAGTACCTGAGGGAATTAGCCGTACGGGAAGTGATTTATGAGGATCCAGACCTCAAACAAACATCCACAGATCCAGATGAAGTCAAGTGTACACGACCCATGTGGCGGAAGTTTGTACGGAGTGCACCATCATCATATGCCAGCTCATTGGCAATAATGGCCTGGAAAGAGGATGAGGAACCCACAGTGGGTGAAGCGGCTAAACAACTCCGGCAGTACGAAGAAAGTCTCTCCTCTTCCTTACAGGCCTGCGTCTCAGCTGTGGAGAAACTTTCTGAAAAGGTTCACCAACTTGAAGAGAATCTATTGTCCTCCCCACCTGAACCAACCAGTGCCCACCGACCAAAGGAGAACACTTGGGAGAAACTTTCTGAAAAGGTTCACCAACTTGAAGAGAGATTATTCTCCTTCGCACCTGTACAAAGCAGTGTCTCAGCTGTCAGGGGTAGGCGTTCACCCACACAAGGAAGACGATATGGTGGGTACTCACCCCGTGCCACCCTGTGGTTTTACTTACGAGACCATGGAGAGGACATGAGAAAGTGGGATGGAAAATCTACCGCGACCCTAGAGGCACGGGTACGTGAGTTGCAAAAGAAAACAATCAGGAAAAAGGGATTCTCCGAAAAGTTTGCTGCTCCAACTTCCAGCAGACAGTCCTTCAAACACAGAAACGAGGAAGATTCTGACCAGGATTAGGGGGGCCCTGCCTCCAGCCAGGGGGAGGAAAGGGACAATCGAGTTTATTGGACTGTGTGGATTCGATGGCCTGGCACATCACGCGCACAGAAGTATAAGGCTTTAGTAGACACCGGTGCACAATGTACTATAATGCCATCGAGCTATAAAGGACCAGAGCCCATCTATATTTGTGGAGTGACAGGGGGATCTCAGCAGTTGACTGTATTGGAGGCTGAAGTGAGTCTGACTGGGAATGAGTGGGAAAAGCACCGCATTGTGACTGGTCCGGATGCTCCATGTATCCTTGGCATAGACTATCTTAGAAGAGGATACTGCAAGGACCCAAAAGGGTTCCGGTGGGCTTTTGGTATTGCTGCCTTAGAGACAGAGGGCATTAAACAATTATCTACCTTGCCTGGTCTCTCAGAGGACCCCTCTGTTGTGGGGTTGCTGAGGGTCGAAGAACAGCAAGTGCCAATTGCTACCACAACTGTGCACCGGCGGCAATATCACACCAACCGAGACTCCCTGATTCCCATCCATAAGCTAATTCGTCAATTGGAGAGCCAAGGAGTGATCAGCAAGACTCATTCACCTTTCAATAGTCCCATATGGCCAGTGCGAAAGTCTAATGGCGAGTGGAGACTAACAGTGGACTATCGCGGCCTGAACGAAGTGACGCCACCACTGAGTGCTGCAGTGCCGGACATGCTGGAACTTCAGTATGAACTTGAATCGAAGGCAGCCAAGTGGTACGCCACAATTGATATCGCTAATGCATTTTTCTCCATCCCTCTAGCAGCAGAGTGCAGGCCACAATTTGCCTTCACTTGGAGGGGAGTCCAATATACTTGGAATAGGCTGCCCCAGGGGTGGAAACACAGCCCTACCATTTGCCATGGGCTGATCCAGTCTGCACTAGAGCAGGGGGAAGCTCCTGAACACCTGCAGTACATCGATGACATTATTGTGTGGGGTGACACAGCAGAGGAAGTTTTCGAGAAAGGGAAGAAAATAGTCCAAATCCTTCTGAAAGCCGGTTTTGCCATAAAACAAAATAAAGTCAAAGGACCTGCACGGGAGATCCAGTTTTTAGGAATAAAATGGCAAGATGGACGTCGTCAAATCCCAATGGATGTGATCAACAAAATAACAGCTATGTCTCCACCAACTAACAAAAAAGAAACACAGACTTTCCTAGGTGTTGTGGGGTTTTGGAGAATGCACATCCCAAATTACAGTCTGATTGTAAACCCACTCTACCAAGTAACTCGTAAGAAGAATGAGTTTGAATGGGGCCCTGAACAACGACAAGCCTTTGAACAAATCAAGCAGGAAATAGTCCATGCAGTAGCCCTTGGGCCAGTTCGAACAGGACCAGATGTAAAGAATGTGCTCTACACTGCAGCCGGGGAGAACGGCCCCACCTGGAGCCTCTGGCAGAAAGAACCTGGGGAAACTCGAGGTCGGCCTCTGGGGTTTTGGAGTCGGGGATACAGAGGATCTGAGGCCCGCTATACTCCAACTGAAAAGGAGATATTGGCAGCATATGAAGGAGTTCGATCTGCTTCGGAGGTGGTCGGTACTGAAGCGCAGCTCCTCCTAGCACCCCGATTACCGGTACTAGGCTGGATGTTCAAGGGAAGGGTCCCCTCTACGCATCATGCAACTGATGCTACATGGAGCAAGTGGGTTGCACTGATTACTCAGCGGGCTCGAATAGGAAACCCCAGTCGCCCAGGAATATTGGAAGTGATCATGGACTGGCCAGAAGGCAAATACTTTGGGATATCATCAGAGGAGGAGGTGGGTCGTGCTGAAGAAGCCCCACTGTACAACCAGTTGCCAGAGAATGAAAAGAAATATGCCCTGTTCACTGATGGGTCCTGTCGTATTGTGGGGAAGCATCGGAGATGGAAGGCTGCTGTATGGAGTCCTACGCGACGAGTTGCAGAAGCTGCTGAGGGAGAAGGTGAATCGAGTCAGTTTGCAGAAGTGAAAGCCATTCAGCTGGCTTTAGACATTGCTGAACGAGAAAAATGGCCAGTTCTCTATCTCTACACCGATTCATGGATGGTAGCAAATGCCCTGTGGGGATGGTTACAGCAATGGAAGCAAAACAACTGGCAGCGTAGGGGCAAACCCATCTGGGCTGCTGCATTGTGGCAAGATATTGCTGCTCGGGTAGAGAACCTGGCTGTGAAAGTACGTCACGTAGATGCTCATGTGCCCAAGAATAGGGCTACTGAAGAACATCAGAACAACCAGCAGGTGGATCAGGCTGCTAAGATTGAAGTAGCTCAGGTGGATCTGGATTGGCAGCATAAAGGTGAATTATTTATAGCCCGATGGGCCCATGACACCTCAGGCCATCAAGGTAGAGATGCAACATACAGATGGGCTCGTGATCGAGGGGTGGACTTGACCATGGACGCTATAGCACAGGTTATTCATGACTGTGAAACATGTGCTGCAATCAAGCAAGCCAAACGGTCAAAGCCTCTTTGGTATGGAGGACGATGGCTGAAATATAAATATGGAGAGGCCTGGCAGATTGATTACATCACACTCCCTCAAACTCGCAATGGCAAGCGCCACGTACTTACAATGGTGGAAGCAACCACCGGATGGCTGGAAACATATCCTGTGCCTCATGCTACCGCCCGGAACACCATCCTGGGCCTTGAAAAGCAAGTCCTATGGCGACATGGCACCCCAGAAAGAATAGAATCAGACAATGGGACTCACTTCCGAAACAACCTTATAGACACTTGGGCCAAAGAACATGGTATTGAATGGGTGTATCACATCCCCTATCATGCACCAGCCTCCGGGAAAGTTGAACGATACAATGGCCTGTTAAAGACTACCTTGAAAGCAATGGGCGCTGGGACGTTCAAAAACTGGGATACGCATTTGGCAAAGGCCACCTGGTTAGTCAATACTAGGGGATCTACCAACCGAGCTGGACCTGCCCAATCAAACCTGTTACGTACTGTAGATGGGGATAAAGTTCCTGTAGTGCATGTAAAAAATATGCTGGGTAAAACAGTCTGGGCTACTCCTGCCTCAGGAAAAGGCAAACCTATTCGTGGAATTGTTTTCGCTCAGGGACCTGGATATACTTGGTGGGTGATGCAAAAGAACGGAGAGGTCCGGTGTGTACCTCAAGGAGATTTAATACTGGGTGAGAATAGCCCATGAACTGAATTGCACCATGTTAAATAGTATATTATACTGTATGTTATCACTACCATGATTACTATAGGTGACTAATTAGAATGTATGGAAAAGAGTGTAACCTGAGCATGACATAAATGGTATGGAATAAGGGGTGGATAGATGTCCTGGTTTCAGTTAGCACAGAATTAATTTTCTTCCTAGTAGCTGGTGGAATGCTGTGTTTTGGCTTAGAATGAGAAGAGTGCTGATAACACCCCGATGCTTTAATTGTTGCAGAGCAGTGCTTATACTAAGCCAAGGACATCTCAGCCTTTGCTCTGTCCTGCCAACGGGCAGGCTGGGGGGTGCAGTAAGAGCTGGGAGGGGACAGACCCAGGACAGGTGACCCAAACTAGCCAAAGGGGTATTCCATACCATCTGACGTCATGCTAAACAATATATAGGGGTGGCTAGCCGGGGGGAGGGGGCCGGACTGCTCGGGGTTAGGCTGGGCATCGGTCAGCGGGTGGTGAGCAATTGCATTGTGCATCACTTGTTTGTACATACTATTATTACTTTCGTATTATCACCATTGTATCATCATTATTATTATTGTTATTATTATTTTTGTTATTTTTTTTTCCTGTCTTATTAAACTGTCTTTATCTCAACTCACGGGCTTCACTTTCCATTTCTCTCCCCCGTCCCAGAGAGGGAGGGGGGGAGGGTGAGCGAACGGCTGCGTGGTGTTTAGCTGCCGGTCGGGTTAAACCACGACAAATGCTGAAACATCAGTAATTAAAAACTTAAACTGTTGTGGGTCCAGTGTTCAAAGGTACTTTTAGCTTCTGTGTGTGATGAATATACTTATTTTTCCATCTCACAGAGTGCAAGATTCGCTGTCTGAGTAAACACATCTCTGTATGTCAACAGCAATCACATTCACGTTAGTCTATAAGTGTCTCCTTTTCTTGTCTTCTGTCTGTATCTGTTTCAACAGTTTCCACTGGATAAAGATGTAATCCATTTCTGCAGGTTGAATAATCCTTAGAAGTTGGAATGGTCCAAGGAAACAGTGCACTGCTTATTTGACTGATCTCTTCAAATAAAAGTCAAAGCTGTAGGTTGCTGTATAAGAAAAAGGTGCACAGAGGTTGAGTTTTGTAGCCAGAACACCTTTTCCCTTGTAGCAAGGTGTTCTGTCCTGGCGATGAAACAAGCAGAGGCTAAACTAATTAACTAACCAGCAGTGATCTACAGTCTCAGCACCTCGCATTCCTGGAGATTTATCCCATTTTGAATTCATTGCCATTTCCCTCCAGGGAAATAAAGATTGCTGCCTATTAAAGATGGGGACAGAAAAAGGCACCTTCACTGGAGACAGCCTGTACCAGAAAATAATACTGTAATCATTCCCTCCAATCAGCTGAAAAGGATTAAATCTTCTGCTTCTAAAGTAATGTTCCAATTGAGCCTTGGGGAAGAATAATTCATGATTAGGGAGAAGGCTGGTCTAGCAAATGTGAACATTATGTCCATTACTTAAACACACTTCCTGGGCTGACTGCTAATGTACCCAGGGGACCTTGCAGCAGCAGCAACTGATAGGAGCAATGAAATAGGCCGACAAGGACAAGAAGTATTATCATCTGCATTCAACAGCACTACATAGACTTTACCACTGTTAAATCACTGCCTTTGGTAAATAGCCCAGATAACTCATTTTAATAGAAGAATTCTTCTCTTCTTTATGTGTATTAAACAACAGACTCTTATGAGCTGTGGCAGTGTATTGATTCCTGGGAAAGGCAGTGTGAATACCAATTCTGTAATTTATGCTGTTTTGTGGCTCTGGCTGTATTTGTTATGCATAGTGTATTAAACATTCAATAGCTCAATTTAATCTTTGCAGCCAAATTGCGCAGCACATCATGCCAGATAGTGGTTGTTTCATATACACAGCCCATCTGCTTCCTGTTCTATAATTCATTCAGCAGGCAAAGTTTCTTGCAGCCTCAGGCTACCACATATATATGTGTGGTATATATACGTGGTGTTTATATTTATGTATGTACTGCTGGTGTACATATACACACTTACCTTACAATATTAGAAGTGTTTGACGCTTTTTCTGATGTTACTCTTCAATTGTATGTGTTACTAGAGTCATCCTCATCAGGTGTCATCCTGATTTTAAGGGAATTTTAGGGATAGTATTCCCATCTTCAGCTCTTTTGGTAATTTCAGAAGCTACTGGTAACTCAGAGTAGGAAAAGGTAAATGAAAACAAAGCACTCTTTTAGTCAGGGAAAAATAGCGTTTTCCAAATAGCTCCTGGGGTACACTAGTTGTAAGGATACGACTGTTCTGTAGTCTTAACCTGTGCTCTTACTGTTCTGTTTCAGAAGTCCTATTTACTTTGTGAGTATCCATTGTGTACACATGAAGTGCACATATGAAATGTGCACTTCTCAGAAAAATTGATTTGAATTTGTTTAAATGCTGCAGCTGGGGCAATAGGCTGCAGCCTGATCCAGGGAGGCTTTGCTGCTGGGCATGAAATCACAGCTGGTAGCTATCTGTGCAGGACATGTCTCTCAGCACCCCTGCAGAGGAATCGATACCAGAGGTTTCTCACTCAGCTTTCAGGTGCTATGTGTTGGGAAGCCTTGGTGAGCTGCGGGCTGTTAACAATCACTGGTAGGTAGAAAGAATTCTTCCAACATTAAAGATGTCTTTCAAATTTTCATTATTTTCTTCTGTTTCTTGTTGCAACCACCTGTTCAAATTACTTCTCTCTAGAAGCTTACAGTTTGTGGCATCTATTGGAAACTGATTATGGTTCTCTGGTGTGGAGAGGCTATGTTTAGGCATACCTCTCTGTTTAAGGCAACTGCTGTCAATTGCCCCTGAATTAACTGCCTTGGGGTTTTTAACTGCACTGTTAGGGGCTGAAAAAATCTTTAATTGTTGAGAAGAACTGGAAATGAAGATAGGTAATGCTAACAGAGGGTAGTGGAGTTGCTTGCCTGTGGTCCTGCAGCAGAACTAGGAGATGAATTAATGAAGGGATTTCCTCTTCCTGCCCTTCTACCACAAAGAGCAAGATAAAAGCATATCAGCACACCCTATAAAAAATGTGACAGTGTCTACTGGTTGTTTGTTAACAAGATGTTTTTTATTGCAGGGATATGGTTCAGAAAAGGCACACCTCAGCTGTGTTATGAGCCTAGATGATCAGATGTATCCTTAAATTTGTGCTTAGCAACAAAAAGAGTTGGTCAGATTTTATAAAAGATTTTGTGCTTGTGCCACTTTGAGCACAAGTGAGACATGCTCTGCTTCTTTCTTACTTTTCACTGGGCTGACAGTGCACCTTATGGTAATAAATACTGAACTAATTTTCCTTTGTTAGAAGCTGTTCAACTGAAGTAGCAGAATGCAAGCACAAGACCCATACTTTTAAAATCAATAAAACCAGAAATAGCACTTTCTCAGTCACTCAGATTAAGGACTGCAGGAATGGAAAACTAAGAGAAAAAGAGTGTGACCTGTGAAAAATGATCTAGTTTGCTGAACTTATTTCTTATGGTAAAAACAAATATATTAATGATATCCCCCACATAGTGTGGAAAACTCCGTTATGACGTGTCTGAATGGATAAGATGCAACGGAAAATGACCCTACTAAAGACAGATGGGGAAAAGAGGTAAATTGGTAAGATTTAGGAACATAAACCAGGCCTTTCAGCCCCTGTACTTGCTGCTGTTGCTTTCTCCTTCCATTATGATCCACACTAATGTGGCAGCTGCACAATTGTTCATTTCAAAACCAAAAATGCATTTTTAGCTTTTCATTCTAACAATGAGGTGCAATACTAACAATTTCTATATTCCTTTCAATCATACCTATTTTATAGTAGCATGTGTTCAGAAATTGTACTGCTGAGGTCGAACATTTTCATAGGAAATCTATGCGTGATTCAGTTTAACTACTTCAGAAATGGGTACTGGTTTCTGTCTATATCACTAAGTTCCTTCAGAGTGCCTAATAGCAGTTATTTATTCATTGCAGTCAGGCTTGTCTGTCATAGACCCAGCTGTGCCAAATTAGCTCTTACAACTTTGCAAATGCTATTTTAAAGAGTATTTCCTGATGCTATTAAGATTTTTTTCTTTATGCAACTTTCCAGCTAGGCACAGAGATACAAATGGGAAAAGATCTGGTGATTATTCTCATAAAAATAAAAAAGTATACATAAAAATCTGATTTTAAAACTGACATGACTACTTACATATTTTTCATACGGTATGTGATAAAGTCTTTATGATTCTTGACACTGTATCACAAGATCAAAGAAACTTTGATTGTGAACTTTTTTTTTTTTTTTTTTTTTTTTTTTTACGTTGTTTCTTAGTTTACTTTATAATAGCATAAAATTAATTTCAAGTTGACTTATTTGCTGATTCCAGTTGTTGCAGACTTGGGTGCGTGGTCTAAATGGTGGACTATGATACGATATGACAAGTATTCCCAGGATCTTTGGAAATATATGATTTAAAGGTGGTCTAAGAGTAAAATGAAGTTGCTTGAAACATATTTCATGTCCTGGCTGTATCAGATTGAGACACTACTCAGATTATGTCAGAAGAAGTATTTTGCAAGATGAGTAAAGATTTTCGTTAAGGTACATATTTAGTGGCCTAACATGTCACCCAGCTAGTACTATTCCTAATTTAAGTTCTGGTATCACTTAATTGTTTTCCTAGTATAGGGCTTTTCTCTTTTACCCTCTGGAAGAAGGGCATACCAGCATCCCAGTTTTCCACAGGGGAAAAAAATAAATAAATAAATAAATAAATAAATAAATAAATATATATATATATATATATATATATTAGTGGTGCCATGACTAGTTTTCCTATATTCAACTAATCTACTTCTATTGGCTTAACAGAAATTGTGAGTTTGTTTGAACTAATGACCAGAAAGGGAAAAGAAAGCATTCTTTGTGTCTGGTTACATTTACAGGAGGCAGGTGCATCTCACTGGCAGCGGTACCTGAAGTGTGTGTTTGATAGCACTATTGCTCTATGCTATGCAGTGCAGTGCTCACCATGCCTGTGTCTGACCTAAGGCGTGAAAGCTCCAAGTACTTAAGTAACAGAGGGTAGTACTGAATAATCCTGTGCCTGCAGATGGCAATGCTTTTGTTAACTTCTCTGGGCTGAGATTTGATACCGTTGTTTGATAGCCTTCTCTAATTGTTTCTTCCTCAATTAGAGACTCTTAGAAATGTAGCAAAAGTGTCTTCTTTTTTTTTTTTTTTTTTTTTTTAATGTTCACTCTTGTAGCCAAATTGGTGGTTTAACTGAGCTTAGATAAAGTCCAAACCTTTGGCCATTAGTATTTGGGGAACTTATTAATGTTTACAAATATCTTAAGTGTGGGAGACAGAGGGATTTGGTCAACCTCTTTTCAGCGGTTTGTGGGGCAGGACAAGTGGCAATGGCCACAAAATGGAGTACTGGAAGTTCCATACCAACATGTGAAAGAACTTCTTCATGGTGAGGGTGATGGAACACTGGAACAGGCTGCCCAGGGAGGTTGTGGAGTCTCCTTCTCTGGAGATATTCAAGGCCCATCTGGACACCTACCTGGGCAACCTGCTCTAGAGAACCTGCTTTAGCAGGGGGGTTGGACCAAATGATCTCTTGAGGTCCCTTCCAACCCCTACAATTCTGTGATTCTGTGACATGAATACAGGCTTTAACTTTTCCTTTCAGCTTTGTGGATAGATTCTGGGCTTTGCCATGTTTCTGCAAAAGGCATGCAAGAATGTGACCTGAGCACACAACTGGGAGTACCCTTCATAATGAATCAAGCCTTGATTTCAGTAGCTGTTTTTTGTATATTGTGATATCATGCTGAGTTGGTAGGTTGTGGAAATATGGAGTGCAGCTGTTCAAAATAATTACAGGGCAAATAATTTTCCTCTCTGTATTGTTAGTTAGAAATCTTTTTACTCACTCTAGATGCTTATGTGTGATTTCTTATGACTTGTTAGCAGTGCATGCTAGCAGCCCAGAAGGCCAACTGCATTCTGGGCTGCATCAAAAGAGGAGTGGACAGCAGGTCAAGGGAGGTGGTTGTCCCCCTCTACTCTGCCCTTGTGAGTCCCCATCTGGAGTGCTGGCCATAGGTTTGGGGCCCCTGGCAAAGGTATGATGTGGACCTGTTGGGATGAGTCCAGAGGAGGGCTGTAAAGATGATCAGTGAGCTGGAGCACCTGTCCTATGAAGAAAGGCTGAGAGAGCTGGGCATGTTCAGCCTGCAGAAGAGAAGGCTCTGGAGAGACCTCATTGTGACCTTTCAATACCTAAAGGGGTCTTATAAGAAAGATGAAGAAGGACTCTTTACTTGGGTTCATAATGATAGGACAAGGGGAATGGTCTTAAACTAAAAGAGGGTAGATTTAGACTAGACATTAGGAGGAAATTCGTCACTGTAAAGGCCGCGAGGCACTGGCACAGGTTGCCCAAATAAGTTTTAGATGCCCCATCCCTGGAAGTGTTCCAGTCTAGTTTGGATGGAGCCTTGGCCAACATGGTTTAGTGGGTAGCATCCCTGCCTATAGAAGGGGGGTTAGAGTTAGATGATCTTTAAGATCCTTTCCAGCCCAAACTGTTCTATAATTCTATGATCCAATAGCTTGTGACCAAAACCAAGAATCTTAGGGATGCTGATCACCATTTAACAACCTTTTGGATTTGTTTCTGGTTTATTTTTGTTTGCTGCCATGCATCCAACACACACCATCAAGTGGTGATGTGCAACATCCTTTTCTTAAATTAAAAAAAAATCATTTCATAATTATGAAGTAGCTGTTCCTTTTCTCGTTCCTTTTTGTGGCTTCAAATGCAACCAAAGAACTTGCACTCTTGAATTACCTCCAGGGTCAAATGCATAATGTAACAGCTTACCTCCTGTTTGATTTCCAAACCCTGACCCTCTGGGGGTATATCTTTATTGTTTCATTGTTTCCTTGTAGCACTACAAGATAACAGATCAATTCATCTTTCAAAGCATCCTATCACCTATCAATATGAAATTCTAGCAGTTACTAAAGTGGGATGGCTACAAAGCATCTGAAAAACATTCCCCATTGATTGGCTCATTGCTCCAGAGTATGATGAACTTGTTTAAGAAAAATTGATCTGGCAAATTGATTTTTTTTTTTATTTTCTTTTTTTTAAATCAAGAAATCATATGAAAGTAATTTAAGTAACAATATTTTTTTACCCTGAAGTATAGTATACTAGTATATATAGTATATAATACTATATATATATATATACTTGGGATGTGTGTACATGAAGTTAAAAGAAAAAAAAAAAAAAAAGAAGAGGGGATTTATATGGAAGAATTTGGAGTTATTCGTCTAAGATTTATGGGTTGCTTTGCAAGTTCTTCCAAAAACTTTTTATTGTTGAAATCTTTTTTCTTTGTTTGATTGTTTTCACTTGTTTCTTTCATTTAGAAAGTGTGTATTAAAAAGTGAAGTTCCAATATTTAATAAATGAATGCATTTTCCTGGATACCCCAGGTCATGGGGATATGAGCTGCATCCCTATTTGTTGTACCAATAGTCTAAGATGAGATCTGATTTTTTAAAATCAGTTGCTTGTACTGTAGATGATGAAGAAGATGATTAGTTGGTTAAGTTGGTAAGTTATAATTTTAGCTCTGCTGCTATGTCAGTACTCTTGCTTCTTTCTTTTTATTATGGTAGATGCTAAATGCTCCCAGTGCAGCCCACATTGCAATCCTTTGAATGGCAGTTCTGTTGAGGTTATTATTCACACTTAGGGCATGCAGATGATCAGAGGCAGTTAGAAATCAGTTTCTCACAGACTCACTTTTCCACTGCAGACTTAAAAATTGTGCAAGAGTGATATAGATAAAAACTCAGAAATTTTGTTCTTACTCAGAAAAATAATGTATGTTTATATTAGGAATTTTCCACAAACTTCTGGATTCTATAAACACATCCTAAAAAGTGGATGCTCAGGGATTAGCCTCATGAACAAAACCCAACCCCAGAGCAGTGGTTTTCAAATGGTTTTCAAATACGCTAGAGTTTACTAAGAATTTGTGAATTTGTGGGCATTTTTGTTCCTGCTACTTCAATTTCTGTCTTCAGTCCTCATTTGTTTCAGCACTTTTCACTTTTGATGTTCAGATTCTGCTAAGACTTTCCCAGGAATTACTGAAAGCTTGTAGGAATATCCAGAACTGCTGTGGAAAATCTCTTTCCAAGTATTTTTGCTTCAAAAATATTGTACTCAATAGGTTACACGTATTGAATATTGAGTATCCATGAATATATTGAAGTACAGTGGATAAGACAATAGCACCAAACTACATACACAACTTCAAGTTGTCAGTTTTTTATTAAAACAGAGGCCTCCTTTTTCAAGTATTTCCCAGATAGCATGTGGACTCTTTTCAATGCAAGGCTCTGCTTTCAGCAAAATTGTTAATTATAGATCATAATAAGCTGTTAGGAGCAAAACACACACATAATTTGAAAGTGAAATGAGGCACAGTACATAGATAAAGCAATTGTTTATTTAAGAGGTGATTAGCAACAGCAAAACAAGCAAGCTGATACTTGAACCTGAAATAAATTATACTCATTTGGAATTGTTAAACTATTTGCTTATTTGTGTATTGCAACGTAATGCAAAGGTAAATGCATAATGATGTGAGTTTTCTCTCCTATGTTCTGAGACACTCGGTAGATATACACTGTGTCTGAACTACCATTGTATTAAAAGAAAAGTCCATCAAAAGGGGAAGAAAAGAAAGAGAAGTGCCTCAGTTTCACAGAGGAAAGCAATTGAGGTTTAAATTGTTCTATACTATGGTAGACTATTGCCTTTAAAAGGCATTATAATCACTGAATGAACAAAACAGTTTGCCTTGGGTAATTATGCTTTTCAGTTTCTTTCACTTTAAAGTTTATTTCCTTAGACGGTATGTGGCATGCTTGTTTGCCATGTCAGAGTGTTAATCTCAGTGCAAAACACTGTGATTTTCTGCAAGGATAAATGAGCCCAGAAACATTCTGAGTTCAGATCAAACTGAATGCCATGATGGTAATCCAATCTAATTTTACATTTAAATCAGTACTTAACTGGGTGTTTAATCTGGCTCTCATGGAACTGCAATTGCATTTGAAATGCAAAACTTCGCTTATACACGATTGGGATAGTTATTTTATAAAGTTATATGACAGGTAGACATTAAGTACACAAGTAGAACGGCACAAATCAGAGCTATGTGAATGATTTGATAAAATAATTCAGACTGATACACACAGAGGTTTCTCCTCTTTACAAAAAGTAGAGTACAGTCAATTCTTAAATTTTTTGAATGCATTGTGATTGTAAGAAGCTTATGTGTGAAAATGCCACTGAATCCTTAAAATAAAAAAGAAAATATAAAAAGACACTGTGGAAAATAACCTTTATGTGACCTTAATTCTTCCCTAATAGCTGGTTTATTCCTCATGATGGCTATCTACTCCTTTCCTGCCTGTCTTTCAGCATCTTTGCAGGCACATATGACCTGGAGATTTTCTTCTTTCCCCTAAATTTTGAAAGTGAAGTGAAAGCAATACCTGCACTCCCCAACCTCTCCCAATTCTCCCCCCTCCCCACTTCCCCTGCTTTGTCTGCATGACAATACTTAAGTTTTAAAAGGAAGGTGCTGGCATTGAGTATCCACTCATTAAGTATTCTACAAAAATGACTGTAACCTGAAACACTTTGACAAAAAAGCTACATCTTTGCTGTCTTAGGGAGGCCAGGTTTATAAGCATGCTATGCCTGATCCTGGTGTGTTAGCAGTTAGGTGATATTCTTCCTTATATTGAAAAAAACAGAATGAGTTTAAGCTGTTCATAAATCCTACCCAACTCCTGTAAGTTTTTTGTTTGGCCCTCAGGTGGCACTAACAAGGGAAAATGTAGTGTGTTGTGGTTAACTGCATTAGCCAGATAGAGAAAAGCAAATAAAGCAGGTATCAGCAGATAGCTAGAGAATTACTGATTATATATACCTCAGAGGAAGGTAAAAAGGAACTGGGATATAAGTTACTGTATGAGTAATAGACAGCTACGTCAACTTAACTTTTTTTTAAGAAAATATTTTTACCAGTATTGATCAGTATTAGATTTTTGTACTGGGAAAAAGCTAAGGAAGATGAAAAACCAACCAACCAACCAACCAAAACACACACACACACACACACACACACACACACAAAAGTGAGACTTAATTTGTCATGAAAATGTGGTGTTGAAAATATTTTCCATGAGTTGAATAAATAAACTCTAGCTGTAGAATGCTAACTGATAAAGGTGATAGAAGTAGTTGAATAGGTCACTAAAAAACCTAAAATAACATAAAAGGGAAGCTGGAAAAGGTACTATATATGTGCATGTGTGTGTTTATTTTACCTGCTAGTTTGCCAAGTATCATGGTAGCTAAATTTTTCTTTACAGACCTAAGATTCAAAATTTTTGCAGATACTGAATTTTGGTTAAAAAAAAGTGTTTACCCAGAATAAACAAAGTCTTACTTCAGAATCTCACTGTATAGATTGTAAGGACATAGGTATCTAAGAATTTGCTTACAGAATCACAAAACTGTGAATAATCAGTTGAATCTGGGCAGATACTTCTTTTGATGCCAAGCAGCATTGATGCACAAAATATTTGGAACTGATATCTTTCAAGGTGTCTGCTGACAGAAGAGTGTTATTGTTACAGAAATATAAAGGTTGTTCTCTGTTGTTAGTCGTTCATTGCGCTGTTTCAATAATTCCCGGTGTTATTGTAGAGTATCAGAACATTAACACTTATCTCATTTTGTCTTTGCTGTAATAAGCCTGGAATTAGAACAAGTCTCAACTTGTTCTTATGCTTTGTTTTTATTTCAGTTCTGTGATCTGTTGTCATTTTGGCACTAATTTGGAGGGGAAAAAAAGGCAAAGAAAGCATCTTACACAGTGAGAGAATCCATTGTTGATGAGAACCTGTTTCAGTCGAAATCTGAAGGTACTGCAATATCTGGACAGATGAGAGCTGAGCAATACCTGATCTAGACAGGTTGAATAGCTGGGCAATCACCAACTGTATGAAGTTTAACAAGAGCAAGTGTCAAGTCCTGCACCTGGGAAGGGGCAACCCTGGCTATACGTACAGATTGGGTGAAGAGAGGGATCTGGGGGGTTGTATCTGGGGGATAGCAAGCTGAATATGAGCCAGCAGTGTGCCCTGGCAGCCAGGAGGGCCAACTGTATCCTGGGGTGCATCAAGCACGGCATTGCTAGCCAGTTGAGGGAAGTGATTGTTCCACTCTAATCTGCACTGTGCAGACTCACCTTGAGTACTTCATGCAGTCCTGGGCACCACAGTACAAAAAGAATGTGAAACTATTGAAGAGTGTCCAGAGAAGGGCTACAAAGATGGTGAAGGGCCTAGAGGAGAAGACATATGAGGAGCAGCTGAGGTCATTTGGCATGTTCAGCCTGGAAAAGGTGAGACCCACCTCAGCCAGGCTGAGGTGAGGCCTCATCGTGACCTACAGCTTCTTCACGACAGGGAGTGGAGGAGCAGATGCCGATCTATGCTCTTTAGTGACCAGCAATAGGACCCAACGAATGGAGTCAAGCTGCGACAGGGGAGGTTCAGGTTGGCTATCAGGAAGAGGGTCTTCACTGAGAGGGTGACTGTGCACTGGAACAAGGTTCCCAGGGATGTATTCGTGGCACCAAGCCTGTCAGAGTTTAAGAAGAGTTTGGACTATGCTCTTAGTCGTATGTTCTGAATTTTTGGGTAGATCTTTGTGGAGCCAGGAGTTGGACTCAGTGACCTTTCTGGTTCCCTTCCAAATTCTATGATTCTACGATTCTGTGATCTCATGTTGGTCCTTGGAAAATTTCCAGTTAAATTTAGTTGAAATTTGAATAAAATTTGTACTGATAGGTGCTGTTATGCTTCCTTATCAGTATTAGTAATTGTGGAAATGCTTTGTAATAGTTGTAAATGTGGCATATATCAGTTGGAATGACAGGCAAGCAACTGCAGGCCTTTTAAATACTATATTTAAGGTACTCTGATGTTTTCTGTTTATCTATTCTGCCTGTGTCCTTTCCTCACTTGCGCTTAACAAGCTCCTTAATATTCAGCTTTCAGGGTCTTATAGGGTTCACCTGAGACAATAAAATCACTATAACAGACCTACCAAAGTATCCTGTGGTTTCTGACCATTTATCTACTGACCTTTTGTTCCTGATAAACAATGTATGCCTGTCCAAATTCCCTGTCTCTGTGGCTGTTTCTCTCTCCCAGGACAGTTGTATAAAGACATAACAACTCATCTTCATTAGAACTCTGGCTCATAATGCAATTAATTGTATGAGGAACTGAAACACAGTCCTTGAGCAGAGTGTCTTTAAAGCATGTCCCAGCATGTGCTGAATGCTGTACTAAATGATTCACAGGACTGTATTTTCACATACATTTGAGGGTCTGTTGCAGATACAGAGTGATCTGGATGCACACAGTTTCCATTGCTGGTTTTGAAGAGAGTGAAATTTCACTAAGTAAGGGACTAAAGCCTAAATTAAACGATGATGATGATGATTTTAACCTTATACTTTTTTTTTTTTTTCTTCTTCTTTCTTTCCATCATCATTGCCATTCTGGTACTTTCTGAGCAATCAGAACTACCAAAATATATTTTAATTAAACAATTATAAGATTATTTTTTGTGGTATCCATGACTGGATTTGAATTCATGTTTCTGAGGTGAAAAGCCAGTTCAGAAATTCAACCTCTTTTCATAGTAAAATTTAGCTTATTCTGTTTGTCTGTGGATGAAGTTAAATTCTCCAAGTATTTTTCTTAAATTGAACTATAACCCGTTGCACCCTTACACAGATATGATTTCTCCTATTGTCAGGAAGATTCAAAAAAAATAAGGAAAAAAAGGAAAAAAGTAGAGATTCAAAAGACGTTTCTCTGTGATGGTATTGAAAGGGCAGTTTACCCTAAAAGAAATGTGTGGAATCAAGGTGGTACTGTGTTTTAAACAAACAGCAACCAAGGGAACTTACAGGTTTTCAGGCTGCTGTAGGTCTCTGGTTGAGAAAATATTGCAGAAATACATCAGGGAGGAGACACTGCATAAAACAGAACTGAAGTTTTTGTACCATTTCTTTAACTTCTTTGCTTTAGTATCAAATGCTTACTTCACAGGTAAAAAATGTATGGTTCCTTTTATACTGAATGCTAAACTGCTGTACTTAGGATAAGTTTTACCAAGTATTTTTTCATCCTTGCTCCCACAGCCTTTATAATTATTTCCTTTTCATGCTCATTTGACTAAGTGAGCTTGAACTTACATAACATAAGACTAGCATATGTTTAACCTGTCTGTGAGAGTAATGTAGGTGGACAGATATACTCTCTAAATGGATTTTGTTGGGGATTTTCAAAGTAGAATGTGGGAATTGGAGGCTCAAAAATTTTGTTGTTATTTAGCTGGAGCTGGACACTTAGTTCCCATGGAAGTCCCATCTAAGTGCAATTGAATTTTAAATTATGGATACTTATTAATACTCTTTTAAATGATATATTTTGTAGAAATATAAAATACCCTTACAGTTTTGCTGATCCTGCTGCTCATACTTATTGTCAATTATTTAGTTTTCATCTTTTCACTACTCTGTTTTATTTTTACGAAATGTTCAGTATTCATTACAAAAATGTGAGCAGTAAGAACACCTGGGAATCTGAATTTTATACATCCTTCTCCAGATTGAGAGAAGCGTGAAGATAGGCAGTGAACATAAATATAAACTTTGTCACTGACGAGGACCTATTACCACTGTGCACTCTGAGCAACCTAAAAATGATTCAGACTAGCTTGGAAAGAACATTAGAGATGTTGAGTTTTCATGAAAGAAAGGAGAGAAGACTACTGGAACTTGTTTTTTTTTTTTTTTTAATTTTTTTTTATTGGAGAGAAAGAAATGTAGTCATTGATGCATTATTAAGGAAATCAGATGAGATAGTTTCAGCAGGAAAATCAGAGAAACAATATATTGCTAATGAAGGAAAAATAAAAGAAAAAAATAAATAAAAGAGTTGGACTTAGACTAAACTGAAAAAATGCAAATATTAGATAAAGTTGGGTATGTTTCTCTAAGTTTTACCTGTAATAGAATATGCCTTTCTTGTGCTTCTAGTTCAGGCAGATGAGAATGCATCTTCAACTATACACAGTTTGAAAGTTTTATTAACTGAGGAAGATCTAAGAAGATTTTAACTGAGGAAGTATATGTTATCATATACTTTTGTGATAACTTGTAAACTAAGAATTTTTCAATTTTTGAAAACAGATGAAGGGTTTAAGCCAAAGATCTGCTGCATTCTCTATGGTGGGCTTGCTATCCAAAATATGTCTGATCTGAAGATTCATGAAATTTGGCCTTTGAAGTGTGGACTTGGTAAGCCATGACTGGTGGCCACACTATGTGGTCATGCTGCTCCTAGAATTTGAATTACTGTTTAGAGCAAGGTCCTTTCATCATAGCCCTGTAAATAGTTGTGTCTTCCTACAGATGTAGGAACCTGAGCAGCAGCACTGGCTCAGCTGCACACCCAAATAAATAAATGTTTTATGTCTGGTTTGTTTTGAATGCAACTTTGTTATCTATTCATGAGGTAAGGCAACAGGAAAATCACTTTCTTCTTTCTAGTGACAATTTTGGAACACGGCCAGTCCTTGTTTTCTTATAAGATGGTGATAGTTTAATGTTTACTTCAAGCTCTCATTCATGAGAACAGATATTAAATAGGAAGTACATCTTTCACTGAGGGTATAAGAAAACAAAGAGAGAAATTTCTTCACTTTTAGGTATAGAGAAAAATTTGAAATTTGACCTTGGTTTACCCTAAAGATTAAACAAAGATGGTAAATAAAAAGAAGTGTTCTTTGTTTCTTCTCATGCCTCCCTTGAAAGATTTTGATATTTAAACCTTAAATCTTTATCTTAAATCGTTGATTTCTAGCTTGCTAATTTTTGACAATCTGGGTAATGAGGAAATCTAATAATGTAAGTAGGTTGCTTTTACATGAATTAGTTTGTTCTTACAGACAAATAAGGTTTTTTGCCTGAAACCCTCTGCCTTTCACCTGGTGTCAAGGAGTTGAAAAGAATTGGGATTAATTACGCATTTATATATATTGTTTTAGTCTCTCCTCCTGCCTGTCTAAACAAACAGATTTAAATCTGCTGAGCCATGTGGAAAGAACACAAAGATGTATCTTCATCCTGTCTGAAATCCACACTATGGCAAGGTGACAGTAAATGAAGACTGCTGTGAAGACAAGATGTAAGTGGAACACAAACTGTATTTTTTAAGTATTATAGGTAAAAAATTGAAAAAAGCTTCACTGAGCTTATCTCATTTTCAAAAGGGGCTTTTCAGTGCATGAACAGCATGTATTTATTGACTTTCAGAGTTACTCAAGAAGATTCTTTTCCACATGAAAAGAAGTATACAAGATTGTCATAATCTTTCTACATATGGATAGTAGGAGAAAATCAGAAGACATTTGTAAATTTACACACACATAAATAGTAAAATGAAGTCTGGATTTTTAAATACTAATTTAAGAATCAAATATATTCCTGCCATTAACTGGATCTGTAAAGTTACCTGTCAATATTACTTGCAGTGAGTTGAAAAATGTATAACATAATTGGACCACATTCTTAGGGAGTTTTTATTTCCAATCCTCTTATGTGTAGGGCAGGGGATTAGTTCAAACAAATGTAGCAATTGAGTAGAAGCCCAGAGATTACTTTTTAAATATTATTTTGTTATTATTTTTTCTATACATTAAAGTTTATTTTCTGTAAATCAGTCACATATATCCTAAAATGTCTTGCCACCTGGCTTGCTAGTAAAATTTACTTCTTCTAATTAAGGCTTAAGTTTGAGGCTGTTGCAGACTTCTGGTTGCTGTACTGGCAGGGCAAACGTGAATGACTGTTGAAGAGGTGACCATTTCAAGTTGAAGAGAGCTTGAATTTCTTTGTTGTTTCCTATTGATGATGACTTTAAAGCCTGCCATTGACACTGAGCCAACAGCTTGCTCTTGTTCCTTGTCAAAGGACAGACTCTGGAACAGGGTCAGAGAAGTGCATGTTGGTTTCTAAAACGAAAGATCTTTTTAGCAACAAATATAATGATAAAAATAGCTTTACGTATGGACAGTACAAAGGTTAAGGGAAGAGAAAAACAAAAGGTAAAAGGGACACCAGACTTTAAACTGCATATTATCAGATACTGGATGTATCCTTGTTTCTGAATGCCTACCAAATAACTTCTTGGTAAAGCTATATTTCTGCAGTTTTGCTTTCTTTCTTAGTCAGAAAAGGCCATTAGACAAATGGAGTTCTGATGAAAAATTGTTGTTGTCACATGTAAAGGGGAAGAAGAAAACAATGAATATTCAATTTAATTTCACAATTAAATAAAATTCCAAGTCATTTTCAGTAAAATTGAATATAGGCCCAAGTATAAAAGTGTTTTATGCAACTTGACCAAAGTCATTATATTTGCAGTGAGGTTAATCGTTGTGTCTCAGGTGCACTTTAAAATGCAGTTTAAGAAATAAAAACATACATACCCCATGTGACAAAATAAGTGGGAGATTCCTGTCCTTCATTGCTCAGTTCAGCTCTGAGGACAGCTTGTCATTTCCCACGTTAAAATGATGAAAGGTATGTGAGTTCTGGCTGGAAATTAGACCACTGCTAACCAAGAATGCAACGATAATTGTTTGAGCACCTTCTGTAGAGCTTTAACTTGCAAGAACAAATACTTGTCTGTTTCACTGATATTACAGTTCTCACTTTTTGTTGTTATGCTTCCCTCCTTCTATGCAACCATGATGGCATCTGCTGTCATAGTGTAGGAGATACAGCACACAATGTTTCCTGCATTTGCACAACTAGAAAATCTTTCATGAATGCTTGAATTTTGGTTTGTTTTGATGATGATCCAGAACTAGAGTAACAGAAATCTCTCCATAGTGTATTCTCATTTACTCAAGCACTGAATGTTATGTTAACATTGTTTTAAAAAAATACTTGTCAAAAAACAAGCTTAATGACAGGAAGTTGAGATGTCAGTTGAGATGTCATTTTCACTCCAGCCAGGCTGAGTGCTGAGCTCCCTTCTCTATCACCTTCTCTTCTTATTCCACCTCAGGCTTAGACTATCTGTGCCTCTGCTCCAGCCTGGGACTCAATTTGTTGCTAACAACTTGTACATTAAGTGAAATATATAGAGTAAAACAGTAACAGCTGCCATTCCCTATTACAGTCGCACTCCTGAGCATTCATTGGGATTTTGATTGTTATCCTTTCAAGTCCTAAATGCTTTCAGCTGTACCACAGACATCCCACTCTTCTCTGCTTGATGCTTTCCTCCTCTCTTTTACCACAGCAGCCACCATCTTTCAGCTGCAGCTTGATGTCAGAAATTAGGTGAAAGCTGCTTATTTTTTCCTCTCTCCTCCAGCTTCCCTGCCACCTTATTTTTCTTTTCCTCTTACTCTGAAATTGCATTTCTACAAACCATCTGGAAGAACTGATTCACTCTGTGCCCTTCTCTTGGTGTGATGAGATTTCTGCCAGAGAAGTCATTCCACGTTAGTTTCATCTTCTGTTCTGTCTGAAACCTCTTCCAGACAGGGAACAGCATTCGTGAAAAGGCCCTTGTCAGTCCAGGGCTGCTTTGTTGCACGGTTGAAGTTACATACATTCAAATAGATATATGTATGTTTGCACGTGAATGTATGAATATTCATGAAATCAGAGTGAAAATAATCTGTGGATAGGCAAAATTCCCAAGGTCAGGTTCTTTCCTGGAGTTGTTCAGTGCTCAGATCTGTGCATCAGGCAGGTGCCTCCATACCCAGACAGTAGATAGCAAAGACTTCCACTAGCTACCAGAGGATTTCTGCACTGCATAGTTTGGCTCTTCATGGAGACTTGTGACTAGGTCTTGGTGAGGATGCTTGGCACCAGAAGAAAGACATCTGTACTGGCAGAACAGTCACATCAGTCGTAACAGAGTAACCTGGTATAGTAGCAAGGGTGAAGCTTCCTATAACTTCATAGTTTCCAGCACTCAAATCAGTTGTTGGCTCATTAAAACGAAATGGACTATGCCAGATAACTATGCTCTTGCATAGAAAGAGGCAAAAAGGGAGCCTTTTTGGTTTTGTAAATTTCGGATATAATTCCAGGCAACTGAAGCCATCAAAACTTCTGGATTTTAAATGAAATAAATTGTTCTTTGAATTTCCCAAACTGAGGTTGATTCTTGATTGCTTTTTGTTAGAAACAAGAAAGCAGGTAGAAGATATTAAAAATAAGATTACTAAGAAAGCCATTTTATTTTTCTGTCTTCTTCACTTCTACTTAGACCTTAACATAAGAGAGATTGAGAAGCAATCACTTACTTTAAAATATTTTTTCCTACCAAAACCCTAAGAGCTGACTGGGTCTCTTGCACAAGGAAAAACATGTGAAAGACTTTGATCTTCATGCATAGAAGCTTGCTACTCATTTCAGACTAAATTTATATCTTGTTTAATGATTACAGTGTATGAGGGCATAATGTTTTAAATTCAATTCTGGCTCAAATATTTATACTGTATGCTCATTATATGCAAAATTCTTTAGGAATAAATTTTTAGTAGTAAGCATGTCTGTGATGAAGTTAACAACTATTGGCTTGTGAGGGGCTTTTGAGAAGTAAAAAAAAAATAATAGTAAATTAAAAAATCAATCTTCCTTGTTGTTTTAGAGGGGACAGAGCTAGTTCCTTTCCAAATCAGAACTAAATCACTAAGTATTTCAATATGTCAAAGAAAAACTCAAATTTTTACGTTTTTAATTTATAAAATCAAATTTTGATTTTGCTGTTATTTAACTTTACTTGCAAAATAATTTAAAATTTAATTACTAAACTATTAAGACACTCAGATTGGGGTTATTTTTTGTTCTTGATTATTGAGATAGTATCAGATTTTTTTCTGGTGTGTCTGTTACTCTTTACTATTCATGGCTAAGTTTTTAGCATAAATTATAGAATCACAGATTGGTTTGTGTTGGGAAGGACCTTAAAGATCATCTAATTACAACGTGGGCAGGGACACCTTCCACCTTCCAGGTTGTTCAAAGCCCCATCCAACCTGGTCTTGAACACTTTCAGGGATGGAGCATCCACAGCTTCTCTGGGCAACTTATTCCAGTGCCTCACAACCCTCATAGTAAAGTACTTCTTCCTAGTGTTGAATCTAAATCTACCCTCTTTTAGTTCAAAGTCATTCCTCCTTGTCCTATCACTCCACCCCCTGAAAAAAAGTGTTCCTCCTGTAGGCAACCTTTAGGTACTGGAAGGCTGCTACAATGTCTCCTTGGAGCCTTCTTTTCTCCAGGCTGAACAACCCCAACTTCCTCAGCCTGTCTTCATAGGAGATGTGCTCCAGTCCCTTGATAAACTTTGTGACCTCTGGACTCCTCTGGACTCTTTCTAATAATTCTTCTTGTACTGGGGGCACCAAAGATGAGCTCCAGGTCTCGTGAGAGCAGAGGAGAGGGGAAGAAACATAGAATTTGGTTAGAAAAGACCTCCAAGATCATCTGGTCCGAGCATTGTCCTATTGCCAATATCACCCACTAAACAATGTCCTTACGTACTACATCTAACCTTTCTTTAAACACTGCCATACACAAGTATGTACATACATAAGTACACTGCCGTACATAAGTACATTATGTATAAATGAAAGTGAATCTGTCATTCAAAAAATACTTAAAACTAGACTCCATGCCAATCTAAAATAAGCTTAGCAAGACTCTTTAGGCTTATAAACTTTGTAATTCAGCTTTGAGGTTTTCTGTCTTTGCCTAAACAAAATTTTTTTTACAAAGGAAAAATTTCCTTGAACTCCTACAAGATAAAACAGAAGTGTTTGTTCCTTGTCATACTAGATTTATATAATGATTTTGTCTGAAGTGAAATGGAAAAATCTGGTAAGAACTGACATCACTTTGCCACACTCCTGTCTTTCTTAAAGAGCAAAATAAATTTACCTATATTATTCTTCATTAAATTATAGATTTTTTTTGTATATTAAAGGCAACCAAGAGTCTACAGGCATTACAAGAACTCTTAGGCTGAGAAATGTAAGTCTGTACATGGCTGTATATATGTTACAATAGTGACTGTATTTGAAACTGCTGCTTATTGTTTTCTGTTGTGTTTTGCACTTTGTCCTCTGTGTTCCCCAAGGCTTACTGTAGATCCCTATCTGTACAATAGAACTGTGTGACTATATGATGCAAAGTTTTGTCTCACAGCATTTCAAAGGTGTCATACATTACCCAATTTCAACAATAAGCATCCTATCCAAATGAAGCTGGAAAATCCAGGCAAGCCAGATGGATAATTTTCTAGAGTCATCAGGGAAATGGTAGCTGTTATGGTTCACTGACTATCCAAGGTGCTTTGGCACATTTATCATTTCAAGCTATTCAGAATCATAGTAACCAAAAGCCAGTGATGTGGCCTGATCCTGCTGGTTCTTTTTTATTTACTGCAGTCAGTCTTTTTGTATAAAACTTAGTTGTATCTCTCCTAAGAATAAAACTGCCTTGCTGAAAAGTGGAAGAACAAAGTGAACATTGATAAGAGAACACTTTAAGCTCTGGTAACTAGAAGTTTTAAAACAATTTATGTTTTCATTGATGAATACGTGGCATTTTTATGGAGTAATGAAAGAACTGAAAATATTTCATAATTACATTTATTACAAACTTGTTTCCACAGAACAATAAATTTAAAAAATCTAACCTTTTAATCTGTATCTATTTTCAAACATTCATTTATGAAATCTTAGTTCAAAATTGAAGATTATATATGCACAGTCATACACATGCAAATAATAATTATATCTGTGCTGTGTTATTATCGCCAACCTAATGTAAAGCTTTTTTTTTTTTTTTTTTTTTTCCTGCAAATCCACCTAAATCATTAAGCTTATGACTTACAATGATGTATATAAGCATTTTGTTGAAATTTGAAAGAAATTATGAAGACTAATAATTCAGGTGTACTCACTTCAAGTGTTCTATACATTCTACTTCTTTTAATCAAATGCAAATAAATGTCAGATATTTTGTGTACATCTATACTGCAGTGTTCACCTGTCAATGCTGAACTTTATCAATAAATATTTTTTTTTAAAAAAGGTCATGATAGGTACCTTTTTTCAGTTGAAATATTATTAGACTTTTATTTGCAGACTCATTATTTATAGACAATCCCTAAGATCAAGAGCAAGCTTTCTTTAACAAAGACCGTGTCAATATGGTAAGTAAATAACAGGTTCTATATGATAGCAAAAGGCAAATCCAGTTTAATGAAGTTTCTTTTTGCTTGACTGAAATGACGTTTAGCATTCCAGCCTCTCAAAAACAAACAAACAAACAAGCAAACACCAACACTTCTTCACTACAAGGAACAGATTTTCAATATTGGAACATCTACAGGAAGAAAATAAAAGATGCTACAATTATATTTTCTTACCGGGGGTGACCTCTAGTGTGAAACAAAGGCATTTAGCATTCTTTTAGGTTTGAAATGACAGGTTTTTGCCAATTATCAGATTGCAATTTCTCAAGTTCTGTCAGCGTCTAAAGGAGCAAGGTAATTCTGCCATTAAAAAAAACAAAAACAAAAAACTCTCAGCCCCACCCCTACAGTAATTCTCTCTTGTCAGTCTCATGTTTCCTTGACATGATTGCTTGTTTTTCTTTTCTCTAACTTCCATCTGTGTGAATAAAACTATGAAAGATAAAGCCCATGAAAAAGCTTTTTTTTTTTTTTCCTAAGAATTAATAAAAAAAATGTATTGATTAAAATTAGATTTACCAAGTGAAGATCTGAAAAATCAGACTGTGTGAAACAGTAGGCTGTACTACAGCTTCTGTCTCTTTGTGGTGGCCGTGTGTGTATACATGCGTATATACATGTATATTTTGCATATATATGTTCGTATACATATTTCATTCCAATTTATCTATAAATATGTTCCATCGCTTAGTGTGGGACACTTTCTGTATAAAAAGCATGTGTATGGCTTTTTGTTTCTTTGTCCTGTTTTTTTTTTTTATAAAAAATGATGCATCAATTCACAACAAAATTTCTAAGCAATTGTACTGTCCCTTGAACAGTACATTTGAACAGTACTCTTATTTTTAAGAGAGGCATACAGTTTCTGTACATTGCAGTATGTACTCTTGCTCATCCCACTGGGAGTAAAATGGTGGTTGAATAAGTTTTCTTATTTGTTGAGAAATATATGTGGAATTATTGCACTACAAATGGCACTATCAATATCAGTACAAGACACAAATTACTGAGGGTATTCTGTGTTCATTAACAGGATGGATGTTAGGATGGAGACCATCAAATAACAACCATATAAAAACAGTTTACTGCACATTTTTGCTGTTTAGTTAGTGATTTGACAAATGTGGCCTTGTCAAGGAAGGAACATCACTGAATAAAAAAAAATAGAAAATTTTGAATAGTTTGGTGAATATATATATATCAATTTTAAATGAAATACATGTATTTTAGGCTTCTGAAATGAATTTAAAAATTATTAATTTTCCTTGAGATCCTAAACTTTGGTTACTTTGCAGCCATGATGTTTATTTTGCAGCTGTGATGTTACAGGGTTTTGTCCAGACAGATCTTGTAAGCTAAAAAAAACTTAGTCTAAGTAGAAGTCAAGAAGTCTTTGAAGTACTACTGGGTCCAAAAAATGGATGGATGTATATCAAAGTACTATCAAAATATTTATTAGGGATATATTTTAACAAGATGATCTTTTAGTTTAGAACTATATGACAAAATACATTACACTCTGAAGAAAAAAAAAAAAAAAAGACTACTATAAGTAGTCCTTATTACTAGTAATAAGTCCATCCACTTATTGTGATGGTCAACACAGACTGAAGCTTTAAATTGCTTTAGAACTTTTCAGTGGTATGCTTATTGCCTTCAAAGAAAAAAAAAAAAATATATATATATATATATATACATATATATATATTCCTCAAATTGTTTGAGTTTCCTTTTAGAGGGTGTTTAGAGACCCAGTGGTATGCCAATACAATACTGATGTTATAATATGGTCAGTATCTCAAAGGTTTTCAAAACAGATGAAAGTAGTGTGAATTACTGTGTAGTTTCCCTAGAAATATATTTTGGCATCTTTATTTTAATTAGTCCTTCCAATCATTCCTTCTGTAATGAGTCAATTTTTCATGTGTCAAATATTTCTTTATCTTTTGTTCATTCATTAATTCATGTCATCTTCTGTTATTGTTATTACTTCTTCTACTGTTATGTTTGTTTAAATATTTTTCAGCAAGTCCTATTTTCTGTTATTTCTCCTTAGACAGGTAAACATACATCCTCCCTTATGGAAATAGCCTGTGTCCAGTTGCTATATATTAAAAATCTCTGGTACTTCCAGTTAAGCAGTTAGATCACTATCTACAGCTAAGCAAAGGGACAGTAGTTGCCTTCATCTAGAGTAAAACAATATTAAAAGGTTAAGAAAATAAAATCTAAGTTTATCTAAATCATATTATAGATATTGAAGTTGACCTAAGTTTGGAATTATTTTCTTTCAAGTCTATAAATCCTAAAATACAGGTGGTGGCAAATACTTGGAATCTGGGATTCAAATATTTGTTCAGTTGCTAGCAGTCTATTGATTAATATCCTGCAATCAGAAACCTTAACACAGAGTTTTCGTTAGCTATATTAGCTATATATAGTCATGTGGACATATACTAATGTGTGAACTATGCTTAAACTCAGTTGTTGCCAATGCTAGGAAATGAATCTGTCACATCAAATGAAATTGCAACTTTTCTGCTTAAGTATTTCAGTAATACTAACTCACCAAAGGTTGATTAAAAGTTTTTGAAGCAGTATTCCTAACCCCCTGGTTAATAAGTATTCTAAAGCTTATCTTCATACACCATTACAAATGAATGTACTAAAACTTTAAATACAATTTTGCCACTCCAAATTCCTCTCAGGTTCCAAGAATGACTTTTTTTTTTGCTTGTGGTGTATTTATTGGTGCATAGCTAGCATAGAAGTTCGGGGCTTTAAACATTAGTGACAAGAATGTTCTGACAATGCTTTCATAGCATTTATCAGGAGGATCATGGCAACATATTAAACCTTACAGTGTTTTGAAAAGTGTTTTTCATTTGCACAAAAGCAGAGGTAAGAAAATTATTGTTTTGAGAGGTATTTTTGAAAAATTGAACCAAATAACCTCAAAATTGGAAATTATTTTCAAGAAATATGCTTTATAAATGAAAGCTTTATTTTGGCATTAATCGCTTGTACAGTAGATAATATTTGATATGCTTTTCCTTTGCACATTTGTGTTGATACTTGGTCTCATTTTAGATTTTTTCTCTATCCTGTTTTTCTTCAGTTTAAGTCTTAAGATATGTTCTGGTAAGTGCAGTTTCTGATTTCAAGAAGTTCTTACTAAGGGGAATTACTAGTTGTTTAAGCTCTAATATATAGAGCTTAATATAAAATATTTTTATTTTAAAATAATTAATTGCTGTTTTTAGTTGACATATACTCTCTAACTCTATCTTCTGTCCTTGTTTTTTTTTTTTTTTTTTTTTTTTCCCCTCATATTTCTGAAAACTGTATTACTTTGGAAAAGTAGTGTTTTTTGTTTGTTTGTTTGTTTGTTTTTTGGTCAAAGATAACAAGATTCAGTTCCCCACAATAGTCTGACTTCATGGACCTAAAATGAAGAATCAATTTGACCAACTTCTTATTGTTCTGCATGTTCTGTAGAACTTTCCATTTCTGTTCTGTGACTTTACACGTTATCCATCCTATTTTGGCTTAGGAAGAGGCATCATCTGTGCAGCAACCTACAGTGGATGCATTGCAGTTGTGCCAGCCAACACTGAGAATAAAAATGTACACATTTTTAATCTCTGTTAAGAGAACCAATGTTCAACAGATGAACTCCATTCAGCAAAATGTTTTGATTTTTGTTGTTGTTGTTGTTTTGTTTTGTTTTGTTTCCACATTAAGAAGATCCAAGCCTCACAAAGAGAGGAAGGTTGTTTTTCTTTGTAACTTTTTTTTTTTTCTTTTTAGCCTGGGTCTCTCACACCATTTCTGTTTCAAATAAAATAGTTGAGTGTCCCTGACTTTTCTTAAAGACTTTATAAGTGAATGATTTCTTCATCTCTTTGTGAGAAAAAACACAAGCAAGTATATTCAGCAGTGCTGAAGTTCTCTCATGTGAAGAAGATTCATATCTGTCCTTTTATTTCTTTCATACTGTTATGAAAGATTGTCAGTTTGTTGGTACATTGAAAGGCTTGAGCCTATTTCAAAAGCTGCAGTCATTAGAGCCAAAGACATGCAAGTGTTCTAATGTATTTAAATATTTTTCAGTATTGTTTAAGAAAGGTGGCTTTGAAGATGTTTTTCAGACAAAACAAGTTCTACAAATGTGCTGCCTGTATCGACCTTGATTAAGATATCATTTAGGCAGAATCCTGTGTAATTCCTCAACAGTATCTCCAATGTACCAAAAGAGCTCAGAAACATTTCCCTTATCACATATATTTTTGTTGTACCAGTGCAATTTTTCTGAATACCTTTGAATCGGAATAGTAAAAAAATTACCATACTGTCAACCCAGAAATATTTTGCTCTTGTGTGCAGGATTTTCTGCTCTTCTCTGCCTTTCTCATTGATCTTTACTCTTCAAAATGAGGTGGGTCAAGGAGAATTATTGAATCTGTAAGCAGATTTAGAGAATAAAAACCTATCACAAGGCGGTTTATGCAGTTTCTAAAAAGAGTCAATCTTTGTGTGCCTACAGTACTTTATTAGATAGTACTTTATAGATATTATCATTTAATAAATAGGACAGATTTTTTTAAGAAGCATATTTTAAAATATATTTAAAATACATGTAAAGTAATAATAAAAAGACCCTTAATTTCACCTACAGAATATTTACATTAACAAGAAACCTACTGCAAGCTTTCATTCTTGCTTTTAAAATTTTATTTTATTTTATTTTATTTTATTTTATTTTATTTTATTTTATTTTATTTTGCAAAAAGAATATAGTGCATTAATTTGGTTTTGGCTTGTTCTTTCCCCTGCAACATTTAAACTCATTTCTAGAAATTTTATTCATCAGAAGATCCGCTTAGGCTTGCAAAATAATGTGGGGATGGTCTTTATAGATCCTTTGGTAGTTATCAGACATTCAGTAAAGTTTGAAACGAAGAGCTGCCTCTATGCTGGTTAGGTGGGATATTAATATATTTCTTGTGATAAATGTCTTATCACAAGTGCTTGTAATAAATGTCTTATTTCAAACATGACGTTCATAACATTCTGAAATTTAACAACTCTCATTTAAGCTCTTCTTAACAGTCAGGCTCCTTTCTCTTTTGTATTTATCAGATGTTATTTGCAAAATGGTTGATGGTCTCTTTTCAATATCTACTTGATTCATTTGCAACTGGTGCTTGGAATGAAAATATTTCACCTATTATTAGGAGGTTTTAGCTGGTGAAACATGCATGACTTCTAAGAAGTGTACAACTGTTTACTCTGTACTGTGCTGCAAGTGGACTTTGCTTAAATTATTATCAGGTGTTAGAAGAATTAGAATGTCAGTAAATATAATTCATCCTAGTACAGTTAATTATCATTGTTCAACAGTCTGATTTGTGCTTCTCATTTCAACTGCCCCACCTTCTGCAACATGTCATGTAGCTCTTTGATCTGTTTCATCTTTCCTTCGCAATCCTTGTCTATGGCAGGAAAGGTGGGTTTAGATATCTTTAATGTCCTTTTAACCCAAGCCATTCTATGATTTTATAATTTTGCAATTTGTTATTGCTCTGTCCCAAGACTCTGTGCAAGTACTGCCACAATTACCTTGACACATTGAGGTATAATTACACCTCTTAAGTTTCATGGCTCATTTTGGTCATAATAAGAAAATTCACATAACATAGGTCTGAATGCTTTTTGTTTATTTAACTGGTATTAATCTGCATGGTTTTATTACTAGTTATGACATCTTATGTAGCAGTTTTCCCACAATTCTTTAATCCTGTGTAGTCTTGATAAATATTATATAAAGTTCAGTGTATAGTTTTCAGTATGCTGCCCAGCAAGTAGGAGATTTGATTGTGTGTAGAGCTTTTGTGTACCCTTACCTACTTTTTACCTTGATTAAGTCTGTGTAAGTTTGCTGAGTAGACAACTAATTATATATATATGTAATATAAATGTAATATGCATGTATAATGTGTATAAATATTTATATAAATGTAATATAAATGTAATATATAAATGTAATCTATTTATTACATTTAAAAGAAACTACCAGATGAGGACTATTTGGGCTGAAGGTGAGATATTCCTGGAGGTGTGCAAGTCTTTGTATGAGTATATGGAATTATGAGGCTAGACTCTGGCAGAAATTTTGTTGCCCGAGAGGAGAAAGAGTAGAATACTGTAGAAGAATCTTTGGGTTTTGGAAAAAAGAGCACCCTTGTTCTTCTGAAGTGCTTAAATCCAAATACACTGTATGATTAAGGTGAGACAAGTCCTCTGGCCATACTGTCCTTCACTGGAGAGATACATTGTTTGCTTAGTAAAATCTAAAGTTATTAAAAAGTATTGCCTTTTAAAAAGTAAACAGATAGCTGACACATAATTCTGAACTAATTTTTACTTGGTTTGACTGAAATTACTGCTGCAACTCAGCACCAGGATCTTACTTCTTCTGCCTGGTCCACACTTTGCCCCAGTAGGACAGGATATTGAAACATTTCCCTAACTTTTCAAGTAGGAGAATTAGTTCATATAAAGGAGTATTAGTTAATACAAATTAAGGCTGGAGTTAAGGCAGAAATCTCTTCAATCTACAGTCAACTTTCTAGCTTCTGTGCCAAAATTTGTGTGTAAAGAGCAGAGAGTGAATATGTAAAAAGCAAGTGTAAAGTCAAGGAATGGGTACATGAACTGAAGAATAAACTGAGATAATTTTTTCAACATGCTGTTTTACAGTTCCTGGATATATGCCTCTTCTTTCAGAAGCACAGAAGCTGCGCTGAAGCTGCTTTTCTCTCCTGTACATGTACGTTCACATCTTTCCATGCACATGGCTTGCTACAGCCAGTTCTATTTAGATAGACTTTGGCATACTCATAAATCAAATTGAACCATAATAACACAAGAAACTAGAATTTTAATTATCATGGGACTGAGCATGTTGTGTATAATAGATATTAAATATAATAATTAGCAAAAAGTGAGTGTAGAATTTTATGGTGTTTTGTTTATTTTTCTGCTAATTTAAACCTTCTGAATTTTGAAGATCAGAATGTGTTATTATGATGGATCAGCCTGATTTTATGTATTGTGCAGGGTGTATAATATTGAAGTCAATGCAGTCTTCACAGAAATAATGTACAATTTTAATTCTACATGTCCTTGTCTGTTATTATCATCATAATAGTGAAAGAAAATGACTTTCAGCTATGCAGACAAAATTCACTTATTCTCTTAGCATATTTTGTGCTTTGGAGTTTATTTATTTTATTTATTTATTTATTTTACATTCTGTATGAAGTACACAATTTTGAAGCTCATCTTAGGTTTTAATATTATGTACTACATGAAATATTATGAGCAGTTGATATATTGCTTTTAAAGGCTTTTTTTTTTTTTCATTCACAAGGTGAAAAAAAAACAAGAGGAGCAAATAGATAAATATAAACAAACGTGAATTATTATTATTATTATTATTTTTTTTTTCAGGGGTGGGGGAGGAGAGTAGGCAGATACTTTTGTTTTCCTTGCCATATAACCAGGCTGCACCTGTCAATTCTAACCTTTGAATCCTGGTCATATTTCTAGTTTTGGTAAAAACTGCAATAGCTAGCCAATGAAAGTTTACACTAGAATACTCTTTTTAGTCATTTACAAGCTGTTTAATCAAAAGTTTATAACCTAAGAGACAACTAATAATTAACATAATTTTTAAAGTCTTCCTTCCTTCCTTCCTTCCTTCCTTCCTTCCTTCCTTCCTTCCTTCCTTCCTTCCTTCCTTCCTTCCCTCCCTCCCTCCCTCCCTCCTTCCTTCCTTCCTTCCTTCCTTCTTTCCTTCCTTCCTTCCTTCCTTCCTTCCTTCCTTCCTTCCTTCCTTCCTTCCTTCCTTCCTTCCTTCCTTCCTTCCTTCCTTCCTTCACTGTGATGATTCTGACAACATATTTATAAGCTGTCAGTGACCTTTTGGTAATGAATTGCTGTTCCTACAATTGTGTGTCATTGTAAAGAGCTGTTATCAAATTTATTAGCTATTAATTATTCATTTATTTCTCTAATACACTAGTGTTGCTTGCTGTATGCATCTCCCTTGCTGCATAAACTAAATACCATTCCACATTTGTGTTTGAAAGCCTTGTTCTTCACATCCATAATACAGCAACGTTTCCTAATCTTGCATTACAGAGAAAGTACAAGCATGAATATAGCACATGGAATTTTTAAGTTATCACTTCACACTCATATTTTAGTATAGATATTGGTATAGATTTTGGTATAGATACAGCTAAGGAAAGAAGCTACTTGTGGAGTTGTGATGATCTGTTACTCAGATTTGGAAGGACTGCCTTATCTTCCTAGATACAACACTTAATGACCTCTCGTTTGCTATTTTGATTGAAGCACCTTGATTTCATTCCAAGGTCTTATATAATTCAGCTCTGCCTACCTGTTTACTTTTTTACTTTTCTATCTTTGTTCAAACCAAAAGCAGGATTTGCAAGCTTTTCTCAATATGCTTCTCCCAGTGTGCTCTCATAGCTTCTTCCATATGGCCCCGTTTGTCTTCAACCCACTTCCTTAAGCAGTCTGACAACCCTTCACACTCTTCTTTTTGAATGACTTGTGAAGGCATGTAACTTGAGAAAAAAGGATGAAGAAAATGTTGGCCTACTCATCTAGTGAATAGATGCATGTCTATATGCACAGACTCTTATGAGTCATGAGGCTAACAAGATGTATGCTTAACTTTTACCCTTTCTTTTCAATTCTTTCATCAATTCACTCTTTTTCTTCCCACTCCCTTATGTATACACTGTCTAAATAGACTGTAACATTTTTGAATCAGGGTCATCTTTTTATATGTTTATAAAGTCCTCTACTCATCACATTTATACACTGTTGAAGTACTTTACACTTCACATGGCTGTATCTGATATTTGGTTATAATGCATATTTTAAAGGTAAACATGTTTACCTGAGATCCTTAAAGGCTTTTTATATGTCTGTTTGTTTTGAGTGACGTGAATAAGATGATAAAAGTTAGCATTTAGAATTATTTCACTTTTGCACTTCAGAAATACAGTTTCTAAAAATTTTTTATACATCTAGCTACTTTTTTTTTTTTTTTTCAGTACATGAATTCCAATGACAAAAATGTATGTTACATGAGAAATCAGTATTTTCCAGTTCCTCCTAGATCACACTGAGGTGTGTTTGTGCACTTGGGTGTATTACCTAACTTTTGAGACTGGAAAAAGTCATACTAATATTTCTGAAACTTGCTAGATGTATTGCTCTGATGCTGACTGAAATGTGCCGAAAGTCTCCCACTGATTTTTGTGGGTGTGTAGTCAAGTTCTGCATGTTCCTCTGTCTTCCTGTTTTCGATTTTAGCAGTTTGGCAAAATTTCAGACCTGCAAACCTCTTCTCAAATCTGATGTGTTTTTTATGGACCTGAATTTTAAGTATCCCCACCTGCCTGATACATGGACTTAATTTTTATCATGTTTACCGAAAAGTAGCTAAATGTATAGAGGTTTCTATTTGTCTTCTGCAGTTCTATTATATTCAGCACATTTTTTTGATTCCTCCATGCTTTCTGTGTGCCTGAATCTTTAATTAATGCTTATGAATTTGTCTTTAAAAGTCTGAGAGCACACCAGTGAAAGCTTTACTAGCAGGTGATATCAGCAGTAATGACCAAAAATCTGACTTTGAGCTGATGTTAGGCTAGTGAGGCTTATGTTTTTTGCTAGTAACAGAAACTTCCTTAACTGTCTTTCTTAATTACAATAATAATGAATTGTTTGTTTACTAGGGGCCTGATGCTGAGCTAAGTGGAAGAGTGTACACTGAGGTTCAAGACCAGGCTGTGCTACTCTATGTTCAACAGAAGGAAAGAGTCAATGATAAATTTCCATGAGAGAATAGTAATTTAAATCTGGGATAAGAGAAGGAAGGGAGACAGACAAATAATATCTGCCTGAATAATTAAATTAGGAGTGAAAGGGCACAGAGTAAAAATAATGCAGAGGTATAAGACAATGTCAGTTCATCCTCTTATATTTTCAAGTATTTCAGCACATCTTGAGTGTCAGGTAGGAGGTGACAAATACAAAAAATTCAAAATCCTAGCAAGCCATACATCAAAGATGTCAAACACATGGGTCTTTGGCTGTTGGAAAGAAAGGTCACCTTGCTGCCTTTCCCAAATGCTTTCAGAAATCTTCCTCAGAGAGCACTAGTAGTTTTATTATCAGTTGAGCAAGACCTGTTGTCAGTGATTGATAAGGTTTTCACCTCCAGATTTCTTCTACAACCATGCTTAATAACTTGAGACTTGAGACTGCTTGCACTGAAAATTCCACAGGTCTTGGGGAAGGTGAAAATTCACTTGTGGGTCTTAAGTGGCATATATTATGTGGTGATCAGCTCTGGGGCAGGCGCATTCTACAGTGGAGTGAGGGGTTGTGGTATGCAGTTTCCTACATTGAGGCCACTCAAGGCAGTCGAGGAAGCCACCAGGTCTCAGCAGCCCTTGTGAGGGTGGGTGATGAGGCTTGGGTGAAGCCAGGAGCACCCCCACTTTGTCATACAAAGGCAGCCCCTGGGGAGCAAGAGCGACCAGGATGGGCAAACATGGCATGGCGCATCAGTCAGGCATGGTGTTGCAGTTTGCACAGCAGCGCATGCAGGCAGGGAGGGCAGGAGGCAGACCAATCTCTAACATCTATTCTGGAAGCACCACAAGGTGGCTTTTCAGTGAGACAAAAATGGTGTCCACCTGCTGCACCTGTTGGGCTGTGATCAAAATCCAGATGGAGGGGCCACAACCCCCCAGTAGACAGACCTCCCAAGGACTGAAAGAGCTGCTCAGACTATCAACTGCAGGCAACTCCAATATCTGGAGGTTCCCCTAGGGCTTGAAGGCAGAATTGGGTGTCATGTGTGGTCAGATAGATGCACTTTCTGAGAAAATTGCCAGGCTGTGAGAAGAGCTTGTCAGTCTGTGATGTATCCAGGAATCTGAGCATGAGATCAATGCATGGTATCATGTGCTGGTGCAGGCTGAGCAACGGCCCTGTCTTAAACTCCTTGGAAGCAGGTGGTAAAATGGCTTCCAACCTGAAACCAGCAGAATTGATGGACTCACAAGACAAGGGAGGCTAGACCCTTATCTCTGCTCAGAGCAGAGTTAAAAATCTCTCCTGAAGTGCCCCTACACCACAGATATGATGCTCTGGGGCTCAAAAAAAGGAGAGTGTGCCAATGACAACAATAATGGTCAAGACCCAGGAAAGGACAACTGCAAAAGGGTAAACCAGCAAACTACTTCTTTAAGAAGGAGTTCCACAAAAAAAGCCATGGAGGGTGTTGGTGATTGAATATTTCTCAAGAAACCTCAAGAGAGGTTTGCTGTCTGCCTGGGGACTGTATTCATGATATCACAAAGAGGCTATCAAGCTTGGTCAAACCAAAGGACCATCACATGTTCCTGCTGTAGCGACAACTGAGGCCACAACAAAGAGACTCAGAAACATCAAAAGGCACTTTATGTCCCTTGGAAAGATGCTGTAGGGATCAAGAGCATAAGTAGTTTTCTCAGTCCTCCCAGTTGGAGACTGGGACCCAAGGAGGAGTGAGCGTAAGGATCAGGTGAATGAATGGATGCATAGTTGGTGCAATGGCCACGGTTTAGGGTTCTGTGATCTCAGGCATGCTTTTGAGAGACCACGCATGCTGACACAGGATGGGGTGCATGTGAACAAGCAAGGCAAGTATGTTTTGGGCAGCAAGTTGGCTGGAATCATTAGCAGGGTTTTAAACTAGGTTAAATGGGGGAGGTGTTATACTTGTAAGTGACTCAAGAGAACCTCTTAATGCCAATACTTTAAAAAAGAGCAGGGAAACAACTGTGAATCATGCCACAGGAATTATAAAGGACTCCTCTAGAAAGGTGACATCACCCATAGCCCAGCTGAAGTGCCTCTACACCAATGCATGCAGCATCGGAAACAAGTTGGAAGCCATGGTGCAATTAGAAAACTATGATCTAATTGCTATCATGGAAATGTGGTGGGACAAATCACACAGCTGGAACATTGGACTAGAGGGCTACAAGTTTTACAGGAGAGACAGGCAGGGAAGTAAGTGTGGGGTATTGCCCTCTATGTTAATCTATATAATATATAATCTATATAAATCTATATAGATTGTGAAGAGTTCACTCTAAGAAACAGCCAAGAGCAGGTTGAGAGCCTGTGGGTAAAAACTAAGGACCAGACCAACAAAGGACATCTTGTGGTTGGAGTCTACTACTGGCCACCCAACCAAGGGGAACCTGTGGACGAGACCTTCTTGATCCAACTATAAGAAGCACAGGCTTGCATCCTCCTGGGGGATTTCAACCACATGGATATCTATTGGGAAAGCCACATGGCAGGCAGTAAGGAATTCAGGAGACTCCTGCAGTACACTGGGGACAACTTCCTAATCCAGGTATTAGACAAAGCAACCAGAGGAGAGACATTGCTGGACCTGGTCCTCACCAATGCAAAAGAGCTCATTAAAGAGGTTAAGACTGGAGGAAGCCTGGGTTGCAGTGACCACGCAGTGGTTGAATTCGTGATCTTGATGGATGTGGGCCTAGCAAAGAGCAAAGTCAGGACCATGAAATTTAGAAAAGCCTACTTCCAGCTGCTCAGAGAATTAGTGGATGAGATCCTGTGGTCCCTAGGGACAGATCTGATGAGAGTTGGCAACTCTTTAAGGATATTTTCCTTGGAGCACAGCAGTTCTCCATTCCTACATGTAATAAATCAAGCAGGGGAGGTAGGAAACCATCACGGCTGAACAAGGAACCTGTTGGTCAAACTTAGGCACAAGAAGATAATGCACAGACAGTGGAAACAGGGCCATATGCCCTGGGAAGAATAGAGAAATGCTGTCTGGGTGTGCAGGGATGGGATCAGGAAGGTCAAGGCACCAACAGAACTAAACTAGGTGAAGGAAGCAAAGAATAACAATGGGTTCTACAGGTATATTGGCTGCAACAAAAAGACTAAGGAGAGTGTATCATCTATGATAAATGAAGACGGAGAACTGGTAACGAAAGATGTGGAGAAGGCAGAGGTACTTAAAAAAATCTTTGCCTTGGTCTTGACTAGTGGTCAGACTTCCCACTTCTCTCGTGTCTACAAACCTCTAGGTGGGGGCTGGGAGAGTAGAGTCCCACCCTCTGTAAGTGAAGAGTAATTTCAAGACCTCCTGATGCAACTTAAAAACTACTAAACTATGGGCTCTGATGATGTGCATCCCGGGGTCTTGAGGGAATTGGTTGATGTGGTCACTAAGACACTCTCCGTCATATTTGAAAAATCATGGCAGTCAGGTGAAGTCCCTGGTGACTGGGAAAAGGGAAACATCACTCCCACATTTAAAAAAAGGTAGACCCCAGTAAGCCTCATCTCTGTGCCTGGGAAGATCATGGAACAAATCCTCCTGTAGACAATGTTAAGGCACATACAGGACAAAGAGGTGATCTGGGATAGCCAGCATGGATTCACCAAGGACAATTAATGCCTGACCAATCCAGTGATCTTTTATGATGGAGTGACTGCATCAGTTGAGACAGGAAGACCAACTGATGTCATCTACTAAGGATGGTTCAAGAGTCCTTCCTATTCTTTTAGCAGCTAAGAGAGAGGAAACAACTTATTCAAAAAGGATACAAATTGATTGTATGATGAACTCAAGATTTAAACAAAGGACATAGAAGATATAGAAAACTGAGACAGATAGTAATCCTTTGCAACCTGGACACTTACACAAAGACCTGAGCTGCGTGCCTAGGAGTATGATTACATCTTTTTCTGCATGTGCATTCAGCGATTTAAAAGCTTACTCCTGATAATTAGTGTCTGTGGTTATTTAGTGGTTGCAGCTTCATTCCTAGAGGACAAAGACCTGATCAAACTTTCATTGAATTCTGTGGAGGCTTTACCATTGATTAAAGTGAGAGAAGGAGTGCTTTCCCAAATGAACTTAAAGGCTGAACTAATCTCTTCCCCCGTAGGTCATTCTAGTAGGTCAGGATTGGAGCACACTGGTGGGATGGTGTGCTGAAAGCCTGCACAATTTTGTATTTCACTGCAGCAATTCTGTGAATAAGTCAATGAGTTCAGTATCTAGGGCATTCAGTCTAATAGCTTTCAAGATAACTAAATTTACTTTATAAATGAATTTATAGCTGGATTTTGAATACCTTCAGCCCATCACCAATTGTTTTGCTCAACAAATTGTAGAAGGAAAGTTGTCCTCACCATGCTGCATCAATAGACATATGATTTGAAATATTGCACATATGTATACATATATAAACAACAGGGAACAATTTTTCTTCCCTCCTACAGCTTTTTGTTTCTAAGCTGACTAGACAGGATGTTTGAAAAATGTAGGTAGAAGGGGGTAGAATAGTGTTGGTGAATGCACTGAAATCCCCCCAGAGTCATGGTTGAGTAATTAGATTGTCACCTTGGCAAGTAAAGGAACAAAAACATAGTATCTAGGTTAAGACTTGAAACCCAGTAGCAAAGCTGAGACACTTTTAATGTTTGGTGTTTCCAGGGTCCCAACCAACAGGAATAACTTGCAGGAGTCAAAAGCTGAGCTCAGTACCTTTATGTGAATTCAGTGATGTATTTCCCCCAGCTCTGTCACTGTGGATTTTTACTAGACAGGTCCTACAGTAGTCTCTGCACTTAGCACCCCAATAGATATTGATATTACTCTTCATTTTACCCTTGTACTTCTTTTACTTTTCTTGTAGCATCACAGTCTGGGAGCTTGAATCAAAGACTCTGGAGACTCTGGAATACTTTTTTTTTTTTTTTTTTTTTTTTTTAAGAAAGCACTCAACTACAAGGCACTTCTCTAAACATACATGTACATAGCTTGCTGCTTTTTTCAAATCTGTGGAAGCCCTTCCTTTTCTAGGATTAGTATATCTAATAGTATAATCTCTTAGTATATCTAATAGTATAACCTCTTAGTATATCTACCATGAGAAATAGAAAACAGACATATGAGAAAAAGTGCAGATGATAATTAATATAGGATAGCCAAGATAAGAGATGACTGATAGGCAATGTGATGGCAGATGTCATTTGATGCTAATAGAAACTAAGAACTGTAGATTTGGAAGAAGAATTTCTCATTCTTGTGCACTTTGAGTATAAAGTAACTGAGGAAAATAAAGATTGTATATTGCTGTGGACTTGTAAGGTTTCAGTATTCAAAAGTAACTGATATGTGAACGTACTTAGTGGATGTTTACAGAAGCACAGAAAAGGATCTGTTGAAGATAAGTAAATTTAAAATTGTTTCCTTGTATCAATTTTCATAAATGATCTTTCATATGGCTCTGATTCAATTCCTCCTTATGCCCTTTAAAAACTAACTATAAACAATCCAAAATATTAGGTTTTAATTATGTCATTAGCCAAAGGTATTCATTATAGATGTATCATAGGCACAGTTAATGGTTATTTTTTTTCCTTCTATTCTCCACCAGTGGTATTGTAGATCCCATGTGTTGATTCCATGTTCAACATGCTGAAAGTAAAGGATGCTATCCAAAGGGTCCTAGGCAGGCTTGAGAGGGGAGGCATGTGTGAAAATCATGAAGTTCAACAAGGACAAGTGCAAGGTCCTACACCCAGGTCAAGGAAATCCTAAGCACAAATGTAGGCTGGGCAAAGACTGGATTGAGAGCAGCTCTGATTGAGAGACTCAATCCTCTGATTGAGTCAGAGGAGCTCTGACTTGGGGGTGTGAGTTGCTGAGAAGCTCAACATGAGCCAGCAAGGTGTTCTTGCATCCCAGAAGGCCAACAGTGTCCTGGACTGCATCAAAAGAAATGTGGACAGCAGGTCAGAGGTGATTCTCCCCCTCTACTCTGCTCTTGTGGGATCCCACATGGAGTACTGTGTTCAGTTCTGGGAGCCCAACTTAAGGACATGGAGAGAGACTTAAGGACATTAGAGAGAGTCCATTGGAGAGCCACAAGGATGATCAGAGATCTGAAGCACCAGTCCTATGAAGAAACGCTAGGGGAGATGGGATATTCATCTTAGAGGACAGAACACTCCAGGGAGACCTTATAGCAGCCTTCTAGTACCTAAAGGGGGCCTACAGGAAATCTGAGGAGGGACACTTTGTCAGGGAGTGGAGTGATAGGACAAGGAGGAAGCTAAAAGAGGGGAGATTTTGATTAGATCTAGATTTAGATTTAGATTTAGATTAGATGAATATTTAGATTAGATTTAGACTTAGATTAGATGAAGATGTTCTTCACTATGAGGGTGGTGAGGCAGTGGAACAGGTTGCCCAGAGAAGTCGCGGATGCCCTATCCCTGGAAGAGTTTGAGGCCAGGTTGGATGGGGCTTTGAGCAACCTGCTCTACTGGCAGTTGTCCCTGCCCATGTCAGAGAGTTTGGAACTAAATGATCTTTAAGATCACTTCCTACCTAAGTGTAGTGGGTTTACGTGACAAGGTTATGGTAGCAGGGGGCCATAGGGGTGGTTTCTGTGAGAAGGATCTAGAAGCTGCCCCATGTTTGGTAAGGGCCCCACTGCTGACCAGAGCTGAGCCAATAAGTGATGTTGTTTTGCGCCTCTGTGAGAGCATATTTAAGACTGGGAAAAAAACGTGACACACAGCAGCTGGGAGAGTGAGAGAAGTGAGAAAAACAGCCTTGCAGGTGCCAAGGTCAGTGAAGAAGGAGGGGGAGAGGTGCTCCAGGCGCCAGAGCAGAAGTCCCCTGTGGCCTGTGGTGAGGACCATGGTGAAGCAGGATGTCCCCCTGCAGCCCATGAAGTACCACGGTGGAGCAGGGTTCCTTGCTGCAGCCCGTGGAGGAGACCACGGTGGAGCAGGTGGCCCTGCACTGATGGAGGCTGCCGCCTGTGGAAGACCCCTGCCGGAGCAGATTCCAGGCTGGACCTGTAGCCCGTGGAGAGGAGCCCACGCAGGAGCAGGTGACCTGGCAGGAGCTGCTGCCCTGGCAGGAGCTGCTGCCCGTGGGGGAGCCAGGTTGGAGCTGTTTTCTCCTGAGGGATGGACCCCGTGGTACGGACCCATATCTGGAGCAGTTCTGGAAGAACTGGAAGTTGCTGCCTGTGGGAAGCCCACGCTGGATCAGTTCATCAAGGACTGCATCCCGTGGGTGGGACCCCACAGCACAAGGGACGAGAGTGACCAAGAAGGAGCGGCAGAGAAGAAGCTCTGTAGACTGACCATAACCCCCATTCCCCCGTTCCCCTCTGCTGCTCAGGGGGAGGAGGTGGAAGAGGAGGAGGAGGTGGATGGGGGGGGGGGGAGGGGGATAAGAAGCTTTTGGTTTCTTTCCTTTGTTTCTCACTTCTCTAGCTTGTTAGTAATGAGCAATAAATCTTACTATCTCCCTATGCCGAGTCTGTTTTGCCTGTTACAATAATTACTGTGTGATCTTCTCATCCTTGTCTCAACCTTTGAGCACTTTTCATCATATTTTCTCCCCATCCCTCTTTGAGGAGGGGGAGTGAGAGAGCAGCTGTGGTGGAGCTTGGCTGCCCACTCAAGCAGAATCACGACATTAAGCCATTCTTTGATTCTATGATTCTATGATTTTTTATTTTTTTTTTACACAAGCTGGCCACTTGCCACCTGTATCTCTGAAATGCATAATCTTTTCTTATTGTCCATTTGGTTGGAGTTCCAGTGTTCTCCACATGGATTTTTAAGCCAGAAGTGAAGTCCATGTAAACATTTCTAAGCAAGTGAAATTAGGAAATTCATTAGGCATTTGAATTAGGAAAAGCATGACCAAGAAAGATGAAAACTTTCTGGATGCTGTTTTTCATTTCAGAAGGAACTTCTGCAGAACAATTACTAATACTGGTCTCAGATGTCTATTTTCCAACAGACATGGAATTTAAACATTGAGTGATTGGAATTGGTGAGTTCAGTAGTTAGAATTCTTTAAATTCTGTACATATCTTTGGGAATTTTTTATGATTTTATCTGCCCAGTATTTGCCAATCATTCTTCAATAAAAGGTACCACAGCTCTAATCTTAGTTTGGGAAATTTATTGCTGATGAAAAAAGAATAGATAAAAAAGATAGATTTTTAATATCAAGAACTGCTGAAAGAAATCTGGTGCTTTGCCATATCAGCAGCAGTTCTGTAAAATGTGGATTATTACACCGAGCATAGGTGAGGTGGTCACTAAAAAATACAGCTAATTCTAGGCCAATGTGTAGGTTTCATCACTGCTTTAGTTATAAGTGTCGATATGTACTCCCAATGTTTCTATTTCAGTAATGCTTTTGATGGCCAGCGATGGATGGAATGGAATCCCATTAGTCAACAGAGTGAATAGACATGGCTCTCAATTTTAAGAGTGGTCATTTTAAAGTGTTTGCTTTTCAACACCACAGAAAACAGCTGATTCTTCAAAAGTTTTCAGAAAACTTAGTACTAATTCTTAAGTGCAGACAGCATACTCTAAATTGTCAAAGAATATATAAGATTTACTATAGCCTGTAATAACTTAATGTTTTGGGATCTTCACAGTTCTTTCAGTGAGTAAAACTATTTTTAACAATAAAATAAAAGACTAGAAATCTCAGTTGCCAATGAAGTGCACGTTAAATGTATTTATGAAGTGCATGGAAACCATATGTTCTATTTTTTTATTATTTATTTATTTATTTATTTCTCATAAACAGGATAAGAAAGGAATGTATTCTATATATACGTGTTAAAATTTCATGGCCCAACTGGCTTTTCATATTGCCTCCCAACAAGCCTTCAGAATTCCATTTTGTCCCTGCACCCTGCTCCAGACCAGTTGGCTGATAGACACAGAGGCTTGTGAAAGCTGCAGATAAATTAATAGTAGAGAATGTGCCTGAGGACCATGCCTGGCTGCTCTTGAAATCCTTCTGAAAGCTGAATTATGTGTATTAAGATAGGCCAACACTCAGGCCTCTATGAGTCAATTCTTTGTAACAGTTGCCAATATTTTTATACCTGAGAGAGCAGCTTCATTCTTTATTATTGCTCAGGAATCAATACTCCTAGTGCCCTCACAAAATGCTATACAAGCATTATTGGCATTTCACTTGGCAGTGAAGGGTATCAACATCAATCTCACCAACTGCACACTTTGCTAACCCTGTTCCACTTTCCTAGTGTGAATTTGTATTCTGTCTGCACTCTGCTCTCCTGCTCAATTTGAATGGGAATCCTTAGCAAATCTCATCTTCTGAGACTAGAAAATGGAAAGACATCACTGACAAAAGCAGTCTCCTTTATGTGTGTGCATGTGTGTGTGTGGCATGAATTACATGGAAATTCTGAATGTGACTAAACTGTGATTAAAATTAAAACAAACAATCAATGAAAAAAACAGCAACAGCAACAACCAGAAGCAAACTGCTTATGCCAATGTACTAGACCGCCTGACAAAAGAGAAATCTAGATCCAATTACAACTTCTGTTCCAAAGACCTACCATAGGGTATAAGGATTATTTTTATTTTTTTTATATATATATTTTTTTAAGACTTATGAAATCCTTTTGAATTAACAGCTCCTAATTTACGAATAGTCCTACATGTTGGGGATAAATGATGAATTAGCAAACAAACCAACAACAATTTATACTGGTGCTAAGGAAAGTCTGTTTGAAACAGCAGCCACATTTTGCTCTAATTATGTACAGCTGTACCAGTTTGATATGCTGGTTCAGTCACAAAGATTTGCATTCAACATGTAAATTCTAGCTTTAAACATGTAATTTCTAGACATAATCTGAAAAATAGGAATTTTTCAAAGCATCATGTCCCCTGCAGAGCTTTGTATCACTACAGAGAATAACAGAAAGCATATTTTGTTCAAATAATACCAGAATCATGACAGTTAGAACACTACTAATAAAATAATAGTCCCTTCAATATATCTGTCTTAAAACAATAGCAACATGCTCTTCTTCTTCCTTCTCACTTTTTGGTGTTGAATCCATGTATGTTTCCTTCTGTTTTATGAATATTGCACAGCATATCCTCAGGCCAGGATCTAATAAAAAAAATACTGATGTGAATTTGTTTTTGTTCCAAAGTTCTGTTAGACATTTGGACAGCATACATTTGTGTGTGGGGATTTGGGTAGTAAGTGAATGCGAGGCCATAACATGCCAAGGTTATGTGGCCATACTAAAAACATCCAGGAATTTTCAAATTGCATTTGATTTTGGGGCGTGCACAGCTAATAGTTACTTACCAGGGAGAAATGTTTGACCTCTTGTGTATTGCTTGCTGTAATTTCCTGATGTCAGTGTGTACCAAAAAAGTACCTTCCTAGTCCCATTTTTCCATCTAGTCTTATCTAGTTATACTTTGGAAATCTATGGATCATTAATTGAAAATACCTTAAAAATGTATCAATTGAATATTAATATTACACATCTTACTTGAATCTAAGCTTGCTTACTTATTGAGATTTTATTTGACTTTTCTTTAACCTACAATCAGGAATATTTGGTGGCAAATAGTCCCTCTAAGGTACATAAGACGTTACAGTGTTCCAATAAGCATCCTCTGATTGTTTATATGGAGGGGAAACAATAAATCAAGGTCTGTGCTGCACAATTTCTAAGACAGTTGCTCCTAAAAAAAGTGAATAAGTGATAAAAATTAATCCTGACAAGAATAATTCAGTAGTATAGAGAAAGTAGGATAAATAACTGTCAGAAGCAGGAAAATCCTTCTTTGTTTATAACACAGCTCATTTAAACAGCTAAGATGTACTACTACTGTTGTTCAAGTAAACAATAGAAGGATGGTAAAAGGAGAGGAACTGTAAACATCTGTCAGTATAAATCAAGAACAAAAATAACTAACAAGGGGCAAGGAAAATCTTGGGAGATTAAAATCTCTTTTGTACTTCTGGCAAACTGTACATTTTCCATGAGTTATAATTGGAACTGTATTATTATTATTATTATTATTATTGTTATTATTATTATTATTGTTGTTGTTGTTGTTGTTGTTCTTGTTGTTATAAAAAATCCATTCTTGATACTAAAATAATATATTTTTTTATATCGAAGACAACATGGTGACAGTTACTGTTAATTTTCTCTATTTCTCTTGAGTCTATATTTACCATACTAGTGTCTTGCATATTTTGGAGTGAGATTATTATTTCAAACTGTTTACATCTAAATCTATACAGCTGAAAAAGGAAATGTGATACCAGGCATAAAATCCTTTTTTTTTTATTTTATTTTATTTTTTTTTTAATTTTTTATTTATTGAATCTTGAGCTAGTTTTTAATCTCACTCTAAAATAATTCTCTTTATACTTCTCTGTATTTAAAACATGCTCAAACAGAACATCTGTAAGTGTTCTCTGGTAAACAATTCATCCCCTCAAAGGCAACTTATAGATGCCCCACACATCATGGTGTTAGCTTCTAAGATACAATGTACTATTTTGTTTTCCATATATTTGTACAGTGGTTGTAAAACAGTAGTCTTGACATAATACCACAAATATGTCTTATATGTATTTCTTGAAAACATGAGCAGCAATGACATTGCTCTTCATGCTTCATTGTATGAGACTTTTGGTACTGATACTAAGTTTTACATAATAATAAAAGTTTCTATCTATAAACTAATTTGCAATAGTGAAATGCTTTAATTCTGCAATATTCTGGTCTGAAAATTGCAACAAATAAAGCAACGTACATGTATATATCTATCAGCAACAGCAGCATCAGAGAACACCACTACGACAAACCTAAATCAAAGCAGAAGCCTTAAAATAGACAAAGATACTTAGATTCAAAAACATATGGTCAAGTTTAGAAAAGCTCCAAGATGTTCCTACGTAGCCCAGCCGGGCTCAGTTGTTGGGCATAAAGCAATGACAGAAACTAGGATATTTATTTAGACATGAGATTTTAAAATTCATAGCTTAGGACCTGGTGAATATACTAATGGTTTGTCATCTTTCATGATGGCCAATTATAAGTGAATTGTCTGTTTTCTGATGCTAGTACATGTCTGGTACATTATTTCTTTAGTACTATCATTTCCATTAGAAGAAGAAGAAGAAGAAAAAAAAAAAAGTTATTGCCAGAGAGATTACATGTATAACAAGTACATTTCAGTAATTGGTTACAAATGCAGTCTATTCTTTTCTCAAACAGTAGTTCAGATTCTGATTAGTTTAAGAAGTTTTCACAGTTAGTAATGAGAATTAATAGTGTTTTTATAAACGTATCATCAGTTTATGTGGCAAGGTTTTGGTAGCAGGGGGCTGAAGTGATGGCCTCTGTGGGAAAAGTCCAGAAGCTACCCCATGTTAGATAAAGCCTGTTTCAGCCAGCTCCAAAGGGACCCACTGCTGACCAGAGCTGACCCAGTAAGTGATGTTGTTTGCGCATCTGTGAGAGCAGATTTAAGAAAGGGAAAACAAAACAAAACAAAACACAACAACAACAACAACAAAAACCTTCTGCACAACAGCAGCTGGGAGAGTGAGGAGTGAGAACCAGCCCTGCAGACCCCAAGGTCAGTGCAGAAGGAGTGCATGAGGTGCTCCAGGCACAGAGCAGCAGTTCTCTTGTGGCTTGTGGAGAGGCCCCTGGTGGAGCAGGCTGTCTCCCTGCAGCCCATGGGTCCCACAGTGGAGCAGATCTCCATGGAGCCCATGGAGGAGCCCCCAGAAAAGCAGGTGGCTGTGGCCTGGAGGAAGCTGAGGCCCATGGAAAGCCCCTGCAGGAGCAAACTCCACGCCAGAGCCGCAGCCCGTGGAGAGGAGCCCATGCAGGAGCAGGGGATCTCGGAGGAACCTCTGGGGGACCCATATTGGAGCATTTTGCTCCTGACAGATGGACCCCATGATACAAAAATTGCTAGAGCAATTTTTGAAGAACTGCTGCCTGTGGGAAGCCCATGCAAGATCAATTCAGGAAGGACAGCATCCCGTGGGAGGGATCCCATGTGGAGCAGGGACAGAGGGTAACCATGAAGGAGCAGTGGAGACAAAGCATTAGGATCTGACTGCAGCCTCCATTCCCCATTCCCCTGTGCCTGTTGCGGGGAGGACATAGAAGAGGGTGGATGGGTGGAAGGTGATTTTGATTGTTTTTAGTTTCTCACTTCTCTAGTCTGCTAGTGATAGGCAATAAATTATATTTATCTCCCGATCCTGAGTCTGTTTTGCCCATGACAATAATTGTTGAATGATCTCTCTGTCCTTATCTCAACCCTTAAGCCCTTTTCATCATATTTTCTCCCCCTTTCCCTTTGAGGAAGAGGAGTGAGAGAGCAGTTCTGGTGGCGCTCAGCTGCCCAGCTGGCTAAAACTACCACAACAAACTTTTCACATAAAACCTCTTTTAGGATCCTATTTTTTATGACTAAATATAACATCAAAACTGAGAAGAAACTCTTCTGTTTCTTGAAAAGGAAACCTTTCCTTCCTAGTCTGGCAGCCAACATTCATTAGTATGAGAGGCATTAGGATGCTCACTTTTTTCTTGATGCCCTCAGTCTCTTTACAGAGGGTACTTCTGGGTTTGGATAGAATAGTTCAGTTGGAAGGGACCTTCAAAGAACATCTAGTCTGACTGCCTGGCCACTTCAGGGCTAAACAAAAGCCAGGTATTGAGTAAACCTCCCCAAGATAAATAAATAAATAAACATAATAAAAAGATAGTAAAAAATAAAAATAATAAATAATAAATAAATAAAAAAAATCCTGTGACAGCAGCAGCCTGTCAGCCATGTATTATTCAGCTTGGGCCTTCCAGGTCTGTTCAGTATCCCTCCCTGCCACTGAAGGGATAGAGGAAAATACCACCTGTTCACCAACTCCATCCACTAACTGCCCCAACCCCCTGAAGTCTCTTTTGATAGCCTTCAGGCTTCTCTCAGTAATTTCATCACTACCAGCCTGCAATATCACTCAGGGGTAGTAATCAGAGGGGCCAGGAAATCAGGAAGTTTCCTGGTAATGTCCCTGACCTGGGCCCCAGGTAGGCAGCAGACTTCCCAACAGGTAGGGTCTGGCCAACATATGGGGCCCTCTGTTTCCCTCACAAAGGAGTCACCTACGACCACTGCCCTCATTTCCTCCTCGGTGGAGGAAGTCTTAAGACATACAGTTGACTTCTTTGCCCTAGACCACCTTCTGTGTGGACTTTTCCCTCACATCCCCTTACCACCCTGTCCCTTGAGTTCCAGGGCCTCAAACATATTGTGTAAAGGCACCTGGGGAGGGAAGGACAGTAGGGAGGGGGCCCACCTGCAATGTTGAGCAGGGACGTGTTTCCATTCCTCTCCATCTCCTAGGTCCCTTCTCTCTGCTTGACTGTGACAGGTCGGGGGGTCCATCGCTATTTGGGGTGTGTTGCCCCTGCACCTTTCTCTCAGGCGTGGTAGGGATTGACTCCACCAGTCTAACTCCTGTTCACACTCCCTGATAGTTCTTAATTTCTCCACCTCCTCCTTGAGCTCTGCCAGCAGGCTGATCAGATCTTCCACCTGCTCACATCTCACGCAGGCAGTATCTCTGTCACCATCTATTGGCAGCAACAGGTTCAAGCATGACCTGGAGCCCTGAGCAGCCACATCTTTGGGCAGGCACTAGGTCTAGGGTGCCACAGTCTTCTTGGCAAGTGTTTTAGCAAGTGTTTTAGCACTTGCCACCTTGTGGTGACCATGGCTGGGTTTGTTGTTTGGGAGGTAGCCAGTAGGTGGGCTGGTCTCCGTAGTGGGGAGGGATCCTCTGCCCTCCCTGCTCACCCTGACTGTGTGAACTGCCGAGTAAACTACCACACCACCTGGGGTGCATTCAGAAGAGTGTTGCCAGCAGTTCAAAGGAGGTGACTTCTACTCAGGCCTGGTGAGATCACAGCTGGAGTATTGTGTCTAGTTCTGGGCTCCCCAGTACAAGAGAGACATGGAGCTACTGGAGTAAGTCCAGAGGATGGCTATGAAGATGATCAGTGAGGGTGACCAAGCACCAGAACAGGTTCACCAGAAAGGTTGTGGAGTCTCCTTCTCTGGAAATATTTAAAACCCACCTGGATGCCCTCCTGGCAATGTGCTCTAGATGATCCTGTCTGGCATGGAGGTTAGACTAGATGATCTTCAGAGGCCCCTTCCAACCTCAACCATTCAGTGATTCTGTCAGGGCGTGCCTCTTGAACACTGACAGGCATGGGTCATCAACCAACTCTATGAAGCTTGTTCCAGTGTTTGACCACCCTCACAGTAAATATTTTTCTCCTAAAATGAAACAGATACTTCTGTTTGATTGTAATGATTGAGCCAATAGTTATAGATACTGCTGCAGACTATCCATGACACTGCCCTGAAGAATAGGCATCACCTGACAAAAGTATGCACTGTGAAACCCCTGCAGCTGTAAAATCTCTCCTGTTGAATGGGTGTGGGATTCCTCAGGACCAAGTCCTTTCACCATAGTGAAATTTCTGTCCCTATATAAGCTAGGGCTGAATGCAGACCTGTTTACTGTGAACCCTATCATCCACACTTTTGTAGCCTTTCTGCCATAGGAATGGATCATCTTTGTAATTGGTAGTGAGACTTATGAAGGCATTTGCTGGTTCACTTATTTTATTTTACTTCTGATGGGAATATGTGATTGGATGCAGAGCTCCCCAAATGATAGTCTGTCTGCTGAGAGACCAGTAAGACTTCAATTTCTAGCTTTCTAAACAAGGGCAGAAATTGTAACCCTGTTCATTTTTCATACAAAACCCACTTCGTCTGTAGAGAGTACTTTGTAATTGCTTCATCCTACTGATACAGTTAGCCTTTTTGATCCTGAAGAGATTGCATCCCTGTGCTAGGCTTTTCTCAAGTCTACAGCTGCTCACTTCTTGGGCATTTTTTTATGATCTACCACGTCCAAAGAAAAACAACCACTCTGGACACATAGATTAAAATACAATAGGCTAAGGAAGGAAGATGTGTTGATAAAATTAATTGCTCTTTTTTTTCTAAATCAGGCAGAGTTATCACAGAATTAAGAGTGGAACCCACAGCATGTTGTAGATAGACATCAATAAAAAGTATGGAAATTTTGAATATGTAATTTAGAAAGTGAAAATATATACACATACATAAATGTACAAATCTAAGCTAGTAAACTCCAAAGTTTTGTACTTAAATTACTTTCAAAAAAAAAGGTTTGAGTTAGTATTTTTTTTTTCCCTTTTTATTTCTCCAAACTTTGCTTTCCTCAGTGGTGCACACTCCATTTAGTTTACTATGTTCTGTCTGATACTCGTAGGCAACTCTGTGTGTCTGTCCATGCCATGTCCTGATCGTGGAACTGCAGTTAACTGCTTTGTTACTCCTTTTCCATTAGTCCTGTTCTAATTATATGTGCCTACTGTGCTAATTATATGTGCCCAATGCCCATCTTACATGTCTCTTTGGTCTTTCCATTCATTTTCAATCTTCCTAGATTTCATGCTGGTTTCCTCACTACTATACTCTTTGTCTCTGATCACATACCATCTGCAAATCCTGTGCTATGGGCTGGTGTTCCCATTTTGCTTCAGAATGATGGCTTGTTCCCCCCTGTCCCTTAAGGTGCCTCTCAGGTGCCTGAAAATGTGTTTTCAGTGCTGTTACCCACCAGCATCAGCTGCTGCAGGAGGATCTAATGTTAGCAACAAATCAGTACTATAGAGCGTTAATTTGAAGTACAGAAACAAAAACATTATGGAAGTATAAATTTTACCAAGGTAGCCTTGCCTTTGTAATGTGTGAAAGTTCTAATACCCCCACCTTGAATTTTTCACAAGCTTTATATAAAAACTTTCATTTATAGTTTCATGCAAAATGACAAAGGGAAACTTGAAACAGAAGTGGTTTGGGTAGGCTTTTTTTTTTTTTTTTTTTTTCTCTGCTTTGTTAACTCACAGTCTTTTTTGAAATTATTTTCCCAGGCTACATCCACTCCTTAAATATCCACTGTGTCTCATTCGTAGCCACCCCCAAACCCTACTTTCACACTAATGCATCAGAGTTTCTTCCATAACATCTTTAACCCACAACTCTGAGTATGGTGGACAGGTGGACCACATAATCAACATTTAGTTGGAAAAAAAAAAAAAAGATTTCATGGAGTGTGATAGGAGGATATAGTGTGCTTTACCTTCACCAAAAGAACATTTTTTTTTTTTTTTGGTGAATTTACAAGGCTTTATAAAAATTTTCATGACCTCCAGTTGAGAGAGGATGTGAGTTCCCAGGTACAAAGCCTTCGAAAGGCTTTTAGAAGTTTTTGTTTGTTTGTTTGTTTGTTTTGAAATAATACAGACTTTTTTACAAAGCAAATGTAAACTGTAAACTATATCTAAATTAGCTGTTTAGCTAAATCAAGTTTATGTATCTAACCTCTGTGTAAAATTGTATCTTTTTCTACAAACTGAGGCAGAAGCATCAAAAAATATGACCCCCATTTTTTACTTTAATGTAAGTGGTCGTTTAAATGATGTGGGTGATGAAGTCACACAACTGCAAAAGTAAAGAAACTCACTTCAGGTTATAGCAGCATTTTTACATATTTACAATTTCTGGTCCTTCTGCTGTAAAAAGACGTCTGGATTTAAACGAGAAAGTTAGCCCCAAAGGCTCATAAATTATAGTTAGAAAGTATTTACCAAAATGCTGGAAAATATCACCTAAAAATAAAAGATGAATAAAATAAAAAGTGATTATGAACACTGTTTGAAAAAAGTAACTGGATTGTGAATACATAAAGTATTATTTTGGTATGTTTAGTCATTAATGTATCTCTGCTTTTGCTTCTTAAAGGAATGAAAAAAGAGTTTCTCCCTGTAATCAAGTTATCTTTCTTTCTGGATTTCTTAGGAAATGATTGTTTTATTCCTTAAAAAAAAAAAAAAAAAAAAAAAAAAAAAAAAAAAAGTGGGAAAAGAGAATGTAGCTAAATTTTGAACAATGTTTTTCTTAGCAGAGAAAGAACTAATTTCATGTTCAATGGAAAGTAGTTTCTTCAGAATAATTTTTTTTTGTTGCTGTTGTTGTTGTTGTAGTTTTATTTGTTTGTTTTTCCTTACAGGTAATATTTTGAGTTGTATGAGGGCTATTTAAACTGGTAATGTTGTGATGGCATGACATTGGGGGAAGGGAAGAGAAACAGAGATGACTCTTAATGTTGTTTGCAACTAGCTCAGTACTCATCTAACGATTTTGTGCTAAAGCCATTCAACAAGCATGATGAAGATGATAATCAGCCTTTGTTTTTAGATTCCTTTTAGCTTTATTGTAGAATAATTTAATTAAAATACATTTTTATTGTCATTTTACTGTCTCTGCCTGCTCTTGTTACTGCTTTAATTTCCTGAAAGGGAGATGTATGACATCCTGTAGGCATCAGTGATAGCTTTCAATAGTCAGTTCATGTTCTTTGAAATTATTTTCATTTCATGGAAAAAACTTATTGTGAGGAAATAGAAATGATTATCTGATGTAGAACTGAAGAGAGAAATCTTTTCTCTCCAGGCACTCTAGTTCTGTGCTGAGACTCTGTGCATTTAGTGGGGGATGGGAATGGAAAACCCATGAATGTATTTTACTGAATAGTTCCTTTGGGAAGCAAGGTTGGTCCCAGGGATACGGATGGAAGATCAGGCCATGGGAGATCTTTCTCAGTCCCTAGCTTGTTATATGTATAATTTGCCAAGACAGTTGTGCTAACGTAGCTCTATGAATTTCTCCCTAACCTTTTGTGTCTTGTTTATTTAAACTCTAAGTTATTGCAAGGAAGGTCTAGAATTACCAAACTCATCACTCTGCTGTTATTTACTAGGCTTTCACTTTGGGCAGGGTTTTGGGTTTTACCAGTTTCTAGACATCTGGCAGCTCTGGCAAGTGCCTACCATGTGCATGCATGTGTATGTACCAAATATGTATGCACCAAATCAATATAGCATACACTAGATCTTTGTGTCACAGACCTACCAATGCTGGTGGGTCTGCCCCTTGTTATTTTCAAGTATAGCATTCAAATTTCATTAGGACGTAGCCATTTCCCATCAAATCTGTATACAGCCATGTGTGTGTTGCTTTGTCAATTGCCCTGAGAATGGTGATGTCACTCGTGTCTTTTTTTTTTTTTTTGGTGAACCAAACAACCATAAATGAGGAGTCACAAAGAAAATCAAGAGTTACATACCTAAAACTTGGAAATCATGGTAGGCAAAAAAAGTTATGTTTTTTTTTTGTTTTTTTTTTTTTTTTTTTACCCTCCAAACTTGTGGAAAAGCCAACAGCCTGTGGCTTCACTGTTGTAGAAGAAGCTTACTGCTCAGCTTTCATTTAATGCAGTGTCTCCACGGTCCTTGCAGTAGGTGCAGGTCACACAGTCAGTCTGGCAACTCCAACTGATGGGGACTAAAAGAATTTAAAATGTGCCTTGCTAATTCACATCAGAAAAGTCTGGGCATGTTAATGAGAGCTAGAATGAGAATGCCTCTACCTATATAGGCTTCTCCTTCAGTAGAAATTAATATTTTGACTCATTGATAAATATTCAGTTGGAGGCTATTTAGATAGACTTGCTAACAGAAATACAAGCCTATGTACTGCAGTTTTTGCATTTCTGGAAATTGTTGTTTCTAAATGATACAGAAAATGAACATGTACAAATGACAAATGCCTGGCCACTTGACATACAGGCATTCAAGAAATGCTGATGAATCATATTTGCTGTTCTTTAATACAAAGGTCCTTAAGCATGCAAGGAAGAATATCAAAAGACTTGATCACACTCCTGTCATCTAAGAGACAAATAGATTTTTGTTTCTTTCTCTTTCCTTTTTTTTTTTTGACAAAAGCACTTTTTTTTTTTTTTTTTTTTCAAAATACCTTAACGTTTTAAAAAGAGTACTAGAGGATGAATACCTCAAGAAGACATTATGTCTCAGAACTTCCTATGTAAAGGGGTTTGATTCTTGTGTTGAGTTTAATTGTGATGTAAACATACACGAAATCACGGATATGCTGTTTTCCTAATACATACACAAAATCATGGATATGCTGTTTTCCTAATATCCAAGAATAACATGGTTAACAACACAGTGTGATGTTTGTGTTCTTAAGGATTTTTCTTTTTTAAAACTAAAATGATTGTAAAATTTGTTTGAAGATATGGATATATAGGTTTTTCTAGGACTTCTGAACATCTGCAGGTCCATCCTGTGGCACTTACTGAAGTATCTGTATTTGGTACTTTTGAAAAGTATGATAATTAACACATGAGGCACTGCAATACTGATTTTTAAAACAAACAAAACAAAAAATACTTTGTGTTCATTTTGGTTTGTTCTTTTACAAGACTAGAAGCAAGAAAGTAGAAAGGGCTTTCAGTAGTGATTTTCAGTGGCGTCTGATACAGGATAATGTCTATCAGTCAGAGTGATAACAACTTTTAAATAAGGTGTTCATATTTGATTGCAGACAAGGTTACCTAATTGCTTCCAGCTTGCAAGTGTTACAATCCCAGCCCTGATGAACAGCAGGCACAGTTACAGAGAAATGATGTTGATCACATGGGTGAATGATGGGCAACAGGTGTGTAATAATCATTGATATTCTGACATATTTAACTATTACAAATGTTAACATATATTTGATGTATTTAAGTATTACTAGCATTATTAAATGTACATGTGGACTCCAAGTTAATGATTATTGTAGCTTAACAATTTAGTCATTTAGTCACTACTTTTCCTTGAACAATGTGGAAGAGAATGAGTCCTTCTGTGCCTCTTGGCATAGTAAGACTTGGAAGATCTGATACTTGAAAGGATACTAGCATTGCTAGAGCAAAATTGCTTGTGTCCAAAGATATTACCTTGATAAAACTGTCCTTTTGAGGAAAATAGTTACATATTATGAATATATATATAAACTGAAATAAGACTACAAATAAATATGATGATCTTTAAACATATTATTTTCATAATGGAAGTAGGTAAAGATAAGTGATTTACGATTATTATTATTATTATTATTATTATTATTATTATTATTATTTTGTAGGAAAGAAGACTTATGGAACAGCTGTTTCCTGAATATCCTAAACTATTTCTGTCTGCTGTACAAGCACTGTTATCTTTTAAAATCATAGTCCATAGTGGTTTTGATTTGCTTGGAGCAGAGGAGGAGAAAGCATGCACTTTGTCTGTATGTGCTTAAGCCTACAGCTGAAAATGTTAACAGTAAAGTGTCACAATGTGATTTTAATCATTTCTCCTTCTGCATGAAGTAACAGACCTTATTAGTCACTGTAATATAGGTGCAATGAAAGATGCTTCTTCATTCAAGGCTTCTTCAGCTTTTTGTTAGCTATACTACTTTGCAGAAAAAACAAACAAACAAAATGAGTTGCTTTTGCAATCATTATTGTCTTTGTAGAAAACTTGCCTTGATTTTTGTTTGGTATATCTATTATTTGTAAGAATTTCATCATTCTGATTTGTAATTTCTATATTTGTGCCATATGTTGGGATGTCTTAGTTGCAAAATTTTACTTTATTATTCCTTTATGATATCTTACTCAAATTCAAAAACCAAGAAAATAATAAATGAAATTATGTTAGTAGTGATTGCCAGATGAGATGATTTACGATCCAGATCATGGAAAATTCTGAGTTCTTCCAGTATGCAAATAATGTCTGAAGACTCACAAGTAACAAGTACTCTCATCAGTTGAAGTAGGTCTTTTAATTCTGACCCCTTAGGTTGTTACAAAAACTAAGCTTCTTTCTCCAGTGTTATTTGTTGTGGCTGTGTCATTAATTTTTACTAAACAGTTGTTTAGAACCCACTTTTTTGCCCCCACTTAGCTTCTTGACACAGACACAGCCAGTTTGTAGGAATGGTACAGGTGTTGGTCTAGCTGACTGAGTCTAAAGCTTGTTTGTTTGTTTGTTTTTCCTCCATTGACAACTTTAACTTGATTCAAAGGCACTAAGTTAGCTTTCAGTCATTTGCCTGAGGTATCACAGTCTTGTGGACTGAACAAGAGAGCAATCAGAAGTATTACCTTGGTTCTTACAATTTCTGGATGTGATTTGTGTGACTTTAAGATTGGGTACTGAAAATGGTATATGTTGACTTGAATTGTGACTGCTTTTGGCTCTCTGTAAAATACTATCTTGAATAGTTTGTTGCTTCTGGATAGGCTGGAGGCTTTTCCTTTTATTTGTCTGTCTATCTATCTATTTATTTTTTCCCATTATTAGTTTGGCTTATGCAAGATGTGGTGGGAAGGGAACGGGAACTTTATTTAGCCCTGTGGAGCTCTCACTCACATTGATTCAGTTGCTGTTTGTGTTGCCTTTTTTTTTTTTTTTTTTTTCCCTGTTTTATTTGCCATTTTCCCTCTGCTTGTGTATAATACTATGTTGCTTCTTCTGCTATGCCCATTCACACAATGGATGTAGTCCCAGAAAGTTCATAGCTTGACTGCAACTACCCTTGTTTCTGTCTTTCCACCTGGTGGCACAATGGAGCAAGCATTTTTTGGAGGCAAAGATGATTTATGTTGTGGAAGTCATTTCTTCATTTTGGAACTCAAGCAGCAGTACAGAAAGGAAAGCAAAATCTCCCCTCCATTCTCTCTCTGTCTCTCTCTCTCTCTTTTTGTTGTTGCTGCAGACAAATTTTCCCATATTCTTGACATTTTATTTTAATTTCCTAAATGCTATTAGAGAATACATGTAAGTGCTTAGATCCACAATTTCAGGTTATGATGTTGCTCATTCTTGAGAATTCCTGAGATTGAGCAGGAATTACTTAAGCTTCTAAGTAATTTAAGTGTCTTACATTTGCAGAAAAAGGTCACTCCCCTTCCCCTGCATTCCCTGCTGTGACCTTTGAACAATGTACTGCTTCTCAGGAATCTTATTCTGGTTATGGTCATTGCTTTTTGAATGTTCTTCAACAATTTTTTTTTTGTACCTTAGCCTCTATGTTGCCGTGTCATGACTATAACACTAAGAAGAGCATTTGAGAAAACATTTGTTTTCAGGGCCCCCTCATGCAAGAGAGAAACAGACATAAGGGGATGGGTCCAATGTAGGGCCACAAAGATGATTAAAGGACTGGAGCACCTCTCCTGTGAGGAAAGGCTTAAAGACCTTGGACTGTTCAGCCTGCAGAAGAGGAGATTTAGGGTGGATCTCATCAATGTATACATGAAGGGAGGATGAAATGAAGACAAAGCCAGGCTCTTTACAGTGGTGTCCAGTGCCAGAACAAGAGGCAGTGAGCACAGACTGCAACATGTGAGGTTATGTCTGAATATCAGGAAAAACTTCTTTACTGTGACTGAGCACCGGCAAAACTTGCCCAGAGAGGTTGTGGTGTCTCCCTTCTCGCAGATCTTCAAAAGCTATCTGGACACAGTCCTGAGCAACCTGCTCTAGGTGGCTCTTCTTGACCAAGGAAGGTAGGATCAGATGGCCTCCACAAGCCATTTCCCACCTCTCCCATTCTGTGATCCTCTGTTTCACTGAAGAGCTATTTCTATGTTGGAGAAATTCATTTTCATAGAAAAAAAATGTTAGTTCTATGAATTATAAATCAAGTCTCAACTCGATCTGAATTTAGTAATATTTATAAAAGGCAAGTAAACAGCACTGGGTGTGCGGGGACAGTATGCTCTACCAACACGCACACACGAACATCGAACATTCTAAAGATACAGAGCATTGCTTTTACTTATTAAACCCGAATACATCTAGACATACGTACAACCAGAAAAGGCAATAAACAATACTTTAAGTTCCAAGACTTATAACAGTCTCCATTTTCCATTCCTTTTCTTGATTACAAACACCAGTGAATTCCAGGGCTAGTCAGGGGAACCATATGTCTTGCTTTAAGTTGTTAAGCAACTCGGCCTTCGGTCCTTATGTATCCTAATCTTTCTGAATCAAAGAAAAACATATCCATCTCCTTTTCAAGGCCAATAGGGCCTGGGTCAAAAGGTACGTCCAGGTCATCAGGGGGCGTAACAGCAAAGGCCTGTGATGGCAGTACCGGTGCGGGGGCCGATGGCATAGCAGTCAGATCAGTAATGGAGCCTGCAGCTCCCTCACTATCTGGCAAACCACATGTTTCTGACTGTGGTCCCACATGGCTCTTTAAGGCCTCAGAGACTGCTCGCCAGGTGCTAAGCAATCCCACCGCAACCTTGTCATTTTTATTTGCATGGCGTCTCCTGAATCACCCTTCTTTGTTCCCTCTAAACTCTTTTACATTCCTGATGGCCTCATCTTGAAATACTTCTTGACACGAATTATTACTCCATATATCACAAAAGTGTGGTAAATACTTCATGGAAGTAGCAAAATAGAGATGGTTTCATTAAAGGGTTTATCATCATGACATGACACACATGTGGGTGATGATTTTTTAGTGGAGGTACAGAAATACATTTACTTTTCTAAAGCACTATTCTGTTTTTGTAATGAATGTATCAAAAGTGTGTCTCTGAAGACATATAATGAGAAAAAAAATGTAGAAACAACTCCAAGAGGAGTTGGGAAAACAGGTCATCCACCCTGTGCAAGATGGTTAAAAATGTTCGTCTCATTTCTTCATCTTTTCTTTTTCTTTTTCTTTTTCTTTTTCTTTTTCTTTTTCTTTTTCTTTTTCTTTCTTTTTCTTTTTCTTTTTCTTTTTCTTTTTCTTTTTCTTTTTCTTTTTCTTTTTCTTTTTTTTTTTCTTTTTCTTTTTCTTTTTTTTTTTTCTTTCTTTTTCTTTTTCTTTTTCTTTTCTTTTTTCTTTTTCTTTTATAAACTAGATGACAATAAGAGAGATATAAAAGGATTTCTGAAAATCTAAGGCAAGTAAACAACAATCACTTGCACAGTGATACAGGTTGTCAGAGTAGCTAGATTTATTGGCATAGATGATTTAAAGACGTGTATCTAAAAGGAATTAATTCAGAAAGGAATATCAAGCAATTCAGTAAGCTTTGTCTTCTGTCTGAATGAGGAGAACATGCGGCCCACCTTTCCCTGGGCTTAATGTTGGGATTCTGCAGAATGTGCATTTGGCCCTGTGAACCAGGGCACTATGAAAGAAGAAATGTTTCATGCAGTTTCTGCTAGGCTTGTGGTGATTATTCCCAAAATAAATCCCTGTTTCATGTTCCTGTCTTGCACTTTATCCAGGTAAACTGTAGACGTAGGTGCTGAGGTTATTCTCCTTGCACTTACTCCAGGGCTTTTCTGTGAAGAGACTTTACAATTACTATAAACTGGGGATTACACTGTCATGTGAACAGATGGACATAAGACATTGCCCAAGTTTGACTGATGTAATATTTATAAGATGCTGCTGAAATGATCTGGGATGAATATGTAATGTTAGATCTTCTAAGCATGTTAGTCAGAAAAGCCAGAGCTTTGCTCCATATGTGCGTGTGGCTCATCTTCTCAACTCCCTTCATAAGGTCATAATAACTTGCTTGTGTGCTGACACTAATCATCATCATCTCTAAGTAGTATTGGTCTCTTACTGTCTGCCAGTCATCTTTATACAGCATATGCTGCCACCACAAAGCCTCGTTAGAAAGCTTTGCCTGAAAATAAGGCTATTAGCTGTTGGTTCTGAATTCTGACAAAGTCTACATCCCACTTCCTAATGCATAGTCTTATATAAGGTATTATTACCATCAACTACCAGCAATCTGACTACATTCACAGGAAATGGAAAAAATAAAGTATAAAGATAAAAGAGTTAAAAGAGATAAAGTATAAAGAGTTTTTTGTTTGTTTGTTTGTTTGTTTTGTTTTCTCATGATTCTTTACTGGTCTTTAGAAAGAGAAAAGTTACTGTCAGACAGAAGCTTAATGGAAAAAACAAAGATCACTTTTAAAGTGCTTCTCTGTCTCACACAGGTGTTATAAATGAAGTCTCATCTCAATCTGAATTTAGTAATATTTATACTTATAAATGGTATAAAAGGCAAGTAAACTGCACTGGGTGTGCGGCAAGTCTACGCTCCACCAACACACACACACGAACATCGAACATTCTAAATATACAGAACATTGCTTTTACATACTAAACCCAAGTATGCCTATACAATCAGAAAAGGTAACAAACAATCCTTTAAGTTCCAGGACTTATTAAACTCGAGTACACCTATACATATGTAAAATCAGAAAAGGTAACAAACAATCCTTTAAGTTCCATGACTTAACAGTCTCCATTTTCCATTCCTTTTCTTGACTACAAACAAGTCTCCATTCTCCATTCCTTTTGAACAATATATCTCGCTTTAAGTTGTCAAGTAACTCGGTCTTCAGGCCTTATGTATCCCTTTCTTCCCAGATTGAAGTAAAGCATATCCATCTCCTTTTCAAGGCCAATAGGCCTGGGTCAAAAGGCACACCCAGGTCAACAGGGGGCATAACAGCAAAGGCCTGTGATGGCAGTACCGGTGCGGGGGCCGATGGTGTAGCAGAAGGATCAGTAACGGAGCCCGCAGCTCCCTCACTGTCTGGCAAACCACACATTTGTGATTGTGGCCCCACATGGCTCTTTAAGGCCTCAGAGACTGCTTGCCAGGTGCTGAGCAATCCCACTGCAACCTTGTCATTTTCAGTCCCACACCTTGACCTCCATTTGGTCCCATGTTTCAGGATCACTGACTGTCTGATCGTTAATAAGGAGAATAAGCTGTAAGGTTACCAGGACAGTCTTTGTTTCTAATGTTATATATGGAGTGGTAATTCGTGTCGAGAAAATGGTTGATACTAATAAAGAAGGGGGAGATTTGGGAATGTGGCCATGGGGGTTGGAAAGCCCCATGGTTGAGATAACATTAGACTCTTAACAAGTTTCCAGCAACTTTCTGTGCGAGCTTCTCTGAGCAGTTTGCCGAGTTTGGCCGAACCGATCTTCATGAGGCGATCAAAGTGCCTGTTCCTGTCCTGGTCTCTGTTCTGCCAGCCAGCTCCTCTTCAGTCCTTTTTCCTGCTTCTTTATTGATCACGTAAGTTCATCGTGTTGCCTAATATAAATATATATATATTTAAATATATATATAAATTTATATATATATATATACAAATATATATATTTAAATATATATGTATTTAAAGTATGATAGTGTTTATATTGCTAAAGTGCCACTAACTATTTTTTCTAATTTATGGTGGTCAAAGGCAGAGTTCCTACTTTTTTTTTTTCTTTTCTTCTTTTCCTTCTACTTTCCTTCTACTTTTCTTTTTCTTTTCTTTCTACTTTCTACTTTTCTTTCTACTTTCTACTTTTCTTTCTACTTTTTTTTAATTTTTTCATGATGTTTTCTCATAAAAATAGAAAAAATAGGCTAAAACACATTAAAAACAAACAAAACAATACAACAACAACAAAATAGATTCATGATGAAATTGATTTGAGTTAGTCAATTAAGTTAATCTGATTTATAATTTTCTGGTCTAGTTGGCAACCCTATAAGATGTTGTGATATATGGAGTAATAATTTGTGTCAACAGGATGGTTGATATTAATAAAGAAAGGGGAGATGTAGGAGTGTGGCCATGGGGGTCGGCAAGCCCCATGTTTGATGATAATATCAGACTCTCTAACGATGAGGCCATCAGGAATGTAAAAGAGTTTAGAGAGAACAAAGAAGGGTGATTCAGGAGACACCATGCCGTGCCAGATTGCTTGTTCTCCAGCCGTTAAGGCATGGAAGTTGCTGGGTGTTTGCTGTTGCTGGGCAAAGTTGTTTGACCAATGAAAACTTGTTTTTGAAAAGGACTGCTATGGGACAAAGGGTGTAAGAGGGGAACCTGTCCTCAAGATGAAAAAAAAAAGGCAACACGGTATAATGAAGTTATGTTATCAATAAAGAAGTAGAAAAAAAAGGAATGAATAGGGACAGGCTAGCAGAACAGAGACCAGGATGGGAACAGACACTTTGATCACCTCATGAAGATAGGTTTGGCCAAACTCAGCAAACTGCTCAAAGAAGCTCTACAGAAAGTCACTGGAAATAGGAGCACCAGAGCTGGAGAGAAGCTCGAGCTGAAAGAAGCTGAGCCGCACATACGACTGCCCCTCGCTGGTAAGCAGTTGCGCATTACGGGGAATCATACATCCTCATTAACGATCAGACAGTTTATGCTTCTGAAATATGGGACCAAATGGAGGTCAAGGTGTGGGACTCTACAACTAAAAATGACAAGGTTGCGGTGGGATTGCTCGGCACCTGGCAAGCAGTCTCTGAGGCCTTAAAGAGCCATGTGTGGACTGTGGTGGTTTTACCGTGCTGGGCAGCTAAACACCACAACCGCTCTCTCACTCCCCCTCCTTTAGATGAGGAGGGGGAGAAGTAAAGCAAAGAACAACTCACGGGTTGAGATAAGGATAATTTAATTAAAGGGAAATAATTATAATAATTAAATAAAGACTACCATGAACTAAACAATTTAACTAAGGGGAAATAAAAAGGGAAAGGGGAAAAGGGAGGGGAAAAGGAAAAATAAAAAGAAGAGAGGAAAACAAACAAACAAAATAAATGAAGGCTATATGGAAGTGCAGAGGAAAGAAATTACTCTCTACTTCCCACAAATGAGCGATCTTTGACCACGTCCTTGAAGCAAGGCCTCAACGCACGCAGCCCGTGTTCAAGAGGAGGACCGACGTTTTCCCAATGAGAGCCCACCCCTCCCCTCTTCTTCCTGTTTCCACCTTTTATTGCTGAGTGTGACATCACATGGTATGGAATATCCCTTTGATTGGTTTAGGTCAGCTGCCCTAGTGATGTTTCTCTCCTCACTTTTTGCCCACCCCCTAGGAGGGTTAGAGAAAGGCCCAACGCTGTGTCACTGCTGCTCAGCAGTAGACACAACGCTGGTGTGATAATGCTGCTGTTCCAGCTACAAGTGCAGAGTACGGCACTGTATGGGCTGCTGCCAGGAAAGCTAACATTCCAGCCAGACCCAGTACAGACCACAGTCAGAAACATGTGGTTTGCCAGATAGTGAGGGAGCTGCAGGCTCCGTTACTGATCCTTCTGCTACACCATCGGCCCCCGCACTGGTACTGCCATCGCAGGCCTTTGCTGTTACGCCCCCTGATGACCTGGACGTACCTTTTGACCCAGGCCCTATTGGCCTTGAAAAGGAGATGGATATGTTTTTCTTTGATTCAGAAAGATTAGGATACATAAGGACCGAAGGCCGAGTTGCTTAACAACTTAAAGCAAGACATATGGTTCCCCTGACTAGCCCTGGAATTCACTGGTGTTTGTAATCAAGAAAAGGAATGGAAAATGGAGACTGTTATAAGTCTTGGAACTTAAAGTATTGTTTATTGCCTTTTCTGGTTGTACGTATGTCTAGATGTATTCGGGTTTAATAAGTAAAAGCAATGCTCTGTATCTTTAGAATGTTCGATGTTTGTGTGTGCGTGTTGGTAGAGCATACTGTCCCCGCACACCCAGCGCTGTTTACTTGTCTTTTATCAATATTCCTTTTATAAATATTACTAAATTCAGATCGAGTTGAGACTTCATGAGACTTGTTAAGTATTTCCATAAAATTATTTCTCAAACTTAGGACAACAGTTGACATTTGCAGTAAGTAATGTTGTTGTTTTTGTTTTTGCCAATGTAAGACTTTCTTAAACTGCATTACCTGCTTTTAAACTTTCTCAGACTGTATTACCTGTTTTTTTGCTCTCTATAGGGTGGCTTTCTTAATCTCTTTTTATCTCCCTCTGCCCTGATAGTCTGTAATCTCTGTGATAGTCTAAACAATTGGAACGTGAGTTTTCTGGGTGTGCATTTAATCACAGATTAAGGTTTTCAAAGTTATTAATAATAAAAGTGTATATGATTCCTAGGGAATTTAATGACAATTTGTGGCTATATTTCTAGCTGTATATTAAAATTTATGATTTCTAGGTGGAAAAATCAATTATTATTTCATTTTTAATGTGAAATACATTAGTGCAATAATCTATTATGTTATTATGTTATAGAGTGTTACGTTATGAATACCACTGACTCTCAGAAACACTAGATTTTGATTTTTGTGACCTTATCCTCTTCCACCTGCAGTGAAAAGCATAGTTCATCCTATTCCTATGTTTAAATTTGCATGAAATGCAATCATAGGTCAAATTTTGCCATTCAGCCTGTGAGTGGAGATCTTTAAACAGTATTAGAAAAACTCCAGCAGATCTGCCAAGTAAGCCTTTATGACGTGAACAATTGTGATGAACTTCTGTTGTATATTATCAATAAAAAGAAAAGCCAAATATCAATATCAAATTGTCAAATCCATTGAGAGAGTCTGACTTTAAACCTCCTAATTACCAAGCAAACTTTTTATTCCTGAGCAGCCATTCACACCAGTGTGACTCCAAGAGATGAGATTATTTCCAATGCTGCAGGGTAACAAAAAGTAACAGGGTAAAAAAAGTATTGCAAAAACACCAAATGAAAACAGGATAGAAACTAGGAGGGAAAATGCATGGGCATCTTGGGGAGACAAAGACTGAGAAAGTAAAAGCCAGCTTTATGTTGTCCTTTTTTCTTCCCTGTTACGATATCTCTAACCTGAACTACTCCTTTAAAACTTTAGCGTTACACACTCCCAAACCACCAAAACACTTTTGCTTTTAGATTTTACTGTGGAGCTCCTTTTTAGCTGTTACATATTTTTCTCTTTATTAGTCTCTTTATCAGTGCTAACAGTAGTTAACTTGCTGTGATTATTATAGATCAGCCTCCAAGGCCATTAAAGTCACACCATCATCAATACAAGATCAAATTAACATACTATATAACGTACTATATAATACACTATATAACATACTATATAACATACGTTAATTTGGAAACACCCAGTTTTCCTGAATCAAGTCCCTGAGTTGCTCTCTGGCTGTCCCAGAACCTTCTGGGCAGATTACCGTGTTTGTACGCATGTTTGAACATCAGGGAAAGGCAAAGAGGGCCTAGGAGGCCCCAAGAGGGAAATCTAGTAAATTAAAAGGTTTTATGTAATCTAAGATACCAGGCCCATTTGCAAGGCAAGGTAAACTGACTTCATTACTACCTGCTTCAGGTTATCTGGGTAGAGAGTGACAGATCATTTTGTAGGGCCTGAAGGCAGACTGATCAGTCTGCCTAAAAATAAAATAAAATAAAATAAAATAAAATAAAATAAAATAAAATAAAATAAAATAAAATAAAATAAAATAAAATAAAATAAATAATAAATCTAGGACTGAGACTGAGGTTAAAAAAAAAAAAAAGATTTACAAGGCTCACTGGTGCATTTGGCCCACTCAGAAAGGATTTTGGCTGTTGGTCCTGTATGATTACTGTGTTTCATATTTGCTGAAATCTGCAAAATGAGTGAATTACTTCTGATTGCAGGAAGTTTTCTATTTTTTACTAGAATCTGCATAGAAAACAGACAAGAAACCACATATGCAAAGACAAGAGAAGGAAAGGGTCTTTTAGAAAGAGAACACATAAAAGAAAGTATAAATCTTTTGATGCCTGACCTTTTACTCATATATTTCCAGGGGCAGATTGAATAAAACAAAACTCATCAAGTTGTTGAAAGAATTATATCTTCAATTCTGCGTAAAAACAAAAGGCAACTGCCTTTTTATGTAAGATAGGGAAGAAACACACAGAACCATTTTTTTTTTTTTGTAAAAACAAACACTTGCAATCTACTTAATGCATTATTGATGTAAAATGTATCTTTTTTAATTAAAAGAACTCTTAATTAACTTAAAGCTATTATGGTGAGTAAAATTTATCTGCAGCTACAAGTTAGAATTATTGGAAAAGGTCAAATGAAAGGTCTAATTATAGTTTTTCTCCTTCATCCTCTGTGAGATCCAGAAGAAAATAATAAAACAGACATTCATGTAGGATGCTGTGCTTGGTTACTTTGTTTAATTTAATTCTTTATTGTTAATTTATTTCTTCTGTCTTCTACGCTGGCATTATTCATAAGCATCTTAGAAATGCGGTCAACATTTAATTTTCACATAGGCGCATCCAAGAGTCAGTAGAAACTTAGTAGCCAAAGGTCCTCATTAGAGTGAACACAACTAGAGGAAAACTTGGTGGGGAATTCAAATAAAAAAATGATTAAAATTAATTATTATAATATTATAATTAATAACGTTAAAAATTATATCCATGCTCTCCTCTCACTTTTTGATCTTAGGGAACAAGTACATTAATCTGAAAGCTCCTGTTTTACTTTTATATGTTACTGAATAATCCTTGAAAGTCCTTTGGGCAAGAGACTCCTGGTGTTCTGTTTGAAGAGATTTATAACAAAGGCTTGGTAAATTATTAGAACACCCAGAAATAGCTAAAATAAAAGAAATAGTACATATCAGCCTGTTATTATCATAATTAGATGGAGAGAGTTGCAGAAAACTTAAACCAGTTTGATTTTAGAAGAAAGAATAATTTGAATCAAAACAAGTTTTCTTCTTTTCCTTTCATTTTCCCAGCTCCAGGCTGTTTTCTCTGCTACAGAGCCTGTCTGATGCAAAGAATTTCACTTCCAAGTTGCATATCTCTGGAAATAAATGAAGAACCAAGTACAACAAAATCTCGTGTGTTTCTGCAAAAACAGCAGCATATACTACTGATTATGATCTTGATAATAGCTAAGAATGTTTCACTTTAATGAAAGCCATCTCTAAGATCAGAGCTTGCTGTGCTCCTCTGTTGCCTGAAGGCAAATAGCAGGCAGCCATAGTATCCTAAAAGAACTTCTCAGTTCCCTTCAGAAACTGGAGGGTGAATAAAAAGACTGGCCATAAGGAGTGGATGAATTGGCACTCCAGTGATTTGACTAAAGAACTAGGTGCTCAAGATTCTTCAGTCTAGTATGACATGTCTGATTACGTAATCTTTCATGATGAAATTATCAATGAATTTTCCCAGTGATCATATCTTTCAGTGGCGATTGCCATTTATCTATCATCAGATATGTTTTCAGATATGGTTTCAGGGTATAAAGTCTATATATGACTTTAAAAAGCTTATCTTTGGAGACATTATTATAAGTCCCTCAAATTATAAGTCCCCAATATACAAATTTCCATGTATATGATTCCTCTGATAAAAGAGCACAGGTCTGATTTATGAGCTAGACTATACATTTAACAAACATTCAACAAAGTGCAGAACAATTTATATACCTTCATCTTGCTTGAATAAAAATTGGGGTCACTCTATTTGATCCACACTATATTTCTTCAAAATATAGATTTTTGATTGGCATACATAACATGCACTTTTAGAAGCTCACAGTAAAATGTTATTAATGCATTCTTGAAATGTGAAAATTCTCAGTTAAATGAATTCAATAATATATTAAAAAAAATGTATACAATCTTCTCCTTCTCCTTCTCCTGTTACCTTCAGTGGCAGTGGCGACCTGGTTCAGGAACGGCACAGCAACCAGCCCCAGGCCGCTCGGGCCATCGGCTCACAGACACCAATGTGGAGGATGGCAAATGACATTTATTGCTGAGTTACACAGTGTTATATAGCTTGGGTTTACAACGTCACTTCTGTCTGCTTACATCATAAACTACATGCTATTGCCTATCAAGGGAGGGGCTCTATCTTTCTGTACAGCGCAATATCTTCCAGCCACCAGACCCTAACTACCTACATTTCCCCCCTCCCTATGTATAACTAAATTAGCTAAAATATAACAATCTAAAAAAACTTCTGCTCCTGTCTTAGTTCTATACTTTAAAACAATCTTAAGAGGTAGACATCATAACTTGAATAAAAAGCATAAGGCACAATAAACATGAGAAAACTAGGGGGTAACTAGTAATAATGCGGTGTAACTTGGGATAACTAGGGATAACTGGGGATAACATAATGTTAACTTTCTCTAGCAGGATTTTAACAAACGACACAAGCTTATTTAGTATACAGGGTCCAGAGATCAGTGTTATTATGATCATTGTGATCGGCCCTACTAAGGTATCAGGGTGGTTAACCACAGTGAATTGTTAAACCATGATTCAAACCATCCTTGTTGGGCTTCTCTATCTCTTTTTCTTTTTTCTAGACCCTCCCTAAGTTTGTCCATTGTGTCTCTGACAACCCCTGTGTTATCTGCATATACACAACATTCCTCTCCTAGCGCTGCAAAAAGTCCACCTCGTTGTCCTCATTGATCTGCCGCCGCTGTGCAGAGATGTGCTTCTGCTTCTGCTTGTGCAAGTGCTGCTCCCTCTTATTCACATACTCCTCGGAGGAGTAGGCCAAGAGGTTGTGAAACTCATCGTAGCCCTCGTCCATCATGTACCAGTCCCGGTCAGCTTGCCGCTGGTCGTCTTCCCACTCTTGTTTAAAAACGATCATCCCTGCCCTGTCAAAGATCAGTCTACAAGTTTGTTTTAGATCAAACGGGAGCATGTTGTCTCCCCCAAAAACACCATCTATGAGGGTGGAGACCATAGCAGAATTAAGCCCTTTATCTGCGATGGCTTTAACAATTGCTTGTACATTGTTAGGGTTTATTGGCGAGTGGACCCTCTGTCCCCCATCCATCACCCAGACAGGGAATGCTAGCATGGCCGATGGGGCCCAGTCGGCACACACAATCTTAATTTTCCTCCAATCTGTGAGAGGAATTTCTCCCCCTTGCGGTTCTGCTTTATTTTGGATGGGGATATTTTTGCTTTTGACTCTGTCTGTCCCCATTTCCTCCTCCTCCTCTGAATTTGAATCAGTATCTGATCCGGAGTCGGAACTCGACTGACTAGTTACTTCCAGGTTCTGGTACCTTTTTGTCGAGTTCCAGCCCTGCCCACTACCCTTGCAGGTGGGCCGTTCTCTCCCTCTTGGCTCGCCTCGCCTTCTGCTCGGTGAGGTGTTTGCCCTACAAAGGCATTTTTTGAGATGGATGTTCCAATTGGCTCTCTGCCCCTCGCTCGCGCTTCTACCTCCTTCTCGGTCGCCCCACAACTTTTCTCTTTCTCATTCTCCTCCCCCCCCCATTTGAGCAAGTTAGTTAGATCTAGCACTTCCTCCCTGTTCCCACCAGAGGCATCTTCGCCCCGCCCTTTGCCTTCTCGTTCGGTGCCATCTTGGGGCACATATGGCGGTG